>NC_137972.1:13082287-13154787 GCF_963924665.1 Micromys minutus | reverse complement strand
AAACAAACGAGGCTGGGAGGGTCACAGAGGTACAGCCATATGCTGTCTTCTCTGCCCATTTTACCAACTCACCCTGACCCTAATCACAGGAAGACAGACAAGCAAGATAGCCAAGTCCGCCCAGGACTATAGTCCCTTGTAGGAAGGAGGCCCAGCCCTGGCTGACTCAGCCTGCCATCACCAACAATCCCGAATTCCTACTAGTCTCAGCTTCCACTCGGCACACATGGGATGACAGCCCGGTGTCCACATCCACGAATTCATGAGCACGCCCGAGTGAGCACCAAGGAATGCTCGTCAAGTGTTTCTAGCTCTCAGCAGGAAATAAAGGGCTCAAACTGTTTTCGTGTAAGCCTGTTAATAAGTTTGTAACTCCTGGTCTTCAAAGAAGCTGTCCCCCAGGGCACTGTATTTCATCTCACCCAATGGTCGCCATGGAAGCAAAAGACATGTCCAGGAAAAAAAAAGGGAAGCAAACAAAAAAGAGCAGGGAGGTTAGGAGGTGGTCGAGAATGAAGCCTTCAGTCAGTCAAAGAAGCCAATGCATACCATGTTATCTGTCAGTGAGTCTGCGGTGCTACCAATGAGGGAAGAAAAAAAAGAGATGGCTCTGAGATTGGCCATCTAATGTCTAAAACTTTGACAAGAGGTGATACCGATTTACAGAGTTAGCTGTTGTCCTAGTTTCTTCTCCTTCCGTTACCGTGACAAAACACCGACCGAAAGAGACTTAGAAGACAAGGACGGGCTGATTTGGCTTACACTTCCATGGAACAGTCTGTCACCATAGGAAGTCAGGATTTGAGTCTGGAGGTGAGAACCAAAGCAGAGGTCATAGAACAGAGGCTCCCAACCTTCCTAATGCTGCGACCCTCGAATACCGTCCGCCATGTTGTGGTGACCCCCAACCATAAAATGATTTCATTGTTACTTCAGAACTGGAATTTTGCTACTGTTATGAATCATAATGTAAGTATCTGGTATGCAGGCCCAGCCTATTGGGTGTGAGGCCACTTGGGCTGGTGGTCCTGGGTTCTATAAGAAAGCAGGCTGAGCAAGCCATGGAGAGCAAGTCAGTAAGCAGCATTCCTCCCTGGCCTGTGCATCAGCTCCTGCCTCCAGGTTCCTGCCCTGTCTGAATTCCTGTCCTGCCTTCCTTCAGCGATAGACTACGACACAGAAACTTAAGCCAAATAAACCCTTTTCTCTCCAACTTGGTTTTAGTCACGGTGCTTCATGTCAACAACAGTAACCCTAATTAAGACACCAGGTGACTCTAGATTGTGCCAAGCTGGGAAAACTAACCAGCTGTGTATGCAGCGGCTATGCCCCAGACAAGAGTAGCAACTGCCAATGTCAACTCCACAGGGATGAGGGCATTTCATTGATGCCGACTGGACAAGTGCAGGCAATGACTGGATGGAACAGGTGCCGACTGGATGGAACAGGTGCCGACTGGATGGAACAGGTGCCGACTGGATGGAACAGGTGCTGACTGGATGGAACAGGTGCTGACTGGATGGAACAGGTGCCGACTGGATGGAACAGGTGCCGACTGGATGGAACAGGTGCCGACTGGATGGAGCATCTTTGAACATAGAGCCCAGGTGGTGCTGTAAGAGGGTAGAGAACTTCTGCTCTGTGGTGTCCTGGTCACCAGCATTAGTAGTCAGGTCAGACAGACAGAGACTATACAGACAGATGGAAACACAACACAGCTGGTGATGTGTGAGCATTTACATGTATGATCCTACCTTATCCTTATGATAAACCAGGCATTGTTATCTCTGTCTCACAGACATGGAAACCGTATGAGTCATATGCCATCAACTTGACAGTTGTGGCTGCTGAGTGAACAGGAAAACCCCAGGCTTCCAGCTCCCTCCGAAGGCCCAGCACATGCCCACTAAATCCTGGGCCACTGAGCCACGCCCCTTGCCTTTTCACCTTCTGGTCTTTCTTTTTTTCTTTTTGGAGCTAGTGTCTCACTCTTTAGCCCAGGCTGGACTGATAAACTTACTATGGGCTTACTGTATGAAGCCCTAGATGGCTTCAGATTCATGGTGGATTTTCTGCCTTTGCCTCCTTAGTGTTGAGTTACCAGCATGAGGCACCACCCCGGCTCCAACTCTTCCTTCCATAAACATGTCATTAAATGGTGACAGTCTCACTTAAATCACCAAATCTCACCTATTATTGTCAGTCTCTGCTGACAATCCAGTCACGGGGGCTGAGTTCTCACTGGAAGATCACTTTGAATCTTAGTGTAAGGAAAATTCTATTCCCAAAAGTATTCAGATAGGGCTTGTGAGATAGCACAGCTGGTAAAGGTGCTTGCTGCCAAGCCAGAAGACCTGAGTTCAATCCCCAGAACTTACATGATGGGAAAAGAGAATAATTTCCTTATAGATGAATTCTGACCCCCATATATACACCAAATAAATGTGTGTGTATGCACATGTGTGTCTCTGTGTGTATGTATGTGTATATACACATATATATAGTGGTGTATAATTTTAAAGATCTCTTGTAAATTCCAGGTTAGTCTGGTCTACATAGTGAGTTTCAGACTAGCCAGGACCACAGAGTAAGACCCTGTATCAAACAGAGACTTACAACAACAACAACAACAAGACCTGTTCAGGTAATTAAGGTAGCTTTATCTTCTTTTTTTCCCTAAGACATTTTATTGTTTAAATAGTCCTTCTAATTAATGTAGCATCTCTTTGTTGACACCTTCTTACAAGGCTGTAGAAAAACAATTTAGTCATCAAACATTCTCACTGTATTTCTTGAAATACTGCTCCCTTCTCTTACCAACCTTGTTTTCAGTTAAACCAGAGTAACACACAAGATCCAAGTGCTGTAAATACACATTTGACTTGTGGTGACACCGTGTGGCCAACCCAGGAATAATCTCATGATAAATTAGGATGGTGGTTTGTTCAGTTATAAACATTCACCCACGGACCAAGGCTAAATAACCTCAGTATTTGGTTCTTTTACATTTTGTTTGTGTCAAGGTTTTACTATGTACCCCAGGCTAGCCTCAAATTCATAATCTTTCTAGTCTAGTCCCCATGTGCTAGGATTATAACTGTGTGCTGCCTTTATGTGTTTAGATTTCTAGATTTTTTTTTTTTTTTGCTCTGTTCCCTTTCCTCCTCCCTCCCACACTTTCTTCCATGAATTCATTTTTATGTACTATGTTTAGTGTATAAATGTTCCTGTGTGCTCATGTATGCATACACTGGTGTGCATGCACACATGTGTGAAGACCAGAGGTTAGCACTGGTGTCTTCCTTATGTCTCACCATTGTATATTTTGTGATGTCTCTCACTATACCTGGAGCTCGCTGATTGGCTAGACCGGCTGCCAATAAGCACCTGTCTTCCTGTCTCTGCTTTCCCGGCACTGGGATCAGTTGTGTATTGCTACCCTGACTTTTTCTTTTTCACATAAGTGCGGGGCATCCAAACTCAGG
Source organism: Micromys minutus (assembly GCF_963924665.1). Lineage (NCBI taxonomy): Eukaryota > Metazoa > Chordata > Mammalia > Rodentia > Muridae > Micromys > Micromys minutus. The sequence continues at coordinate 13,151,302 of NC_137972.1, read as the reverse complement.
TCTTCTGGCTTACAAGACAAGCAATGTTATCCTCTGACCAGTCTCTCTAGCCCTTCTATCCATTTTGTAACATTTACTTATTTATGTGCACACGTATGTTGTGTATGTGTGTATGCATGCTTGCATGTGCCATGGTGCACATGTGAAGGTCAGAGGACAGCTCTGGGGGCCTGATTCTCTCCTTCTATTTAGTTGAGGCAGGGGTCTCTTGTTTGGGCTACTTCATGGTAGCTGGACCATGAGCTACCAGATGATTCCCCCATCTCCATCTCACCACAGGGATGCTGAGATCGCAGATGCAGGGCACAGCATCTGTTTTTATGTGGGTTCCGGGAACTGAGCTTAGCAGGCTCATAGCCACTGAGCCATCTCTCTGGTCCTAACTACCCTTTATCTAGGTGTCATTTTCAATAACGAAGAACCATGTCTTAGAGGAGTGTTTAACTCTAGCTTGAGAGCAGGAAATGTTAAGATGTGTCTGAAAGTAAGGAAGATGCTAACACTGGCGAGAAGTGTGTCAACTAAGAGATCAACTGGGGTGGCTGGAGAGATGTCTCAGTGGTTAGAGCACTGACTGCTCTTCCAGAGGTCCTGAGTTCAATTCCCAGCAACCCCATGGTAGCTCACAACCATTTGTCATGGGATCTGATGCCCTCTTCTGGTGTGTCTGAAGATAGCTACAGTGAACTCATAAACATTAAGTAAATATTATTTTTAAAAAAATGAGATTAACCAACATGGCTCTTACCGGCCCCAGATGAGACTATCTGAGTATCTGAGAGAATAAAATCCCGGTACAGTAGTGTTTGCCTGTAATCCCAGGATTCAGAGAGTAGAGACATGGGGACCAGAAGTTCAGGGTCTTTCTTGGCTACATATGGAGTTCAAAGCCGGGTGGGATCCTGAGACCCTGTCTCACAAAGGGAGGGAGGGGCTGGGGAAATGGCTCAGGGCAAAAGTCAAAGGTGCTTTCGTGCGACCCTGGGTTTGAACTTGGGAGTACCCACAATAAAAGCCAGGCACACAGCAAAAGCATTTGAAATATCAGGGCTCTGTTGGGGTGATAGGAAGTGGAGATGGAAGAACCCCAGGAAGCTTGCAGGCCACCTAGCTTGGCATACAGCAGACAAGGAACAGAGAAAGAGCACCGAAGACCAGCACCCAAAGCTGTCCTCTGACCTTCACACCCTCTCCACAGCATCCCCATACCTATATTCCATATCCATACCACGTAAACAGATTTTCTTAAGGCCAAAAAAGAAAAATAAAGAAACAAAACAGAAGGCAAAAAAACAAAACAAAACAAAAAAACAAAAAAACAAAAAACAAACAAACAAACAAACAAACAAAAAAACCCAAGTACAAGTGCTAAGCATTGCAACGAGCCAGCGTCTTTAAAATCAGGTTTCTGTTGATAGCGGGAAAAGCCAATGAAAGACCCCCGAAGGGAGACCCTCACTCAAATCTCAGGAGAGGCGCACACCCAGCGAGGCACCGAGACCACACTTGCTGCAATCGCACGAGGAAGTTTATTGAAAGTGAAACAGAGTGAGATCTCAGGCCAGCATGCTGGGGTCGAGACTCATACACCACGCAGGGGTAGAGGAGTTCGACCCCAGCCTGAACTTGTAATGGGCTTATAAAGGCAAAAATCACAAAAGAGGGGGAGGACAGGGGGAATGGAAATTCAAAGGGGACAATGAGGAAATTCAAAGGGGAAGAATCATACATTTTTTAGCCGAACACCCGGGGCACACCTAGGGCGTTGAAACATTCCACAGAGGTCATCCGGACCTTCTGTGGTTATTTTGGGAACTCAAATCTCAAGAAACTTCCAGGAACAATTACCTGCAGAGGCGAGGGCCCTAGGGCAAGGAATCAGTGTCCTTTGACAACTTTTTACTCTTCACAAACATAAACAAAAACAACCAAAACACCAAAACCAAGCAACCATCCAAACAAACAAAAGAAAAAAACAAAACAAAACAAAAAAAAAAAAAAAACAGACCAAAGCAAAACCAAACAAAGCAGGGAGGAAGATCCCCACCTTTGGAAGATACCAAGGAAAAGTAATCAATAACCGTAAAACCCAGCGAAGGAAGAGAGGCTGACAGCCGTGCCTCCTGCTCTCTCTTTGAGACTCTCTACCTTTGTAAAACTAGAGAAGAGGGGAGACTTGTGTTTGCTGAAGTGTACCAGCTGACAAATGCCAATGGGAACAGACAGGACGCTATCATTTGAGAAGGTCCCATGGGGCAGGCACATAAGCAGGAACATCCTCAGCATACTAGCCAACTCCACAGGAACAGAGCTTAGCAGACGCATGATTCCCTTCCAGGCCTCAGCACCTAAGACACAGGAGTCTAACGGGGGCTAAAGGTATAGGAAAGATTCTTTGCTTCAAACTCGAAAGCCTCAGCCCGACCGCATCTCTAGTACCACACACCAGTCCACAGGCAACACAGGGGCAGAAGGACACACACATGCCAGGAGTAAGATTCAGGTTTTGGGAAACAACAGGGCCAGTGACCCACCAACCACAAGAACAAATGAATACGCTCTGTGGTGTGTAGAATCACAGATGGAAAAAGGCTTAAAAATGGACTGACTGAAGCCAGCGAGAGGGTTCAGTAGGTAAAAGTGCTTGCTATATAGACCTAATGACCTGAGTTTTATCCCCAGAACCTTCAGTGAAGCAGAAGACTGACTGCCAAAGTTGTTCTCTGACCTCCATGTGCATGTGTAGAACAGGCACGCCCACTCTCATGCACACACATCATGCACACACATCTTGCACACACATCATACACACACAATATAAAAATCAATGGACTAATTGCAAAAGACACATGAGTTCAAATAAACCTTAAAAATGAACTGTAAGAAAATGGGGGAAGTCAGGCATGGTCATTTATGCCTCTCATTCCTTGGAGATGAGGCAGGAGGATTGTAACCATTCTTGCTGAGGGATGGGTGCAAACGGCTTCGCTATCTTTTGCGCTCTCCATTCCATAGGTGGCTGGGTGGGCTGCCCAGTGACAGAGCATGCTCAGAATGAAAGCATCCATAACGTATTTAGAGACAACAGGAATTGTACTGTGGTGGTTTGGGTGCAAAATGTACCTCCATTGGCTAAGGTATTTGAACTCTCGGTCCCCAGTGGTGGTGCTGTTTGGGGAAATTACGGAGCTTTGCTGGAGGAAAGGTATCAGTGGATGTGGGCTCTAAGAGTCTATAGTCGAGCCCCATCTGCTCTCCTCTCTCTGTTGTGTTTTTTGTTGAAGCTGTGATCGCTCAGCTTCTATCTCTGGCCTCCTGCTGCTGTGCGTCACACACCATGACGGACTCTCCCTCTGAAACCATTAGACAAAATAAACTCCTCCCTCCATAAGTCACTTCTGGTCGTGGTATTTCTCCACAGCAACAGAAAAGTAACCAGTGCGGCAGCCACTCACCATTCTGAGTCTGGATGGGCAAACGGTTAGAGATCAGCCCCATCTACAACTGTGGTTACTGCTGTTAAGGATGCTCCCCCCACCCCCAACATTGTACATGGCTAGGCACCTGTCACACAGTGTGATTTCAATAAATGGGGAGTCACCAATCACTTAGAAGAGACCTGGCTTCTGAGGCCTGACTGGACCAAAGAATAAAAGACACTTAGTAGGGCTGGGGTGAGGGGTGAACTGATTCAATTGTGTCAATCTTTAGATGATTACCAGATAAAGAATGACAGGTCACAGGCATTAAGAAACTTGTAAACAGTACTTTAGAAAGTGCTGGTAGGAAGCCTTTCACAAGAACCTCAGGATGACGATTATATTAGGGGTGCTTAACCAATGGGGGAAACTAACCCATAAAGCTTACTAACCCTGCCCCTAGAAGCAGTTGTGGCTGCTATGTCTCATTTGCATCAGTAGGTGGCAGAGAGGAGAGAGGGTTTGTCTGCCCTCAGCGTTCTGACCCGTGGACATCTGAATGACTAGTAGCCTAACATCCCCCGAGAAAAACAACCTTGAGATGAGCACCAGTCTGGCACTACAGAAGCCCCCATGGCTCTTCGGACCGAGAGCAAGCAATAGAATAGAAGAACCCTGTCTGGGACTTGAGGGCTCCTGGCAGAAGTGAGCCCAAGACAGATGACCACACGGGGTCACTTGGGGGGAGGTGTGAGGAGATAGTTCAAGATGACCGCTGGATCCGTGCCATGGGGCCTAGACAGGGAGCTAGCCTGAGATGCCACACAGGTCTGGGAGTGGGGTAGGGCACATATCATGCATGAGATGACCCCCTTCTGGTGTCATAATGCAAAGCAGGGTATAATGCTCCTGAGACAACTCCAGACACTCAAAGACCCTGGTACTACTAAAAGGAGCAAGTAAGTGAAACAAAGAAGAGACGCAGAGCCGGAGACTGGCGAGTAGAGAGGAACCGCCTGATGTCATAGCTGGCGATGCCTCGAGGGACCATGGTGGGGTTCTGGCCTATGCTGCCACTGTGGTCTGTTACCACCAAAGGCCAGACAGATGTCCCTGGTCTGGGCTGCCGCCTGGAGACATGTTGATGTCTGAGAGCAGCCCCTGTACATTGCAGGAATGGCCTATGAGCCACCCCCGAGGATACCAGCAAGTGTTTGGAGACCTAACACTACCATTCGTCTCCCATGCAGCAGGAGAGCTGGCCCTGCTCCTCACCAAATGCATCAGCTGGGAGAGCAGGCCTTTCCTGTACCTCGCCTGGGCAGCACTTTAGAGCTGACCCTGGTGGTGGAGGGCGGTGGTAGGAGTAAGTGCTTCCTTAAACAGCATCCTGAGTGCCTCAGTTACCTACCTGCCCACCTTACTCCCGACTCTGCTTAGAGTTTTCAGAAGCCTCTGCACAGAGCCAAGAAGTCTAAATGAGGGCCAGCATAGAAAGAAACAGGATGAGGGTGGGGGATTTCCATGTCAGCAGCACAGTTACATCACCCTCTCTGTCCTCCAGGGGGCTCTGTTCACCCAGCCAAAGAAAGCCCACAGCAGGCAAGCTTGGCTCCCAGTATTTTTCTAAGGAATGATTCTAAGCTAGCTTTGGGGAACAAAGTCCCACCCCCAGAGGAGGAATCAGAATATGGAAGCCTACCAGCCACGTTTGGGTGGGGCACGGGGGGGGGGGCTTTCAGTGGACAGAAACCGTGCAGTGCAAGATCATTCGTAGAGTTAATTCTCAGGAAGTTGGGCTTGAGCCCAACACCCAACCTGTGGTTACTACTGGGGAAGGTTCTGGTCTTTCTCTGAGCCTGGTTAGGTGCCTGTTACACAGTGGGAGAGTGCAACTCTTTGGCGACCTCAGCTGGGCCAGAGCCCTGCAGAGGTCCACGGATAAAGTCTGGCACAAAGCTAAGAAAGCTAGAGCAGGTAACAGTTTGCACCAACTACTTCCTGTGGTGGAGAAAAGTAACTGCGAAGAAGTCCTAATACAGAGTCAGAGGGCAAGAGGGCGGATGTGTGTCCTTTGCTTAAAGTACCACAGACCAGGAACAAGCAGGGGATGGGTGTTCAGCTCTGACTAAAACTCTCTACCCTTCTTAATCAAAGGAAGTCTGGGGTATAAATCATGTTTTCCCAGCTATTATGTCCATGGCCCCAAACTATTATTCACACACGCACGCATGCATGCACACACATATGCACATTTATATATCCCATGATTTCTCTCAGACCCTGCTATGGTGAATTCATTGTGAGCTTAGGCCGAGGCGACTCCTCCTACTTATCAATATGGCTCCAGGCCAGGGCATTTATCCAGATAAAACCACAAATGCATGTGCGCTACAGCCTGAAGAAATTAAAGTGAGTTACTGTTAAGACTCGGTGTTTCTTCACTGAATTAAGTGACGGCGAAAAGCCAATGTCAACAATATTCCCTGAGAAGATCCAAGGAGTGGCTCAGACCAGCAAATGCTAAGCCCCGAGTCCTTACGTGGAGTAGACAGTGATGCCCTCCCGCTCCTCGATCTTCACGCTCTCGTCGCTGGGGGCTGGCGGGCTGCCTTGAAATTGGTTCGGAATCCGGAACCACACTTTCAGTTTCTTCTGTAGGGAGCCATCTTCATTGGGAAACACCGCAAAAGAAATGGGGACCGTCATGCCCATACCGACCCCTGAAGCATGAGAAGTGCAGAGGGAAGCAGGAATTAGACAGAGGGCCAGGAATCTCATTTCTCTTCCATGGCAATTAAAAAAAATTAGCAACAGACATTTCAGGCGGTAAATACATATAATTAGACACGTGCGATGTCCCTGGAGGTTTGAGTATGGTGGCACCATGTATCCATTTTATGTGTTTGTGTGTGTGTGCCTTTGGGAGCCTATGTGCACCCTGCTCATGTAGGTATCTGGGGAGGGCAGCAGAGGGCGGCTGATGCCCTGGAACTGAGGTTATGGGTGACAGTGGGCTGTGGGAACTGAGCACTAGTCCGAGAGAGCAGCCTGTGCTCTTAGGCGCGGAGCTTTTCTGTTTGCTGGGAACTGAGTTTAGGTCCTCCGTAAGAGCGGTAATTGACCCTAACCATTGAGCCGTCTCTCCAGCCCCTATGCTTGAAGAGAACAAAACTAGAAACTATTTGGTGACAGGTAACAAGAATGTGAGATACATAAGGCCCTGAGGAAAAAAATTTTTCCACAATATGGAAGAGTATGGGCAATAAGACATTTCCTGTAGGATAGTTTGGAACTGTTCAAAACAAGTATGTCTGAGTGAATTAGGAACGCCATCCTTACACTGCGGCTATGAGCAATTACGCTTGAGAAGATGCTTAGCGTAATTACAGAACAACATGCTGCAGGCACAAAATATGCTACTGTAGAAACACTCAGCGTATATTAAAAGGCCTTGAAGGTGCCCAGTGGTGGCGGCACATGGGTCTATAGTGCCGGCACTCAGGAGGGAGAGGGAGGACCGTGAGTTCCCTCAGCCTGAGCTACGCAGCAAGATCCTGACTCAAAATCCGAGAGCTGGCGGCTGAAGCTGAGTGGTAGGGCATTTGCTTAGCACACCTAAGGCCCTGGGTTTGACCCCAGCACTGGGATGCTCTAAAGAGACAAAGAGAGAACCAGAAAGGAGGAGGAAATTGGTCATAATGTTTTCTTTATACATATTTTTTACCCAAAGAAATGTTTTAGCAGTTAAGAAAAAAACAAACAAACAAACAAAAACTATTCTTTACCTCTTACAGGTCAACTTATTTTCCAAAACCTGCTTACTTTGCTCCAAGAAAATTAAAATAATCCTTCACTACCTTTCTAAGTACCAGCATGAGAATACTCCAAAACTAAACCCAGCATCTCTAGTTTCATTTTCTTTTAAAGCCCATGGCTAATTTGCAGGAATCCTACAGGCTCACCTAAGTCAGAAAGCTGCTTAAGGGTCTCCAGGAGACACGGGCAAGTGAATCTTGAAGAGTTCGAGGCTTCAGCCTGGTCTATATAGGGAGGTCCAGGACAGCCAGAATATGTAAAGACCCAGCCTCGAAAAATTATAACTTACACTCTCATGGTGCACCTTACATGAAACTTCAGTCCAACCACTTTAGAAATGGGGCTGGGAGAGAGAGCAGCCAGCATGGGCAGCCACGTCCTAAAGCCAGGGATGATTTTAGAGTTCACAGATCTTTAACCACCAAAACGGAGTCCGAGGTTCACAGATCACTGGACCCTGCAACTCACGGTCTGAGGGCTGACAGATCTCTAGCTTAGTGCTAGCACTCTCTAGTTCCGTGACAACCACACCTTGCACAGCATTCAGCTTACTGTGGGTCATCCGATGTAAGGACACAGCGACCACGTAGTGTTAGAAAACAAACCAACAAACAAACAGCAAGAGCGAGCACAAAGAACAACGAACCGAGTGACAGAGAGAACATGTATGTGTCAACTTGAGAGGCAGGCTGGGCTGACATCCGTGTGCTCTGATAGCAAAGCTTCCTGCCGTGAACTTCCCACCCGTGACATTGGAAGAGGGAGTTACAGGGTGTCTACAGCCACTGCCCGATGTGTCCACGGGTCCCTGTCCCTCTGGGATGCTCACCTTTGTCATTGGTGCCGCCCACATACTTCATGATCTTGGGCATTGCTTCCCGGAGAGCCTCATCCACAGGCTTGTCTGTAACTTCCACAGTAGCAAACTTCCCGCCTTCACAGGCTCTCTCCTCATAGGAGACATCTTCCTAGAGGTGCAGGAGACACGGGGGTTGAGAACAAGGAGCTCAAAAGCACCGAGAAATCCCCAGAGCAGGTGACTGTGTGGAGATGGATCCAATAGGAATCACTACGAGAAATAGACTCTGGGATCTTCATAAAGGTAGACTATCAAAAGCCATTTTAAAAAATCTTATAGGAAGAGACAGTGCACACCTGTAACACACTTGGGAAGTAGAGACAAAACAGGAGTTCAAGGTTATCCTCAGCTACATAGGTTGATGGCCAGCCTGGGCTACATGACAGGCTATCTCAAAGCAAAACCACCACCAACTAAGCAACCAAACCAAGCTTATAATTGATAATCTGAGGGAGACAGAGAAGCTATTGTCCCTCCCAGAATACTGGAAACGCTACAAAGATGAAACACCAAGAGACTGAAAAAGCTTTTGGGGATTAAATAGAAAGAAAGAAAGAAAGAAAGAAAGAAAGAAAGAAAGAAAGGAAGGAAGGAAGGAAGGAAGGAAGGAAGGAAGGAAGGAAGAAAGAAAGAAAGAAAGAGGAAGGAAGGAAGGAAGGAAGGAAGGAAGGAAGGAAGGAAGGAAGGAAGAAAGAAGTATTGGGTGCTGGAGAGATGGCTCAGAGGTGAAAAATATGCAGCGCTCTTGCAAAGGACCCAAGTTTAGTTCCCAGAACCATGCTGGGCAGTTCACAACTCTCTGTAATTACAGGTCCATGGGATCCAATGTCTCTGAATTCTAGGGAACCCCAAATTCTTGTATATAAACACATTATTTAAAAATAAATCTTTAAAAAATATGCTAATGGATATGAAGAAAATTTCTAGAAAGGTCAGAAGCTAAGGTTGCCGGAAGCACTGCAGACAGGCAAGAAAAGAAGAAGAAAACAGGAGAAGATGAAAAGGGGGCTATCAAGGACGTAAGTGAAGGCACGCACACCACAGGGCTCCACACAGCCATGCTTATGACTGTGTTAATATACACAACAACCAGGACACGGAGCCAGCCTGGACGCCTCCCAACGGAGCGGTGGATACAGACTGTGTGGTTCAGACGACGGTCTTGTTTAGCTGTAGGAAAGCAGTTGGGAGAGGAACGAACCACGCTAAGTGAAAGAATGCAGACTCAGACAGATACCATGTTTCCTCATGTATGGCGTCTCAATTTAAATGTAATGGACTATGTGCACAGGTGATAGGCATGAGGACTATGAGAGAGGAGGAAGAGGTCTAAAGGGATGGTGGAGGAGGGTGAGAACAGGCATCTTGTTTTCCTTCATGTAGAATCCAGATTTAAGCAATACACACATACATGCACACATATGTGTACACACACACATATGCATGCATACACACACATGCATGCACATGTGCACACACAGGAATGCACACGTGTACACACACACACAGGACAAGAAAGCTGAAGGGAACTTTGTAGAGAGTTATACACACACACACACACACACACACACACACACACATACACACACACACACAATGAAACTTTCCTAATGAAGCCTGTTATCATGTAGAAACTAATAACGACTTAAAACAATAATTAAAGAGAGCCAGCAATGGGGTGGTTCAGCAGGCAAAGGGACTTGTCACCGAAGGCACTGATGACCTAGTGCAATTGCCGAGTGCTGTGTGGTAGAAGGTAAGATCCGATTTCTGCAAGGGTCTCCTGACTGTCCCATGTGTGCTACGGTGTGCTCACTCACACGAATGAACACACACACACACACACACACACACACACACAGAGTAAAGGAAATAAATAAACAACCAAAAAATGCACTGGAAATCCAACATTTGGGAGACTCCAGAAAAGTAAAGAAAAACACGAGAAGGAGAAAACAAGCAGAAAATGCTCTAACAGCATTCGTCTCCCGAAACTGAAATCCCAACAGCAACCTCATCCTAGAAGCGTGGCTGAGATTTGTTAGATGGCTGGGAAATGGCTCAAAAGTAGAGTGCTTACTTACTGTGGGGAGGCCCTCGGTTTTATCCCCAGCACCACTGGGGAAAGTGCTTCTGTTCAACAGCTTCTAGACTCAACACCACCCCTAGGTCTGTTTATTCTAGTGTCAAAGGGAAGTCCAGTGCCCTGGATGAGCTTGTGTGTTGTGTTGTGTGTGTGTATGTATATATGTGTGTGTCTGTGTTGTATTGTGTGTGTGTCTCTGTGTGTGTTGTGTTGTGTGTGTATGTGTGTGTGGAAGGGTGTTGTGTGGTATGTTGTGGTGTGTGTGTACATATGTATATATGTGTGTGTGTTGTATTGTGTGTGTTATATATGTATAGATGTGTATGTGTCTGTTGTATTGTGTGTGTATGTGTGTGTGTAATGTGTGTATATATGTGTGTGTATGCATATATATATGTGTGTGTCTGTGTTATATTTTGTGTGCCTCTCTGTGTGTGTTGTGTTGTGTGTGTGGGTGCTGTGTGGTATGTTGTGGTGTGTGTGTGTATGTATATGTGTGTTATGTATGTATATATATGTGTGTGTGTGTGTATGTGTGTGGTGTGTCTTGTTGTATTGTGTTTGTGTGTTTAGAAACTCTACCACTGAGCTAGTCCCTACCCCCTGTGTCTCTCTTTTCTCTATTTGTTTATTTATTTCTTCTGGGGCTGGGACCCAGTAGAAGTTACCATAAACTTGTGGTGTCCCATTAGAGTTGCCATGTTACTGAAGAAATGGGGGTCCCTTCTTGGGGTTCTTAGACTCATTAATAAAAACAAAACTTAAAAATAAAAATAAAGCAGGCTCAAAAGGAAGTCTTTCAGAGCTAACCAGACAAACAGAAAATGCTTTAACAGCAACAATCTCCCGAAACCGAACAGCCCAACAACCTTGTTCTAGAAACATAACGGGTGAGCTGCCTGAAGGAGAAAGAAGAAAGTATGAGCCATTTGACTTAAAACTGCCGTGGAGACCATCCCCACAGCGGGGAGGGGAGCTTCAGCGAAAGTGGGGCCTGAGGTGTCAGGGGAAGCTTGTTTGGAAGAGAGACACGGTGTGCTTTTCTGAGCAAACCAGGAAAGTGGGCAGGCGGACAACAGCTCTGTGTGCTACTAAGGGGGATTCTGGGTAGGAAAAGGATGGTATGAGCTCATTAAATTGAGGAGTATTCCTCTAACCTCGTTATGACAACCTGCCTTAATGGAGATAGATGGTCCCTTGGTCGGGTGACTAGCCTCAGGGAGGAGATGATGGTCTGTCTCCATCCAGGGATAGAGGACAACAGCGTTCCTTCATGGGTCGTCAACGCTGCTCTGACAGTTCTACCAGGGAGCTGCGTTCCTAGCCTCTCTGTCCCCATCTCCTGATGCCGCAATCTCTCTTCCCACACAAAGCCTTTCTTTCTGTCCTTTGTACCTAGCCTCTGTCCTGCCGCCATTAGCCTTCCGTTGGTGTTCAGGCTCCGGACTAACACGCAGTTCTTCTGTGGCACCCTGTCCATGTGATGTTTCCCCAGATATAATTTTGTGCTCCTGAACATTCATCAAGGCCGTGCTTCCCAAACTTCATTCCTGTCCGTTTCTCAGCTTTTGAAAAAATTGTAATCCACAAAAAGAAAACCATTTCTTTTCTTTGTTCCAGATAGAGTTGACAGGGTTTCTCTGTGTAGCCCTGGCTGTCCTGGAACTCACTCTGTAGATCAGGCTGACCTCACACTCACAGAGTTCTGCCTGCTTCTGCCTCCTAAATATTGGGATTAAAGGTGAGCACCACCGCTGCCCTGGTTTTGTTAGTTGATTTTAAAGACTTTATAAAAATTTTATGTGCATGAGTGTACTTATGTCTGTATGTCATGTATGTATGTATCTTGGTGCCCAGGAGGCTAGAAGAGGGCACGGAATCCCCTGACACTCAGGTTACTGATAGTTGTGACCCACCATGTGGGTGCTGGGAATTGGACCCGGGTCCTCTGAAAGAACAGGCAGTGCTCTTAACTGCCGAGCCATCTCTCCAGCTCTGGAAAAATATTTCTATATCAAGCTTTCTATGTATGTGGCTGAACCAAAATTCTGCAAAATTAACACGTGACCCCCGAGTGATGGGTACAACGTAACTGTTTTTTCCTTCTAGTCTTTTTCCCTCTTCTGGTTGAGCAAATTTTAACTCAATGCACTAAAAGTAAATTTCTCTTGATTTTACTGTCTGGAGATGGGACATCGTTGGGAGTTGGAAAATAAAGACGTTGTGAACAAGACCAAAACCACACAATTTTATATGATCAAACTCACCAGGCGTTTGTTTGAAGAAGGGCTATTTCTCCTTAGGTGATTATGAAAACGAGGCACGTGATTGAGGAACCGGCTGGCTCAGGTTTATCAAACAGGGTTTCCTGCAATATTCTACACAGAAGATTCTCAAGTGGGGAAGAGACTTTGACTCCCAGGGCTCAAAGAGGGGAAAAGTAATTTAGAGAGGACTGTGGGGCTGGGAGAGGTCTCTATAGTTTAAACCAGTATGTTTAATACTCTAATTTCATATTTGGAATGAAAAAAAAAACCCTATTGTCTTCTAAGAAAGAGGACAGGAAAATTTTATCTTTTGGAGGGAAGGGGGATGGGAGTGGTTTCACCATGTAACCCTGGCTGGTCTGGTACTTGCTATGCTGGGACCAGACTGGGTTGGTCTCAAACTCAGAAACACACATGCTTCTGTTTCCCGGTGCTGAGACTAAAGGCACGCACCACTGCACCCAGAGCCAGGAGAATTGAATGCAATCTCCAGGTGTCAATTTCATGTTTAATTTCCCATTCAGGGGTTGAAGGTGTAGCTCCTTGGTAGAGTGCTTGCTTCGCATTTACAAAGCTCTTGGTTCAATACCCAACACTGTGGAAGTAGATAATTATAGCCTCATCAGTGGGGAAGGAGAGGCAGAAAGAACAGAAATTTGAGTTCAAGGGCAGTTTGGGCTCTCTGATATCTGAGATCTGTCTCAAAAATATTTCTCATGCCCTGACAGTTTACGGAGGCTGGGGAAAGGCCATCAGTTTCTTCAGTATGTAGCTATGCCTTTCCCATGCTAACACACACACACACACACACACACACACACACACACACAGAGAGAGAGAGAGAGAGAGAGAGAGAGAGAGAGAGAGGCAGACAGACAGACAGACAGGGAGACACAGAGAGACATACTGACAGAGATGAAAGAGATACACAGAGAAACACTAGACATGCACACACACATACAGTGAAAGAGAGACAGACAAAGACAAAGACAGACAGAAAAAGAGAGACAGAGACAGATACACAGAGACACACAGACACATATGTACACAGAGACACAGACACTCAGACAGACTGAGAGACAGAGAGAAAGACAGAGACATACACACAGAGACAGAGAGTCAGAGAAAGACAGAGACAGAGAACACAGGAGAGCAAGGGGACACTTTTGGGGAGAAGCCTATGGGATAAGACAAGGTAACAGGGACTGTAAAGAACTAAAATTTATTATACACATTATGAAATTGTCAAAGAATTAAGTACAATAAATTAAGAAAACCCTTTTCTATGAGACAGGATCAAGGGTAGCCACACAGACTTGACTCTGGGCCATCACACTAAGGACCTCTGTGAGGTTTTAAGAAGGCAATGTCCACACTGCCTTCCATAGCAAATCTGGGTGTGTCACAGTAGAACACCCTATAACACCTCTTTCTTTGTGACCCCTCTCACCCTGGAATTCCACTACTTGTAATGTTTTAACTTCTTGAAACTCGACTGTGAATCACTGAAGTTCAGAATTGTAAACGATTTTAAAGTTCATCTAACTACATTCCCCCCAAAGGAAAGGAAGAGTCAGACAGACTGGATTACCCAGTTGCTAAAAGGCGAAACAGGAAATAGAATTCTGCTCCTGACCTCTGCTCTAAAACTTGTTGCAAGACTCCAGGGTTGTGGGGATCCACCCACATTCTGTTTCTCTTTAGCCACTACATGTGTTATTTGGAACAGAGATTTATATGATGGTGACAAACTCTAAATGAAGCCTTAAAGTTTGTTTCTTTTCATTGACTTCTGTAGCCAATGGGGACGCTAATGGCAAAAACTTACCGGAAAAGAGACAACAGATTCTTTGAACTTTCAACAGGCACTGAAGATTTGCTATGTGCTGAGACTGTGTCACGTGCCATAGTGCAAAAGGACCTGGGTTTATCCATATCCCTCCCCCTCATGGATGCGTGTGCACGTGCGCGTGTGTGCGTGTGTGTGTGTGTGTGTGTGTGTGTGTGTGTGTGTGTGTATGTAAACAGGAGGAAAATTTACCAGGATATTATTGATCAGGATCCAACTACCTTTTAAATTTTGTTTTTATGTATATGAATATCCATATGAAAAATATGTACTATGTATATGTATATGATATATGTATATATATATATATATATATAATGATAATAAAAAGAAAAGGGCTTTCTTTATTTCATCATTGTGTGTGTGTATACACACACCAGGTGCATCCCTGGTTCCCAGAGGTCAGAAGAGGGCCCTTAAACTGGAGTTAAGGATGCTTGTGGAACATCATATTAATTCTAGGAACTGTACCAGGTCTCCAAGAACAGTCATTGCTTTCAACCATTGAGCCGTATCTACAGGCCCTTTGGTTGTTTGTTTTGAGTCAGGGTCTCTCTTATTGGTTTAGAAGCCAATAAGTATGCACAGGCAGGAGTGCCAGTGAATCCCAGGGGTCCTCCTGGTTTTGTCTCCCCAGAGCTGGGATCACAATCGTGTGCTGCCAAGCCTGGCTTTTTTGTTTGTTTGTTTGACATGGGTCAGGAACGGATCATCATGTTTGCAAGGTGAACAACAGGATGATGACTGGACCATCTTCCCAGCTCAGGTCTTAGTTTCTGGTATCAGGAAAGACTGGATCTAGCAAAGGGGAAGCCATCAGAATGGGTGCAGTACATCAGGGCGGTATGCAGACAGGGTACAGGGCTGCTTAGGGTCTGCTTCTTTGAATAAACATTGTTGCAAACCTCTGATAGATGCTGCAGACTCAAGACTACAGATTAATAAAACGGGAATAATAGGCAAGTGGTCAGATGAAATCACCAATGATTTAATTTTAGTTTTTTCTTGTAGTTGTTGTTTTTGTTTGTTTGGGCTTTTGTTTTGTTTTTGTGTCTTTGTGGGTTTAGTTGTTGTTGTTGTTTTGAGACAGGGTATCTCTCAATAGTCCCAGGTTGGCCTGGATGGAACTCATTATGTAGCTCAGGTTGCCTTTGAACTGTTGCAATTCTGCCTCAGGATCTAAAATGCTGGGAATAAAGGCAATGCACTATTTCTCCTGGTTACACAGTTATTCTAAAATGTATTAAAATACTGATGGCTAGAGGAGGGAATTATCAGAGACACCAGCCCCCCCGCCCCCCGCCGCAGCTCAGCGCTAAGTACTCTTCCAGAGGACCTGGGCTTGGTTTCCAGCACCCACATGGTAGCTTACAATGGCCTGTAAGTCCAGTCTGCACGCACTGCACACTTGTGGTGTACAGACATGCATCCGGGCATAACATCCTCATATACACAAAAATAAAAATGAATGGAATCTCATTTTTTTTTTTTTTTTGTTAAAGAACAGTAGTGCCATGATGAAGAAGAATGTGACAAAAGAAGAGGACAAAGACACCAGTAGAAATCTCGGGCTGTTGTAGGAGTTGGCTTTCCAATCCCTGAGCCCAGTGACAGTGATCTGAGGCCTCGCTGGTTCTTACTACTCTGAATTCATCCAACAGATTCCGGTGATTGATCACAGGTCTGTGTGGGTGTGTCTGAGGTTCCCAGGAAGGATCTGTAAGTCAACATCAACCCTGAGGCTGAACTCTTATTGCTCAGCCCCTCGATCCTGAGTAACCTTGCCTGTCTTCAAACTCCAAAGGCTAAATAGAAATAAATAAAAGAGGTCTTTGCCTGTCTGTTTCTCTGACCATGTTGGATAAGCAGACGGCCCAAGGGGCAGCTGGTGAGAAAGGTCTGAAGCTGAGAAGGAAGCCGGCGTTGAGAAACAGGAATGAATACGGGAGTCAATGGCAGGGCGTAGAGAACAGCCCAGAATGGGTTGAGGTGAGTGAGAAAGCCCATGTAGAGCTTCTGTACAGACTCCATTGTCTGTACAGACTTCACTGCGGAATCTATTCCTTTCTGTGCACGTATGTGTATCCCTGAGTGAATGTGTGAACACCATAAGCGAAAGAACCCATGGAGGTCACGAGAAGGTGTCGGAGCCTCCAGACCTGGAGTTAGTTATGGAGGTTGTGAACCGCCATAGGAAATCAACGTTGGGTTCTCTGCAGAAGCAGTAAGAGCTCTGAACTGCTGAGCCCCCTCTCAACCCATCACTGACTCAAGTGACCCGGATGATTCTCGAGTCCCCCAGCTTCTCCTGGGCCTGCCATGAACCAGAGCCCTTCCATGTCCAGGGTCTCACTCTGTATGTCAGCAGGCTAGCCTCAAATTTATGGTGATCCTCCTGCCTCAGCCTCATGGGAGCTGGGACTATGGGTGTGAGTCGCGTCAGGTTCCTGTTTGCTTTAATGTCCAGGATGTTCCTAATCGTTCCTGTTGCCTCCTCTGCCTGGAAGATATTTCTGCTTCTGTTTGCCATCAGATGAGTCCTACTCATGGAACAGGCCCTCTGATCTGGAATTCACCCCCTCAGAAGCCTATCTAAAACAGATTTCCTGGGGTAGCTTGCTCTCTATATCTAGTATCATGACTTGCATGTTATTGATGCTCTATAAACATGTTTTTCTTTTTGTGGAAAGGAGGTCCACATAGTGAACCAGATTTAATTTACTAGCAAGGACCACAATAGTGACTGCTTAATCCAGGCATGAGAACCTGGTTAATAATGGCTCTGGGGGGGGGGCAGCTCAGGTCTCTCATGGCTATGACTCATCCAGAACATCAGTGCTCACACCTTCCATCTGAACCACTGGACCACTACGAAGCGTTGAGTGTAGAAAATGAACATTAACTGGGTGTGGTGGGACACGCCTAAATCCCAGCCCAGGGAGGCTCAGCCTGGAGACCCAAGAGACGTTGTCTCACAAAACAAAGACTCCAAAGAAAGTGAAGAAAGGAAGGAAGGAAGGAAGGAAGGAAGGAAGGAACATGGATGTAAGTCAGGCATGACTATGTGTACCATTCCCGGCACCTAGTGGCTAGAGGTGGGAGGATCAGGGGTTCAATCCGGGCTACACGAGACTGTCTCATAAAAACAAAAAGCAAAAGCAGGAAGGCAGGAAGAGCGAGAGGAAGAAGGTAAGAAAATAAATGGATGCTGTCTAGAAAACCATCAGTTCTGTATAGAGCCCTGTATGAATGTATTCTCAGATTGGAACCGGCCACCTGTGTGAACACTGCTGAGTCTCAACATGAGTCACCCTGGAGCGTTCTCTTGGTCCACTGAACAAACAGCAGTCTCCTCACTCCCACCTCCCAATGGCTGAGGCTCTCAACCAGTTCCTGGGTGAGGATCTGAACCTGTGGTTACAAACACCAATATTTCACAATCGGTGCAAACTGGGTGAGGGTCAAATTCCAAAGGCCTTACAAGAATGTCTTTTGCTCTGGACTCTTCAAATCCTTTTAAGGTCTTTTTTTTCTTCAGGCTAGTTGTAGTCCACACAATGGTTCCTAGAAGCCTGCTTTCTCATGAGAAGGAACTGTTAAGATGACTAACCCAACAGAGAACTTTCTATGTATCGCTGTTACATGAAACACTTAGCTTGAATCCAGTCATTGAGCCCATGAGGTTAGTGCTTCAGTCTTTATTTTTAGAGGTATTGGGTGATAAGAGGTTAAGTGCCATGACTAGGTGACAGATGGAGCCAGGACTCAAACCCAGGCTGTTGGTCCGGACATATTTGCACAGGTTGGACGGAACGACCTCAGTCATTCCTGTCAGGCCTGTCCCAAACATTCTCAAGACCCACCCAACTTAGCACAGTCCCTCCCTCCCTGAGCCATCAAGAGCCTGATAAGGTTTGTCTGGGCTCAGTCTTGAGCACGTGGAGATCGTGAAGCCTGCCCAACATGGGGCCCACAGCATGCCTTCTACCTGCCAGGGGTGTAGATGGCAGAATCTGACCTAGACTCTTTCCAAGATAAATCAGATCATTTTCAGGGACAGAAAGAGAGAGAGAGAGAGAGAGAGAGAGAGAGAGAGAGAGAGAGAGAGAGAGAGAGAGAGAGAGAGAGAGAGAGGAAGAGAGAGAGAGAGAGAGAGAGAGAGAGAGAGAGAGAGAGAGAGAGAGAGGATCCCTTTCAAATTGCAACAGCCCCAACTTTGTATGTAAAAAATAGCTTGCACTTGTCTTTGAATATTTAATAAATTGTCAGAAGCAGTGTTGACTTCCCTTTACAGTAGGGGGGCTAGGGTGGCTGAGATGTTAAGTAACTTACTTACAATCCTCCTGCCTCCACTTCTGAGTGCTGGAATTGCAGCCACACCTGGCTTAATGAACACTTTTGAAGTTTTAATGAGAGAACTACACTGTAAGTCTTTCAGCAGATACCTAAGCACTTTGGTGTGAGCTGCCTGATGTGGAAGCTGGGAATTGAACTCACGTCCTCTACAAGAGCAGTGCACACTCTTAACCACTGAGCTACCTCTCTAGTCCTGTAGTATGTATTTCTGATTTGCTCATTAGCTACAGGAATTTAGGGTCCACAAGGACAGAGCTCTGAAGTAGATTCACTTACTCTGTTGCTATAGGGCTTCACCTTGGAACTCATGATGTGGCCCAGTCTGGCCTCAAACTTGTGGCAATCCTCCTGCCTCTACCCCTTGAGTTCTGGGATTTGCAGACATAAGCCACCATATCCAGTTTGGTTTTGTTCTCTCTTAATCCTCATTTTAAAGCCACAAGGCCCACACACAGTTGTCACACACACACACACACACACACACACACACACACACAAATTGTTATTTGTTAAGAATAATTAATCTTTAACTGGGAGATTTCTCACAGAGAACTTGGGTATCTGGAGTTCCTTAAAGGTTTGGAAACACTAGCCGTGGGAAAGCTGGACTTGTGACAGTCGCCAGTTAGCACCAGGCTGTATAATCTAACCAGCCAGTGTCGCTCCTTTTTTTTATCTGTCTTTGGACGTGTGTCCCCGTGTGATCAGGGCTTCAGTTGCTTGTTCTATGCACAGCTGAGGAAACTCTGAGAGCAGGACGGATGGCTTGACAGGCCTCTGGATGGCCAAGTCTAGACTAAAACTGAGCTGTGTGCTTTTGTGTGAGGTTCCCTGTAGTAGGTTCCAGAACTTGGCCCCCAGGTAACACAGGCCTTTATCCAGAATCACTATAGAGAGAGAGACTGTCCTGAGATAAAGTATATGTCAGGCTGAGGGAGCAGACCTGTTGCAAAACACTTGGTTTGGTATACTACGCACAAGGCTCTAGGTTTAACTCCCAGTTATTCATCAATCAATAATCAAATATTAGTTTAGGAAAAACAACACATGCCTTCAAGATTATACCTGAGTACCCAAACTCCTAATTTTCATGAAAGCAGACCCGGCGCGTCCCGATTCTCACTCCAGTACCGATGCAAATTCGGTAGAGCACCATGATTACGGCTCCTCACTCGTTCCGAGCATCCTGCACTAACAATTGTATAAGTCAAAAGCAACCGTGCAGCTCTGAGCCTTTGCACACGCACTTGACTGGGAACACCCACACAAGCAGAGCTGCACAGCCCAAGACATGTGGAAGGGCCCCTCTCCGCTTCCCTAGCAGATATACCTGCTGCATACACCCTTTCTACTCCTACTGTTCTTGGGGTTTATTGTTGTCTTGTTTTTGCCTGATAGGATTTTGGTCAGTCATTTATGCAACCATGCGTCTCTCACAAAATTGTTCACAATGTAGCCAGGCGTGGACGATCATGCCTGGAATCCCAACTCCAGGAAGGCTGAGGTAGGAGGAATATTGTGACAGAATCCGAGGTTAATCTGGGTTAAGCAGCTAGTGCCAGGCTAGCCTGAGACAGAGTGGGTCTCTGTCCTAAGAGGAAAAAAGTTCAGTTGGTTTGGAACGCTCAAGTGGACGGATGCACTCAACAGGCGGTGTCCCACTCGCCAAGATGGAGCCTCTCCCGCGTCAGTGGTCTGGCTGAGCCGGACCGCTCGCTCCCCTCCTTCCTGGAGCAAGCAAGCGCCCTGCAGCACAGGGCGGCCCCAGCCGGAATGCAGCTTCGGCCACAGACCCACCCAGAGCCCCGCCGCACCAGCTCCAGCCCCGGCCAGGGTGGGGACAGCCGCGCAGTCCTCCTTCACGTCCTCTGCAGCCCGGCCGGCCTACCTTGCCCCCGGTGCTTAGAACCTGCCAAGGCCAGGTCTCCACGCTCCCGAACAGTGAGTTCCTGATCATGCCCAACATGGTGACGCCGTGGGGTCTGGACGATCGAGCCTACCACTCAGTGGCAGCAAGATCCACAGGGCCAGGGGCAGCGAGCGCGTGAGTAGACAGGCGACTGGGGCGGAGCTGGGGCGGTCTCCGCCCACTGGGCCACATGGGGCGTGGCCTGGGCAGGGTCCTCAAGACTCCACCCACATGAGCGCGGCCTGGGTGGGGCGCTAGTTCAACAAGCCTGTAGCATCTTACTTCATATATACTTTCTTTAGTCACTCTCTTCCTACCTCACTGCCTCGTTCAGAGGATTTTTTTTCTTAAATCTGTGTTTGTTATTTTATGACAGGGCTCTGCTCTGCAGCCTAGGCTGACCTGCTCCAGCTTCTGGAGTGCTGAGCTTGTAAGTGATTATTTCCACTCACTCCTGGCTTCATCTTCTAAGGGGTTGAGAAAACCACTCTTACGCAGCTTCTTACTGCTTTCCTTTTTAACTTTGTCCTGCTAGTTTGGAGGGCTGGGTCTCAGCATAGAACAGGCGGACCTGGAATTCGCTGTGTAAACGAAAGGCTGGGAACTCCTGCTGTCTTCCTGGCTCAGCTTCCTCCAGAGTTGAGGATTACAGGTGTGAGTCACTACAAACAGTTTTACAGTGCATTTAAAGATGGTTTAACGTTAAATTGTGTGTGTGTGTGTGTGTGTGTGTGTGTGTTCCCGCGCTCCTCCCCCAAGTGCGTTGTATTCCCCTGGGAGCTAGTATCACAGGAAGTCCCAAAGGTGGGTGCTGGGAACCGAACTCGGATCCTCCGTCTTTAGCCGCTGAGCCATCCCTCCAGTCCCAACAGTGTATTTATTAATCACAAGTTTCACACTCCTTGCCCAAACAACAGCCCATTCAGTCCGCTTATAAGCTAACCGATTTTGTCAGAACAATTTTTTCCTTGAGTGTCTGTTTCTTGCCAAGCACTTTATAAATATTATCTGTGCCCTAGTATCACTAATACACACACATCCCATACCCTACTATCACAGATATTAGGGTACCAGATACTAGTAATCTACATATATCACACAGTCCTAGTTCACATATGCAAGTGCAGGTATGCATCTTACAGAAGGCATGGTAGAAAGATACTGAACAAGAACAAAGAGCAATGACATATGCAAATGTCAGACATAAAGTGTCACAGTGAAGCCCATTGTCTTCCATGCTATCTGCCCCCATCAACTTGACACAAGCTAGCATTATTTGAGAAGAGGAACCTCCGCTGAGAGCGTGTGTGTGCATCTGATCGCCTGTAAACAAACAAGAAACCTTTTCCTCTCAAAGCTGCTTTGGTCATGGTGTTTTACAATAGGAATGGAAACCCTACCAAGATAGTAACAATAATAATGTGCTATTATTAATTATATATTGGTATTTTATACAGTATAATATATATTGTATATAGTTAATGATAACACTATTATTCTTATAACAACAATATAATGGCAAAAGCAGGGTAAGAAAAAGAGGAAGCCGGAATCAAAATAAACTGGTTTTTCAAACCAATGAACACTCCTTAACCCCTCAGGAATGGACCCTCTTTTACTCCTTTGTATCTGGCTTCTCTGGAAGGCCACTTCAAACCCTGTGTCTCTGTGACCAGTGGAACAGGTGCCTCTTTGTTCTCCTTTTTAAAAGATTTATTTTATTTATTTCATGTATGTGAGTACACTGTAGCTGTCTTCAGACACACCAGAAGAGGGCATCAGATCCCATTACAGATGGTTGTAAGCCACCATGGGGTTGCTGGGAATTGAACTCAGGACCTCTGGAAAAGCAGTCAGTGCTCCTAACCACTGAGCCATCTCTCCAGCCCGAGTATCTCTTTCTTGACAAAGGGAAGTGGATCGATCCTGAGCTAGGCAAAGGTATTAACAATGGTCATAACAATGCCCTCTAATTTGGTGGGAAGAAATATTCACATTATTAACTATATAAAAAGGGGGCCTTTTCCATATCTTTATTAGAGTTTTTTAATTTGTGTAAAATAAGCAGCTGTTTAATTAGTTCATACTTCCTTGAACCAAAATACCCCTTACTGTTAAGAGGCATCATTTTTATGTACCATCAAGAAAGAAACAAAATGTTACATGTGGAAAGCTATGGCCTTCAATTGACTATTAAATGTACCAATATACATTAAGTTATAATTTAATTTATAGGAGATTGTCATGTTGTTTTGTTTCTTTCGTTTGTTCAGCTAGAATCTCAGCCTTCCGAGTGTCAGTATTACAGGAATATACCACCATGACTGTTGATTCTAAGAATTTTTTTTTCTCCAAAACTTGGGGTGGTAGTTTGTGCCTGAAATTCTAGCACTTAGAAAACTGAAGCAGTAAAGTTGCTGAATATTCAAGACATTCTTGGGGGCATATAGTGAGTTTTAGATCAGCTTAAACTAAAAAAAAAAGTTCTGTCTCAACTAACTAACTAACTAACTAACTAACTAACTAACTAACTAACTAGCAACTAACTAACTAAGTATCTAACTGGCCTAGAGATGACTCAGTAGTTTTTCTGAGAGCCCAGTTCCAGCACTCACATGGAAAGAAACACTCATCCATAACTCTAGTCTTAGGAGATCTACCATCTTTTTCTCTGCCATGGGCACCAGGCACACATGTAAATATACACACAGGGAAAACATTTACACACACACACACACCAAATAAATCCAAAAGGATAAACAAATAAATAAAACTAAAAACATATTTTTTTTTTCTCCTAACAGTTATGCCTTTCTTTTTTTCCAAACTAAACTATCAAGGATAATGGGATGGGGGAGGAGGGACAAAATAGGGGGCTTTTGAGGGGAAATGAGGAAGGGGGATAACATTTGAAATTTAAATAAAATATCCAATAATAAAAAAATATTGGGACTGACATTTGAGAGCTGGGAGAAGCTATGGTTAGAGCTAATGTTGATTGACAGTTTTATGGGATTAAGACCAACCATGGAAATAAACCTCTGAGTAGGTCTCCAAGAGAGTTTATAGATTGGATGAACTGAGGAAGAGCCACTCTAAACATAAGTGGTGCTATTCTTCGGGTGGGGGGAGGGAGAAGGAAGCTCTCTGAGCCAAAGCCTTCTTCTCCCTCTGCTTGCTGACAGTAGACACAATATGACCAACTGCTTCATGCCGACTCCATGTGCCCTTGAACTGAGCCAAAACAAGTCCTTCCCTTTTTAACATGTTTGCGTCCGTCTCCAGAAAAGTAGAATAGTAGGAATGAAGTAATAAAGGTACTGCTGGGTCTTGCTGCCCTTACAACTAACCTACGCATCTAGAGGGCAAAGCTGGACAAAAGGAAGTCTACCTTTAATCAGAGAGATTGTTACAATGTATCCTGGTCGGGTACTTAGAAATGTTACCTAGAGAGAGATGTTTATTCGGGGAAACCAGGAACGATCGGGAGGTGTGGGAGAGAGTTAGAAAATGGTAGCCTGCATTAGAAAAAGAAGGCTCCTGCAGCCAAGTTTTCCCTCCGACCTTTCCCTCTCATCTCGGTTCTCATATTTCTTCCTCTGATGTAAATCTTACAAAGCAGAAAGCCTTTCCCCAGTTTAGTCATAGGAACTGGAACTCCGTCTCCCCAAAGCTAGCCACAAGGCCCAGAAAATGTCAGGTAAACTCTTAAGAGTTTATCTTCACGCCTTCTAAATATCTATGTCTATACCGTCAATTGTGCTGTGCACCAGACCAGCCTAAGACTGGGTCCCTCAGTTGGATGTGGTGATGCCTGCCTTTAATTTCAGGAGGCAGAGTCAGGTGGATCTCTGTGAATTCAAGGCCAGCCGGGTCTAACGGAGACAGATAGTCAAGTTACACATAGAACAACCAAGGCTACACAGACAAAAATCCTGTCGTCCCCCACCCCTAATAATTCTTACAACCAAGGCCCAAGCAGGGTCTGAATAGGCAGGCTCCTCTGGGGTCCCCCAATTCAGATGTTTCACCAGTTCCCTCTCATTGTCTGGCCACATATCATCAGGGCTGATACTGCGTTGTGACATTTGTGCGTACAGTTGGATGATGCCTCTTGGGTCTTTGGGTCCTTCACCTGAAAGCTCTTGGGTCTTTGGGTCCTTCACCTGAAAGCTCTTGGGTCTTTGGGTCCTTCACCTGAAAGCTCTTGGGTCTTTGGGTCCTTCACCTGAAAGCTCTTGGGTCTTTGGGGTCCTTTACCTGAAAGCTCCTGTGTCATGTAAAGCTCTGACAAAATGATTCTGTGATGCTTTTTCTCTTGTAAAGCTGCTTTTTGCTATGGGGACGTCAGCCATGATCTTTATGATGGGCAGAGGAGGGACCATCTGGAGCACGTAGAACAGCAGAACCAGCTCAGAACGGTGGCTTCTTGGAAGGAATATCTGGAGATGGGAGGAAGTAAGGGCTGGGTTAGCATGTCTGTGTAAAGCAGGACAAATCAGAATTCTGCTAATGAAGCTGGACCTTCGTGTTCAGAGCCTACTAAAAAGTCACATGGGGAAACGAGGTTTGCTCTTGTCCCAGCACTCAGGAGGCAGAGGCAGGAGGACTGTTAAAAGTTCCAGGTCAGCCAAAGCTACATATTGAGAACCTCCCCACCCCCACCCCAAACAAGCCCAGGGATAGTGTCACATGTCTACATGCCTTTAACCCCAGAGTTCAGGAGGCGGAAGCAAGCACATCGATATGAGTCTGAGGCTGGACGTCATGGGTTCTGAGCCAGAGTTACCTAGTGAGATTCTGTCTCAAAAGCCAAACAAAATAATAAAACAAAGCAAGCAAAATAAAGAAAAACAAAACAAAACTACTCTACCCCAAACCAAATGAAACCAATTGGTAAGCCAATCTAGGTCCCATAGTCAGAGGGCAGTAGAGTCTTATGCAGAGATAAAATGAGCAAAGAAGGTTAAGTTATAGGGTTATGTTGATTGATCTTGATTAAAAATTTTTTAAATTAAAAAATAAAATTATGTATTTATTATTGGCAGGAGACAGGGTGGGTAACCCAGGACACACGTGGAGGCCAGAGAACAACTCTGTGGAGACAGTTTTCTCCTTCCAGCATTTTATGGTGTGGGTACCAGGGATGGAATTCAGGTTTCTTGGCTTGTGCTACAAGCACCTTTCTATTGAACCCTCTACCAGCCCTATGTAACCTTTTAGCTTTAATCCTTCCATTGAGAAATACCTCGTCCTGAACCATGTCCCAACCCCGCCACCCTCCAAAAAGAAAAAAAGAATTGTTACAACCAAGGAACCAAGGACAAGAAGGGTCTGAAAAGACAGCCCCCTGTGGGGTTCCCCAGTTCATTCTGTTTGCTCAGCTCTGACTCTTGTGTAGACACATACAATATATCATATCATATCGTATCGTATCATATCATTCTTCCTCTCAGGGTGTATTTTATACACTCTTCTCTCTGAATAGGACGGAGTTAGAGAACTCTGTCCCCATAGCTTCCTACAGGTGGGTTTAAAAAAAAACCCATTCAGATATCTGAGGAAGTAAGGGTATGTTATGAGCAAATGCTGGGATTCAGTGGGCAGATCTCCAGGGGACTTCCAGCTCCTTGTGTCCTGGAACAAGAAAGTGGGTAGAGCCACGTAGATACTTGCAGAGGCAGGGATGGTTCACTACAAAGGGGTATGTGTTTGAGGAGCAAGAAGCAGGGTGCGCAAACTATTCGTTAGGAGCTTAAACAGCAAATACTGGACCTAGGACTTTGACGTCTATGTTATATCGCATGAGCTTTTGAGGGCCCTTGCATCATGTGGGTTTTCCTGTGCATACTATGTTTCATGGTGTTCTACATGTAACTTCATCAATTGCACGTCTCCTTGTTTTAAATCTTCACAGGGCTGTGTTAATACTAATGAGCACAGTTCACCCTCAGACACTGTGGTCTACATCTGTTCCACACTCTGGGGTATGTGGCAAAAGTCTGTTCTAGTTCTTGTTGGCCTCAGTAAATGCCATGTGAGTGTGTGTGCGTGCATGTGTGTATGTGTGAGTGTGTGTGCATGTGTCTATGTGTGTGTGTGTGTTATAAGTATATGTGAGTGATTGTGCAGTATGTGTTCATGAGTGTGTGTGTGTGTGTGCATGTGTGTGAGTGTGTGTGTGCATCTGTCTATATGTGTGTGTGTTATAAGTATATGTGAGTGGTTGTGCAGTATGTGTTCATGAGTGTGTGTGTGTGTGTGTATGTGTGTGAGTGTGTGTGTGCATGTGTCTATATGTGTGTGTGTTATAAGTGTATGTGAGTGGTTGTGTAGTATGTGTTCATGAGTGTATGTGTATGTGTGTGTGGGTTGTGGTGTGTGTGTGTGTGTGTATGTGTGTGAGTGTGTGTGCATGTGTCTATGTGTGTGTGTGTTATAAGTATATGTGAGTGGTTGTGCAGTATGTGTTCATGAGTGTGTGCGTGTGTGTGTGACTGTGTGTGTGTGCATGTGTGTGAGTGTGTGTGTGTGCATGTGTCTATGTGTGTGTGTTATAAGTGTATGTGAGTGGTTGTGTAGTATGTGTTCATGAGTGTATGTGTATGTGTGTGTGGGTTGTGGTGTGTGTGTGTGTGTGTGTGTGTGTTCCAGCCTTTCTCCTTACCAACAGGTTTCTCTTGAATAGTGATTTTGCAGCCTCTGTATAAACCCTTCCCAGCCTCTGCCCTTCTCTCCTGTCCCAGGGAAGCTGATGTACTCTTACTGGGTACTTGGTTTCATAAGTCCATGTGGTGGTTTGAATATGTTTGGGCCAGGGAGTGGCACTATTTGGAGGTGTGGCTTTGTTAGAGGAAGTGTGTCACTGTGGGGGTGGGCTTAGAGAGCTAGCTGTCTGAGGATGCCAGTCTTCCATTTGCCTTAGATGTTGAACTCTCAGCCAGTCCTGCACTATGCCTACCTGGATCCTACCGTCTGCTCACAACAGCAAAGCTCTAAGTAAGACAGTCTACCATCTCAGTTTCCCTGAATTTCCAAGAAGTCAGGAAGCAGAAACTGATATACAAAAATTAACAAGTTTGCAGCTTGACAAAAATGAAGAAGGGGACAGATACAGTCCACTGCCCCTCCATTATACACACACACACACTAAGTAAAATATAATTCAAAAATGTAAAACCCATGCTATGCCAATGACCCAAATTCTTTGCTCTCTATGACAGAAATGCCTCAAGCCTTAGTGTACCAGCACCATTGAGGTGATAAACTTTGCTCTGGTCTGTCTCCTTCTGGAATTTGTGTTCTCTCTCTCTCTCTCTCTCTCTCTCTCTCTCTCTCTCTCTCTCTCTGTCTCTCTCTCTCCTCTCTCTCATTCTCTCTCTCTCTCTCTAGTAAAACATTGAAGCAACAATTTGATCCCCACTGAAATGCTATAACAAGGTCTGTTTCCTTTCTTAGTGAAGTCTTTCTTTGCTCACTGATATTCTGTGTCTATCCAATTTTTTTTTCTGAGATACAAGAACTTGGGACCCTCTGGAGGCACCAGATCCCAGCTGTTCACTGGCATCATCATCATTTGGGAGGATTTAATGCAGATTCCTAGGCTAAAAATCAGTATCTCTAGGTGAAGGCCACAGGCCAACTGAAGTTTCATATTACATAGTTAATTAATTAAGTGCTTTTTGTGGCAGGACTTGCTATAATCTAGGCTGGCCTCTAACGTGTGAACTTGTGAGGTACTGGGGAAGGACTTTGAGCTTCCACTTTTACCACCCAACTTTTTTCATTTTGTTTTGTTTTCTGGATAAAAATGCACATTTCAAAGTAAGATAGATTTGGTGGTGCACATCTTTAATTCCTGCATTTGAGAGGCAAAGGCAGTTGGGTTTCTGTGTGCTTGGGGCCAGTTTGATGTGCACAGTGGCAAGACTATGTGGACTATATGCATGGTAGGACCTTCTCAAGAGATAGATAGATAGATAGATAGATAGAGAGAGAGAGAGAGAGAGAGAGAGAGAGAGAGAGAGAGGGAGGGAGAAAAATTCAAAATATACTAAAGGATGTGTGGTGGTGTGTGTTGTATTTGATGTGTGATATGTGATGTGTGTTGTGTGTGCTGTGCAGTGTGTATGATGTGTGCTGTATGTGATGTATCTGTGCAATGTGTGATATGTATGGTGTGTGCCGTGTGACTTTTCCTCAGTAAACACACAGACACAAGACACACACACACACACACACACACAAGTCCACTTACCCCAGATAGGGGATGGACTGAACAAAGGAAGGGTTCTAAGTCTAGCATGGGGAAACAATGAATTTATTGAGGTCATTTACAGGAGCACGGGTGACCGCAGTGCAGCTGTGTCCCTGAAATGAGTACTCTCAGCATGGGAGATGACTCATAAAAGCTGCATCACCAAAGAACTGCAGGCACGTCCCACCTCCCCAGCGTCACACTCTGTGTGCATCTGGCCATATCTCCAGCCAAGGTTTGGGAAAGGGCAATGGCTGGACTCTCAGATAAGGGTCTGGTGACAAGCACTGATGGCCCGAGCAGGCTGGAGCTGCACTGGGTCTGGGCAAGGCTCACGTTCCTCTTCAGTACCCTTGGAAACCTAGGAGCCTGAATCTAGTGCATACACACCTCACTCTGCAGAATAGACTGCGTTTATCTCCCCCTTCACTGCCAGAAGACATAGATTCGATTCATTCATGTGCTGCTTATCCACTTATCCAACTTATCCAACCTGAACTGGTTTTCTGTGCACACACAGAAAGATCAAAGTTTGCCCTCGAAGTGAACCTTTAGGGAAAATAACTCGATATGTTGTATGCTTCTGATCATGTGGGTATATGATGAAATTTAGTTTAAGGGAAGGGACATGCATAGAAGAGGAAAATTGGGGGGAAGGTATCAAGACAGGGTTTCTCTGTGCAGCCTCTGGCTGTCCTGGAACTTACTTGTAGGACAGGCTGGCCTTGAATTCAGAGATCCATTTGCCTCTGCCTCTGAGGTCTATAATTAAGGGTCAGTTCTATGACTGTCAGGCTAGGGGAAAGAATTATAAAACTTAATTTATAAATCAAAATAGCAGATCAGCTGGAGAGATGGCTCGGTAGTTAATACCATCTCTTGCTCTTGCAGCAGACTCAAGTTTAGCTGCCAGCATCCATGCAGTGCCCCTAGCCTCCTCTGCACATACACTTAACTAAAAATACATCTTTGTGACTGGAGAGTAGTAGCTAAGAGTGCTTACTGCTCCTGAAGAGGACCCAACTTTGTTCCCCAGCATCAATATCAGGTAGTTTACAACTGTCTGTAAGTCCAGTTCTAGGGGCTCTGATGCCCTCTGGCCTCCATGGGTTCCTGTACTCATATGGTGCACATAAACTCACATAGGCACATCGTTATACATCTACATAAAAAATAAATCTTAAAAAAAATAGCAAACCATCCAAACTATGCCTCTAAGTAACCAAACTTTATTCTTTGGACCTCATTAAAGGAAGCTTTAGACAACCAGAGCCTCTGACAGTTCTGTCAGTGTGTCCGACCTATTTTATCACTGTCTTAAATGATGTCTTCTTCTGACTTTTATAACTTTGCACAATTATTTATTTCAGTTCTTTGAGTAAGAACCCAAAAATCCTGGAAACACCCATTCTATGCCTTGACCATCGGTAATACTTCTTCCCTCTTATGAAGAAATGTCAATTCTCCTACATAACTTTAACTGTCAACTTGACAAAGCATATGGTTATTTGAGAAGGGAGTCTCAATTTTGGGATTCAGATCAAATTGGCCTGTGAGGGATTATCTAGATTTATTAGTTGTTGGAGAGTACACTGCCCACTGTGAGCAGCACCATTCCCTAGGCAGGTGGCAGTGGGTTGTATGAGAAAGTTAACAGAGCTTGGGCCTAGATGAAAGCTAGTGAGCTGCATTTCTTCGTGGTTTCTGCTTCATGCTGACTTTCCTTGATGGATTGTAACCTGGATACGTAAATCAAGTATACCCTTCACTCCCCTTAGGTGCTTTTGTACAGATAGCAGCAACTATAGAAAACTAGATCAGTGCCCTATTTGGAGTAAATAGACACACTATACTCCATGAAGAAGGCTCATGACTTAAGGCCACCATATTTGAAGAAGTTCAAACTATATGGGGAAACTTTTTTGATAATCCCAGATGAGGTTGCAAACATAGCTCAGTAAGAGAGCATTTGCCTAGTAGTGCAAGATAGTGGATCAAATCCCCAAGACTCCCTTCCCTGGAAAAAGGTAAACCAGTTCAGACCTTGAGACAAGCAGGTAAATAATTGGCCAGATTAGCAGGGGCTTCCCAAAGCCCAGGCCAGGCCAGCAGGGCTCCTAAAAGTTCAGCCCAGGCCAGCAGGGGCTTCCCAAAGCCCAGCCTAGGCCAACAGAAGACCCCAAAGTCAAGCCCAGGTTAGTAGGGGATTCCCAAAGCCCAGCCTAGGCCAACAGAGGTCCCCAAAGTCCAGCCCAGGTTAGTAGGGGATTCCCAAAGTCCAGCTCAGGCCAGCAGGGCTCCCCAAAGCCCATATATCACATGATAACGTGTACCTTACCTCTTCAAAGGTACTTGGAAAATGAAATGGAATGATTTTTTTTTTTAATTTTTAAAGAGAAACAGACTTATAATCCTAGCACTTGGGAGGGTTAGGCAGCAAGAAGTTCAAGGCCAGCCTCAGTTACATAGTGAAATCAAGACAGACAGACAGAAAATAATAACAATAAACCCCCAAACTTTCCTATTTTAGTCAGATGTGGTGGTGTATGCCTATGATTACTGTACTTAGGAGGTGGGAGGCCATACCCCTGTCTCAGAAAGACTTTCAAACATTTGGACAGCCTCAACCGTTAAATCTTTTCAGTGACATTGACAAGCAGAAAAAATTTCTTCTCATCCAGGTCAGGTGGCACACACCTTTAATTTCAGCACTAGGGAGGTGAGACAGGGGGATAGCTGTGAGTTTGAGGCCATCCTGGTCTACACAGTATCAGGCCAGCCATGGCTACACAGTGAAACTCCATTTTAATGAATGAATGAATAGTAAACATTTTAAATGTAGGAAGAAGTGATATCTTCATTGTGCGTAGACTGAATTCTTGATTTATAAGATCCCTGAGAATAAGAAAAGGGCCGCTGTTTTATGAAACTCATTTGAGGAATGAGTCACCTGGCAATGACAACCAGAATGTTTGGTAAATCTACACAATGGAGTTAGAAAGCTATACTCTGGGATAATTTCTGCTGTGTTCAAGAAAATTAACACACTGGCTAAATAGACAATTTCTCAGGATTCCCTTCCAGGTGTGGTTCTAAATCAGGGCTGGTCTCTTCCCGAAACCCCCCCCCCCCCGCCCAGTATACACACAAGTTCTGTGTAAGATTTGAAGTAGGTTAAGCAGACTTTCAATGTTCTCAAGCTTAGTGTGGGGTCCCACCTGTAACTTTGGGATGTCACCACTGTCCCCTGACACAACCTATGGTCCTGAAGGGGGAACTTGCAGTCCTTCAGCATTAGATACACCTGATCTGGCTTGAGTCTGGGCAGGGTGAGGACACAGCTCCCTAATGCAGTGTTCCAGGAATCCTGCTAGGGAGCACAGCCCGGGGGTGAGACAGTGAATGAGTGCTGTATCATCCACGGTCACCCACATTCCTCCACATTCAAATGCACACATACAGATACATGGGAGGGTGCACACATACAAGTGTTTGTCTTCGTGCACACACACAAATGCACACACACATGCACACTCACATGTACACACATGAATACACACATGTACATACACTTACACACACGCACATGCACACATGCACACACACATGTACACATACACTGCACACATGCACATGCACACACATACACACACATGCACACACATTCATCACACTAACATGCACACACACACACACACACACATGAATCCAAACATTTGGTCTGCTTTGTTTCTGAGAACAAATGTGCTAGAACAACTATGCATTTCAAACAGGAGCTGCATTGCCTGCTTAGTAAGACAAACCTCTATTTGAGGAACAGCTGAGGGGACAGTTGCCTTGTTCCATCTTTATGTTCACAGTAGCATCACAAAAGCCAGAGATAGTCTACTTGTTTAAGTTTTTGTTTTTTTCAAAGTTTTTCAAGCAGGAAAATGAAACAAGAATGTGATGAGGCCATGACCATAGCCTATGTCCTTTCCCTTCTTGAAGGTGACTTTAGTTTTTTGCAAGTGTGATATAGAAGCTCCCCCACACTCCATATCCACAAAGAATATGTTCCATGACCCCCAGTGAATCCCTGAAATTCTAGAGAGCAGCAAATGTTATGTAAGCCCTGTGTTTTCTGACACATGTACGTCTATGATAGAGTTTAATTTGTAAACTAGGCATAACAAGAGATGAACAACAATAAAGGAGCCAGAGAGATGGCTCAGTGGGAAATGGCATTTGCCATGTAGTCTGGAGACTGGAGTTTGATCCCCAGAACCCACGTAAAGGTGAAGGGGGAGAACAAACTCCACAGAACTATCCTCAGATCTCCACAATGTACTGTGGCACCATGAACCCCCTCATACACATCACGCACCACCACCCCACCACCCACCCAGCCAACCAACCAACCACCCAACCAACCAACCAACCAACCAACCACCCACCCACCCACCCACCCACCCAACCAACCAACCAACCATCCAACCAACCATCCAACCAACCACCCAACCAACCAACCACCCAACCAACCAACCACCCAACCAAACAACCATCCAACCAACCAACCAACCAACCAACCAACCAACCAACCAACCAACCAACCATCCATCCAACCAACCACCCAACCAACCACCCACTCACCCAACCAACCAACCACCCAACCAACCACCCAATCAATCACCCAACCACCCAACCAACCAACCAACCAAACACAATGAGATTAGCGATACAAATGTGGGCTTGAGCAATTTGAGCACATGCTTTTCTTCTTCTTAAGTGGAGAATTTTATATTTTTGCTCAGGGAGGCACCGTACAGCATGCGGCTTATTGTTGGCCTGCCTGAATTGCTACCATCTTACTCTCCAAGGCCATTACTAAGTAATATAAAGGTTATTTGGACACATGCTTCAGTTTCCCAGCAGTTTATTTGATGAGACAGTTACTAAGTGACTGCGGGGCAGGGGGCACACACAGCAGGGACCCCCTGGGCTATGGGGATCATTTGTATCTGAAGCAGGACAGAACAGGATGGTATGTGATTCAGTCATGCTTCCTCCAGTGATGTATAGTTTGAAATTTATGAATTGTTCATTTTTTGGTTTTTGCATTTAACATTCAAGGACAATGGTTGACCACAGGTAGCTGGACACAGCGGGGGAGGAAAGCAGTGGATAGGAGAGAGTTTCTCCTCTTTCTGAGAGGAGGAGGCAGGCTATTTCAAGGTGTCTACACCTTTCTACCACAGTGTCTCTCACCCAAATGGTTGAAGGAACAGAACCTAAGGTTTTCTCTGTTTCCTATTTCCACACTCAGTTGTGGGCTTGCTACACACTGAGGGTTAATTAATGTATCCCATAAAGTTACTGTGAGATGGCCGTAGGCCAGGAGTCTGTGTAGCTCCCGGCTTTTATAACTTGAAGGTACGGTGGCTTTTCAGGTATCCTGGCACCACAGTTCAAGCCTACAGTGTGTATACTGTATCCCATAAGAGGGCTTGTACTCCTCTTTTTTTTTTTTTTTTTTTTTTGGTGTACAGACAGGTCCTGTTGGAGAAGGAATAGGCATGCTATTACACCATATATGTAGTGATAATTCTTGATCCTTATCAAAGGTTATGTTTCCTAAATTTATTGGTCAGCTGAGTCTGGGAACTGGCTAGATCTGGAAGGTAGGATTGAGATTGTCCATCTTGGTGACTTCCTGGCTGTCACTGACCAGCCTTCAAGTTTTGGTGATTGTATCAAGCAGGTCTACTGGTTCCCCCCACTCCCCAGTTTCTGTGACCAAAACACCCAATAGAAACAACTAAAAGGAGGGAAGTTGATTTGGGGGACAAAGTTCAAGGGGTTTCAGTCCATCATGGTGAGTGTGGAAGTGGCTTCATTTGTGTCTAAGATGGTCGTTTGCAGTTTGGTGTGGTGGCAGACAGGAAGCAGAGAGCTCAGACCAGAACTACAGGCGAGAGTAACCTTCAAGGCCCACTACCAGTGACACATTGCAGCCATCAAAGGCTCACATCTTCTGAAGGCCCCACAACCTCCCAAACACCATCATTAGCTGCGTATGGCGTGCTCCAACCCATGAACTGAGGTATGCTTGGGGTGGGGGATTTCCCAGTCAACCCTTAACAGCAAGTAGGTAGTACTTGCTGTCAATCAGCTGGCTGTCTGTGAAGCTCCTGCTAACACAATTGTCTGCTAGTCATTACCAGGTCCTGGTAGGTCAGTGAACCTTGACTCATTCAGGCTTGGTCAGTGTCACACTAACTATGGTCACTTTGACTCTGTTTTATGTTTTTGTTTGCTTGTTTTTAATTTAAGACAGGATTCTACTACATAGTCTGGGTTTCCCTGCAATTCCTGATCCATTGCCTTAGCCTTCTAAATATTGGTATTACAGGTTTACATACACCTGTAGCCAGCCCAGCCTTACTTTCTTAAGCCTGCCTGTCTGCCTCCTCCCTCTCTCCCTTCCTCTTTTCCTCCCTCCCGCCCTCCTTCCCTCCCTTCCTCTCTTCCTCCCTCCCGCCCTCCTTTCCTTCCCCCTCCTTCCCTTTCTCTCTTCTGAGACAGGGTCTCACTCTGTAGCTCCAGCTGGCCTGGAACTCTCAGAGCTCTGCTTGCCTCTGATTCCTGAGTGCTGGGATTAGAGGAATGAGCCTCCCTACCTGGCTACAGATTCCTTTCTTGGCATTGCCCAGGCAGCTGCTGCCTCTCTTGATCACAGCAGACTGTCTTGTATCCAGGGCAACTTCGTGTTAAGTTAGATGTCCCTATGAGGGCATCGAGGCTCAGTGAAGGAAGATCAGAAACTGCTCATCTCCTTACATCTGGCTCTCTTCAGCCCAGTGTCCTTGAGTTCTCCACACACACTCATCTCTTCTGACCCATGTTAACCAGGTCTAAGGTTTTAAAAAAATATTTAAAATATTTGTAAGTTTATTTATTTATGTGGATGAGAGTTTTACCTGCACACATGCATGTGCACCACATGCATTCACGCGTGCTCTTGGAGGTCAGAAGAGGATGTTAGATCCCCTGGAACTGGAGTTAGGGATAGTGATGGACCACCACGTGGGTGCTGGGAATCAATCTCAGGTCTTCTGCAAGAGCAAGAATTGAACTTAACTGCTAAGCCACCTTTCCAGCTCTAAAGTAATGTTTAATTGATGCAATAATTTTGCATATTGTGGCAGTTAGTTTTCATTGTCAATTTGATGGGATTTAGAATTGCCCAGGAGACACACCTGTAGGCACATCTGGGCATTTTCCAGAGTGTTCTACTTGAGGAGATATGACTCACTCTGAATGTGGCCATTCCAAGGACTGACACTCTAGACGGAATGAAGTGGGAAGGAGGAGGAAGCCCCCTGACCACCAGCGTTTGTCTTTCTCTGCTGCCTCACTGTGGGCGTGAGCTGCTCCTCAGGCCCTGGCTGCCATGGCTACCCACCGTGAGTGAAAACAAACCCTTCTCTTTGCTTCTCATGAATTTTGTCACATTGACAAGAGTAATGAACACACATATTTTGGAGAGACAGTGGACTGTTGTATTGTGTGTGTGTGTTAAATTGTGCTTTTCTTTGTATACCACGAGTGTGTGGATGTCCACAGGAGCTAGAAGATAGTATCAGATCCTCTGCAACTGGGGTTACAGGTAGGCAGTTGTGAATCTCCTGACGTGGATGCTGGGGACCAAACTTGTCCTCGAGTAGAGCACTCTTTTATTCTCCATGACAACAACTATTTTAGAGTCCACAGTCAACTGGATCATGCTTGATTTTCCATATCTGGCTTACTGCATGCAACATAATGTCTTCCAAGATCATCTGTGTTGTCAGAAATGATACAAATGTATCTTTTCTGTGTCTGAATAGCATTGACTAGCAATTGGGTTGGTTAGGACTTGAGGTAAGTTAGATGTGTAGGCCAGGGGCTTGAGCAGTGACTAATCCACCAGAGTTTGAGCTAGGAAGATTAGCCTGGGTCTCCAGGACTTGACTAACGCTTTGTGAAACCCTGCTCCAGGAGGATGGGGAGGATCATTGATCAGTCTGGGGAATGGGGAGGAGCATTGGTCAGTCTGGAGGATGCGGAGGGAGGAGCACTGGTCAGTCTGGAGGATGGGGTGGGAAGAGCACTGGTTAGTCTGGAGAATGGGGAGGAGCATTGGTCAGTCTGGAGAACGGGGAGGAGCATTGGTCAGTCTGGAGGATGCGGAGGGAGGAGCACTGGTCAGTCTGGAGGATGGGGTGGGAAGAGCACTGGTTAGTCTGGAGAATGGGGAGGAGCATTGGTCAGTCTGGAGAACGGGGAGGAGCATTAGTCAGTCTGGAGGATGCGGAGGGAGGAGCATTGGTCAGTCTGGAGGATGGGGAGGGAGAAGAACTGGTCAGTCTGGAGGATGGGGAGAGAGGAACACTGGTCAGTCTGGAGGATGGAGAGGGAGGAGCACTGGTTAGTCTGGAGGATGGAGAGGGAGGAGCACTGGTCAGTCTGGAGGATGGAGAGGGAGGAGCACTGGTCAGTCTGGAGGATGGGGAGGGAGGAGCACTGGTTAGTCTGGAGGATGGGGAGGGAGGAGCACTGGTTAGTCTGGAGGATGGGGAGGGAGGAGAACTGGTCAGTCTGGAGGATGGGGAGGGAGGAGCATTGGTCAGTCTGGAGGATGGAGAGGGAGGAGCACTGGTCAGTCTGGAGGATGCGGAGGGAGGAGCATTGGTCAGTCTGGAGGATGGGGAGGAGCACTGGTCAGTCTGGAGGATGGGGAGGGAGGAGCACTGGTCAGTCTGGAGGATGGGGTGGGTCCTAATGCTTCAAGGCTGCCAGGTTTATGCATCCAGATATCCCCATCTGTGGTCTCTGAATCTCACTATGATCACAGCAGGAGGCTCTTGACCTTGATATATAAGAATACCAGTCAGGCTGTCCTGCAGTACTTCTTGAACTCTGCAAGGCTGGTGATTAAACCCCAGGACTGCTTTTGCAGTGAATTCTGCCCTGTGGCTATAAAGGATAGGAGCCTATTTAAAATGCACCTTGGAAAGTTTATCACTCCCACAGTGCCCCAGGCTGCCTGCTTAACATAAGCTCATCTATTTGTTTTGCCATCCTTCTTTCTTTCTTTCTTTCTTTCTTTCTTTCTTTCTTTCTTTCTTTCTTTCCTTGCTTTCCTCCTCCCCCTCTTCCTATTATTATTATTGTATTAGTGTGTATATTGTCACCCGTGACAAGGCCACCCGTGACAAGAAGGGGGCATCGGACCTGGTTGGTGCTAGAGGAAGAGAGAAGCAAACCCTCTTCCCCTCGAGCCATCTCCACAGTTCTTTCTCATCCTGTTTTTTGGAGGGTTGAAGGGGCTCAAAACAGGGTTTCTCTGGGTAGCTCTGGCTGTCCTGGAACAAGCTCTGTAGACCAGACTGGCCTTGAACTCAGAGATTCCCCTGTGTTATATTTTTTATTTTTATTTTTTTTAGGAAGAAGACCCCCAATGTTCTAGTGTTTACACTCGCCACTTTTCATTCTTGTCACCTCAAATGGGACCTTTTTTGTTTGATTTTTTAAAAGTCTCCTCTGTTGCCCAGGCTACCCTGGATCTCACAGCAGTGTGCTAGCCTCAGCCTCCCAGATAGTGGGTGTGAGCCATCAGGTCCAGGGTTATCTGAGAAAAGCACATTACCAGCTTACCCAGGCTACCACAGAAGCTTCTGGTAGCTGTTAGGTACCCTCAGGAAGTCCTATGGAATGCCCAAAGGAACTGTTGGCTTCAAGGGAAGAAATGTTTGTAGTTGGTTATGTTAAACATAATCTTGTATATTCCTAGTCAGAGACTGCTCAAGAGATGTCAACGTTCACATTTCTAGCTTTTAGATTTCCTTTCCCACCCCCTCTCTATTTCCATCTGTTTCTGTCTCTCTGTCCCTCCCTTCTCTAAATCTCCCTCTCTCTGTACAGTGTCTTGCTGGGTAGCCTGGTCTGGTCTGAATCTCATGAGCTCCCTGACTGCATTAGGGCTGCTGAGGAATCTCTGTGTCACAAGAGTCCCTTCATACTGCTCCCTAGGCTTTTCTTGGTCTCAGGTTCTAGCACCTTCCTTGTTTTCTTAGCCCCACTAGACTTCCTGCTCACCAGGGAAACGACTTAAGTCACCCGGGGCTCCAGAGGCAAATGTGATAGGGATAGAAGTCGTCCCTAGAGGTCCTCGTAGCTCCTTAGTTGGAATCAAGCTAGGTGTCCTTGCTGAGAGATAGTATCAGGTTAATAAACACAAGAAGGCATTTCACAAGTCACAACTCACACATCTTTCTTTTTTTTCTTTTTGAGACCGAGTTTCACACATTCAAGGCTAAACACTGAACTACTGATTTTCCTGCCTGTACCTCCCAATATGGCAATTACAGGCATGGACCACCACACCTCCCTGGGACTCAAATTTCTTTCCTTTCCTTTCCTTTCCTTTCCTTTCCTTTCCTTTCCTTTCCCTTTCTTTCTTTCTTTCTTTCTTTCTTTCTTTCTTTCTTTCTTTCTTTCTTTCTTTGTTGGTGCAGCAGAACTTTATTGATGGTATTCGAGAGAGTAGGGAGGGCTCCCTAGGCCCCTCCTATTATTATGGGGGTCTGGAATGGAAATTGTGAGGGAGATGCTCAGTGTTGGGGAGCTGAGTTGGGATGGGACTCCTCAGCAACTGAGGGCCTCTCTTGCTCTCAGTGTCCTTGTTTGGGGGATGGGTGGTTCAGGGTTTCTTACTTCTTAGAGGCCATGAGGTCCACCACCCTGTTGCTATAGCCTTATTCATTCTCATACTAGAAAATGAGCTTCACAAAGTTGTCATTGAGAGCAATGTCAGCCCTGACATCAAAGGTGGAAGAGTGGGAGTTGCTGTTGAAGTTGCAGGAGGCAGCCAGCCTGGTCCTCAGTGTAGCCCAGGATGCCTCAGCTGGGTGCTTCACCACCTTCTTGATGATGTCATAATACTTGGCAGTCATGACAGATCCACAGCAGATACATTGGGGGTAGGAACACAAAAGGCCATGCCAGTGAGCTTCCCATTCAGCTCTGGGATGACCTTGCCCACAGCCTTGGCAGCACCAGTGATGCAGGGATGATGCTCTGAGCTGTCCCACGGTCATCACACCACAGCTTTCCTGAGGGGCCATTCACAGTCTTCTGTGCAACAGTGATGGTATGAACTGTGGTCATGAGCCTTTCCACGATGCCAAAGTTGTCATGGATAACCTTAGCCAATGGGGGCTAAGAAGTTTGTGGTGTAGGATGCATTGCTGACAATCTTGAGGGAGTTGTCATATTTCTCATAGTTCACACCCATGACAAACATGGCATTAGCCAAAGGGGCGGAGATGATGACCCTTTGGGCCCCACCCTTCAAATGGACTCCGGTCTTCTCCATGGTGGTGAAGACGCCAGTAGACTCCACAACATACTCAGTACCAGTATCACCCCATTTGATGTTAGCGGGATCTCAGTCCTGGAAGATGGTGATGGGCTCCCCATTGATGACAAGCTTCCCATTCTCAGCCTTGACTGTGCCATTGAATTTGCCATAGGTAGAGTCATACTGGAACATGTAGACCGTGTTTGAGGTCAATGAAGGGTCATTGAAGACAACAATCTCCACTTTGCCAGATCCTGAGCAGAAGGCAGCCCTGGTAATCAGGCGTCCAATATGGCCAAATCCATTCACACCGACCTTCACCATCTTGTCTAAGGGATGAGGCTGGCACTGCACAAGAAGATGCAGCTATCTCTGGAACAGGTAGGAGCAGGGAGCCAGGACTCATGTTTCTAAACCAGACAAATCTTTTCTCTCACCTAACTTCTTCAATTTGTGTTTTTTTATTCATTAAATTACTGATTGCTCATGTCTATGTATATGTACATATATAATAGTTTAAAACATCAAGTCCAGTAACTTATTTATTTTATTGTATTATTATACACAGGTATAGTTTTCACACTGATACTGATAATTGTCAACAATTGTTGACAGTACAATCCACAGATATAATTCAAGGCTCTTTGATGTTTCAGTTTTGTTTGAGTCATTGGGTCTCTTCTCTGTAACCTAGGCTATCCTAGAACACACAAAAACCTGCTCCCCAACCCCCATCTCAACATGGAAAGAGCTAGGGTTGCAGGTTGAATCATCAGATCGAGCTAAAATAATTTGTAATAGATTTTGCCTAGTAATATATCTTATTAGAGGAACAAGCAAATCACTGATAGTTTTTAAAGATATAATTTATTATATCTTAAAGTCCCCCACCCCGTTTCTCTCCCTCCCTCCCTCTCTCTCTCTCTCTCTCTCTCTCTCTCTCTCTCTCTCTCTCTCTGTGTGTGTGTGTGTGTGTGTGTGTGTGTGTGTGTTTTCCTCTTGTGTTACAGGAGGTTGTGAGCCATAGCATGTGTGTTAGAAAGACAATACTTGCTCTTAACCTCTGAGCTGTGTCTCCAGCCCATGTTTTTATTATTTATTTATTATTTGTTTGTGTGTGTGTGTGTGTACCTGTGAGTTCAGGTACCTGTGGAAGGGGTTTAAGATACTCCTGACTTAGAGCTGTAAGCCATCCACTGTGGGTGCCGGGAACTGAGCTTGGGCCATCTGCAAGAGCATAGATACTTTCTCTAGCACTTCGCTGGGTTTTGAGGTCCTCAAACTGATTTCCTTTCTGTGGTGAAGCTATTTTGATATGCTTGGCATTTGCTTTTAACTTTGAGGGTCTGCTGTCTTCCCAACTCAGTTTAGTTTTGTCTTACAATTATAAAAACCTTTTACATTTTCACAAGTCCAGTGATATAAACAGAGCATATTCAATGAGATTTGGGCTGTGTTCTCATATGCGTACCCTTACCTTCTCTACGGAACTTCAAACTTCCCTCTGAATGCTCAGCTTTGAAACAGTTAAAATAAACTGGTAACAGATTAACAAGAAAGATCACAACTAAGTTCATGACCTGTAATTTTAATTGATACAAATTAAATTAAAATTAAATTTTAATTTAGGCCAAAGACCAAAGATGCAGGAAAATTATCCATTCTCCATCTCAGGTTGGATGGAGCATGGGCAGACTTGTAGATGAGAGACTGAGCATAGGGGATAGGAGCTGGTGCATGGAGGGCAGGTGCCCAGTAAGGTGGGGCGTGTCACATTCTTCTCCACTCCTCAATCACAGCATCTCTTCTTCCTGGTTGTAGGGAACAGGGTCACATCTGGAATGGGGTTCTTACAACTTAAATCAAACAAATTGTGTTATGTAACTAGCTTATTTAAAATTAAAAAAAAATCTAGTGTGTGTGCATTAGAGTGTATGAGCATGTGTGAACATGTATGTGTGTGTGCGTGCCTGTGTACTTGTGTAAGTGAGCATGTGTGTGTATATGTGTGAGCATGTGCATGTATGCCTGTGTGTGTGCATGTTCACCTGTGTGTTCATATCATCATGAATATAGGATATAGCATGGCATGTTTGTAGAGATCAGACAGCTTTTAGGAATCAGTTCTCTCCTGTTATTATCTGAGACCTTGGGATCAAACTCAGTTTTCCAGGTTTGGCAGCAAGCCCCTCTACCCTCTGAACCATTTCACAGGCCCCTACTTACTAGCAGGCTTGGAGGTCATTCATGATTGGCAGGTTGTAAAACCTAGAACAGATGCTCTAAGACTCGGGAGGCTGAGGCAAATCATCTCTGAGTTTGAGGCTAGCCTGGTCTTCAGACTGAGTTCTAGGATAGCCAGCACTACGAAGAGAAAACTTGTTTCAGAAAAAGCAAACATACAAACAACAAACCAAACAGAAACACTACTGGTGGGAAGAAGGGACTGAGTCATGCCTCTGTCTTCACAAGACATTTTGAGCTGACTGGAAGGTCACTAATACAAAAGTATCTAAATGTTACAAGATCGTTATCCAGCCACAGGCTTCGGACAGCCGACAATGTGTACCAGTGCTTCCTGCCATAAAGACCGATCAGACCAGCCCATCAATCACTTGGACAGGAAAAAGCCCCACAGGGAAAGCTGTTTGTGATGAAGAATTGATAAATTCCATAAAGCCAGTGCCCCCAGACTGGTCCTTTCTCATCTGCAGTGATCTCCTGACCACACTGTGTCTGTCCTGTCTGAATTCCTTTGATGGCTATCTCGAAGCCCAGGAAGTCAAAGAGAAGCTACAACTAAGCTCGGATGGCCGTTGCTCGGGAGTTTATTTATGGTCAGGTCTTATTCAGAAAGACAGGGGGAATGTAACTATTTTGGGGTTGGCTGGCTTCCAGGAGGATTCTGGTTTCTATGACTTGCTTTGGGAAAGAGAAATCTGAACTTTTCTGGGCCGTCTCATCAGAGACTGATGGGTAAGAGGTATCAAGGGCCAAAGGAAACTTTTCTCCTGAGGATGCTTCCACACCAACATGTTTTTTTTTTTTTTTTCTTCTTATTGCTGTGTCAGAATGCACGTCAGAAACAACTTAAAGGAAGGATTTCTTTGGCTCACGATTTCAGAGAATGTAGTCATCACGGTGACATTCCTGCAGACAGGGTCAGGTGCCTGGGACATTCCACACTTCTTTCTCTCTCTTTTGTTTGGGGTTTGTGAGAGCCTGTCCTATGGGGATGATGCCAGCCATAGACTGGGTATGCCTTCCATCTGATTTAAAATCCTGTGGAAATTCTCTCACAGGCACGCCGAGGGGCGTGTCTCCCAGGCGACTCTAAATCCAGTCAGCTTGACAATGAAGCTCAACCATCATGTTTTGGTGTGCAATTTAATAAAAGGGTTGAGCAATCCTTCATTTCATTACAATCCATTAATCAACGTTT
The DNA here is from genome assembly GCF_963924665.1 of Micromys minutus. Taxonomy (NCBI): domain Eukaryota; kingdom Metazoa; phylum Chordata; class Mammalia; order Rodentia; family Muridae; genus Micromys; species Micromys minutus. Next base: position 13,107,656 of record NC_137972.1, on the reverse strand, counting down.
TGAAAACTATTTGTGAAATTTTCAAGTTCCTAGCCTTTCTTATGAAATGGTAGGTAACTATTGTGGTGGTTCGAATAGGAATGGTCCCCACCGACTCAAGTATTTGCATGCTTGGTTCACGGGGAGGGGGAGTGGCACTATTAGAAGGTGTGGCCTTGTTGGAGTGGGTGTGGCCTTGTTGGAGGAAGTGTGTCACTGTGGAGGCGGGCTTTGAGGTCTCCTTTGCTCAAGCTCTGCCCAGTGTGGCACACAATTTCTCTTCTCTGCCTGTGGATCAAGATGTAGAACTCTCAGACTCCAACACCATGTCTGCCTGAGGGCTGCCATGCTTCCTGTCATGATGATGTTGGACTAAGCCTCTGAAACTGTGAGCCAGCCCCAATTAAATGCACCCTTTGTAAGAGTTGCCATGGTCTCGGTGTTTCTCTGCAGCAGTGAAATCCTGTCTAAGACAACGAGGCATTCGGATTTGCACTTCAGTTTTTTTTATTGCTCGACTCTGTGGTAGGATGTGGAGGTCATCCTTCTATACTTTCTCAATCCAGCATTGTCTGAACAAATCTGGGCAGTGATAGACTGTGCCGGCAGGTTTGGAAAGTAACTAGGAAATGGGAACAATCCATCACATCGCAGTTGGGAAGGCTGCAGAAAGAACGTGTTTTGCTTAGGGTGGTAATGGATAATTCTAAGACTTGAGAGCCGAGGCTAGCCAATGGCTGTGGGTTTGAGGCTAGCCTTTTCTACATAGTAAGTCATAGGCCAGCCAATGCTCTAAAGTGAAACTATCTCAAAAAAAAGGAGGAGGGAAGAGTTGGAGGAGGAGAAAGATGAAGAGGAGGAAAGAAGAAAAGAAAAAAAATAGAACATACCTTGTGCCAGGTGTTGTGGATCATGCCTGTAATCCCGAGGCAGGAGGATTGCAGTGAGTTTGAAAATAGCCTGGGCTACATAATGAGTTCTAGGCTTGGCTACTGTGTGAGATTCTTTCCCCAGATAAGACAGTTCAGGAGTCCAGCTATGGATGCATTTTCTTTTCAGAGGTCTATGAAGTGTGCTGGGGAAAGTTTGAGGAGGGAGTTCAGTATAGCCTAGGACTCAGTGGTGAAGCCTGGTCTGGACACATAACTTGGAAGCTAACAGCCAGGGAGTTTGGTATGTGGGAGGAGCCAAAGCTTGTGGCTAGCTAGCGATTCTTGTTTGTATTAACGTGTAAATCTAGTACTGTTCGGTTACCTGAACTTAGTCCCTGGGTGAGATTTTAAGTGCATGTCACTGTGCCTGGCTTTTATGTGTGTATTAGGAATCCAAACTCAGGACTTCATGTTTGTGCAGTAAGTACTTTATGAGCTGAGCCTAGCCCCAGTGCCTTCCAGAGGTCCTGAGTTCAATCCCAAGCAACCACGTGGTGGCTCACAAACATCTGTAATGGGATGTGATGCCCTTTTCTGGTGTGTCTGAAGACAGTAGTATTGTACTCACATAAAGTAAATAAAAACAAACAAATCAAAAATAAAGTGGAGTGAGTTAAATTAAGGCCAATTAGACAAAAACAAAAATAGTGGCTGGAGAGATGGTCTGGATCCCAGCATCCGTGTGGCAGCTCACAGCCTTCTGTTTCCAGCTCCTGGCGTCAGGTGCCCTTTATCAACACCAGGCACACATTCGGTACATAGGTGCACGTGCAGGCAAACACTCATACACATGAAATAAAAATAAACCGACCTTGGGAAAAACAACCGTTATGAAGGGATTACTTAAGACAAATGCAAATCTCTCAGGAAATAGCCCCTTCTTTCTCTTCTTTGGGGCAGGTCCAGGGGAGCACAAAGGAGCTTTGCCCTTTCAAAAGGGAACAAACTCCCTGTGTCCCTGAGTGCATTAGAGGAAGAGAAAGGAGGATGTGTCTGTGATGGGAGGAGTCTAGTGGTTCTCTTTTTTAAAGAGAACCTGTATCCCTATAATCTCAGCCAGGGAAAGTCTGGGATACTGGGAGGTCAAGGTCATCCTGGGCCAGCCTGAGCTACATGTGTACACATCTCAAGCAAAGAAAGAAGAGATGTGTATGGGGTGTAGTTTGTAGTCTTTAAGCCCCTACTGTAGAAACATAATTTATCTCATACTATTCATTTTTAGAATATACTGTGTTTGTGTTTGGAAGGGATTGTGGACTCAACCCAGCCCCCCAGCCCAGCTTTTAGAGTCCATAGCTAAGAGCTTTCATTATTTACAGCCTAGGAGTGGGAGGAGACCCTTCTCATTACATCACTAGCCACATCTCCAGGGCTGTGTGACTTGATTCCTGAAGAACTTTGCCTCCACGGAAAGACGGTTCAACAAGACAAAACCAAGTGCACTCCAGGCAGAGGGACGTCTGTGTGAGGTGGGCATGTTTGTTATTTTGAAAACAGCTTTAAGCAAAAGTTATTAAGAGCCTTGAATCAGGACTCCAGGCTTAAATGGAATGGGAACTAGGACTAGACCTGTTTCCATGCCTTCAAAAAAAGAGCTAGGGCTGTCGGGTGGCACAGGGACAATGTTGTGCAACTCTGGGTGTGACCGTTAGCTGTGACTGTCAACGCGACTGGGTTACAGTTACCCAAGAGACAGAGCTTTGTATCCATAGGGGGCATTTCCAGGGAGGTTTAGTGGAGGAGGAAAGACCTACCCTAAACAGACTGAGTACTTAGGTAAAGAGGAGAAAGTGAGCTGGGTACCAGCCTCCATCTCTCTGCTTTCTGACTGTGGATACAATGTGACCAGATGCCTCAGGCTCCAGTCACCATGCCTCCTGGCCATGATGGATTAATAACCCTTTAAAAACTGTGGGCAAAACAAAGTTTTTGGTTGGGGTTCTTCTAGTGTTATTTTGCATTCAAATGCTAAATACGGTATCCCAAGACTCAGTTACCCTAAGAATTCTCACACATGCACCAACTTTCATTGTGCAAACCTTGCCCCTTAAGTTATTCTTGATTGGTTAATAAAGATGCCATAGTCTGGGCTGGGCAGAAGAGAGGGAGGCATATCAAAAGTCCGTGGCTGGGGGTCTGAGGCACCAGGAGGAAGAAGGAAGTCAGCATTAGGTAGTGTAAATCTTGAGCACATGGCCAAAGGCCTGGCCTGTTGGAGTAGGAGTTGCCCAGGCAGAGCATGGCCAGAGATATCTCAGGGGTCACCATGGGCGAGAGGACAAAATAGCACAGAGGTTGATACCTGCCCAGCTCCAGAGCTTTCAAGCTTATTGTAGATCTAAAGGTGTCTCAGTCAGGGTTTCTATCCCTGCACACAACATCATGACCAAGAAGCAAGTTGGAGAGGAAAAGATTTATTCGGCTTACACTTCCACATTGCTGTTCATCACCAAAGGAAGTTAGAACTAGAACTCACACAAGGCAGGAAGTTGGAGGCAGGAGCTGATGCATAGGCCATGGAGGGGTGCTGCTTACTGGCTTGCTTCCCCTGGCTTGCTCAGCTTGTGTTCCAGGTCTGCCAGCCCAGGGATGGCTCCACCCACAATGGGCTGGACCCTCCCCCTCTTGATCACTAATTGAGAAAATGCCTTACAGCTGGATCTCATGGAGGCATTTCCTCAACTGAGGCTCCGTTCTCTGTTATCTCTGTGATAACTCCAGCTTGTGTCAAGTTGACACACAAAGCCAACCAGTACAAAAGGTTTCTTTGTCTTTTATTGGGGAAGCTTGAAGTGGGATAGAAACCCCTAATAGATTTTTAAAGGCAACAACCCCCCCCCCCCCCCAGAGTATTAATCCCATGACAGCTTCTCCCTTTAAGTTTCTTCTGTCTGAGATTTTGTCACAGCAAGGCAAAACAAACAAACAAGCAAACAACTACTAAAGTGGACACTGACCACATGGTGTGAGCTCTCAAGATCTAATGGAGTCCAAAGAGATGGAATGCCAAGGGTGCAGAAGCAACTGATACTTGTTATGGATTAGATCCGAAGACTTCTCAGCTCCTATCTAACTCTTACGGTTCCATGTTTTTAAAACCCCACCTGCATACAAATCCCCGTCACAAGGGCTGACCCTGAACCTGGGTGGAAATGAGGTAGGGTGCCAGTGTGGGGTGAGAGACCAGAGAGTCACTTTCCAGTTAGGCTTCCCCCACACAAACAGATTTTAAGTGAGACACTAAATGGACCGTTGGGTGGAGGCAGGGTGGAAGAGCCTCGGAATCTCCGTGAGGAAGGAGACAGTTCACTGCAGCTTGCTACAGTGCCAACACACTCAGGCGCTGGAAGGGGCCCATAGAAATCTCAAGTAAGGCACCCCAAAGAATGCCCTGAAATGCAATGGCCAGAATATAGGCCCTTCTGCTCCACTGTGAAGGCTTCAGTCTGAACCAGCTAGCCTGGACTCACTGAGAAGTCATGGGGTTTGCTCAGTAGGTACATGTCTCAAGGGTTACACAGTGTTTAAGGCACAGGAAGGTGATTGGGGATAACTCAGTAGTAAGCAGTAGCTTGGCATACCTAACACCCTAGGTTCAAGTCTTAGCAATGTACATGTCAGCGTGTGTACACTCGTGCACATACATACACAGGCATTCAACACACACACACACATTACAGAAGCTATTTTTTATTCCATTCAAAACTACTTACTTACTCATTTCCTTCTTTATACCTTTAGCTAAGTTATAACTTAAGAACAGGTAGTTTTGGGGCTGGAGACTTAGTTCAGTTGGTTACATTGCATATCCAGCATGCACAATGCCCTGGGTTAATACCAGGGCGAATACGGTGGTTCATGCCTTTAAGCTCCGCACTGAGGATGTGGGAGCGGAGGCTGAGGCCAGCCAGGGATAACCTAATGGGGCGGTGTAAAAACAAAACAAAACAAAACAAAACAAAACAAGAAGCCAACCAACAAAAACACTCCCAAGAGATTAGGTTCTTGTTCTACTTTGATGCTCTTGGAGGTCAGAAAATGAATCTCCAAACTGTGGTGCTTTGACAAGCTGAGACCCTTGAACAGACCCTGGAAATCTTTCGAAGCAGCATCACAGAGCCAGGGTGTGTCTGATCTCCCTACCGTAACCTGCCTCTTGTCTTTCTTTCCCAATATGAAGCCTAGGAGCCAAACTTCTTCTTGCCCAAGGCAGGCCATAGAAAAATATTCCTCTAATTTTCCCTTACCTTCCTGCATAGGGAGTCTGAGATAATAAGTTCTCTGTGTAACACGGCAGTAGGCAGCTCTTTCCAGCATGATCTGGCTCCATTTAAAGGGAGGGTGAGGGAGGCTGCAAGTCAGAGGCCAGGAACTGAGTAGAGTAGCCATGCTGGGTTCATCTCCTTGGTCTCGCCCCATTGGTGCTTCCAGGAGAGGAAGAAAACAGTTTCATGGTTCAAAGCTAAGTCATAAAAATGGATGAACTGATAAATATACATTTTCTTTTCAGAGAAAAGTTTTTGTTGTTGTTGTTGCTTGAGACAGGTCTTTCTTAGTCCTGGTTGTCCTGGAACTAGCTGTGGATGCCAGGCTGGCCTTGGACTTACAGAGAGCAACCTGCTCCCGTCTCCCAGGTGCTGGAAATTAAAGGCACACAGCACTGGTCCATCTAGTGTAGTGTTATAAATAATCTACTGAGACTGTATTCCAATCAGCCACTTTCCCATGAAAGTAGGCATTCTTATATTTCCTTTTATGCTAGAATAGAAGACCTTGGCTATTTGTTTATTTACTTGACTTTTAAATATTATTTATGTCTATGTATCTATTATTTAAAAAATTGTGATAGGGTCTTACTACGTGCCCCAGAATGTCCTGCAGCTCACTGTGTAGACTAGGCTGTCCTGGAACTCATAGATCTCTGCCTTCCTCTGCCTCTTAAGTGCTGGGACAAAGGGCATGTGTCACCCCTGGTCATTTAATTAATTCTTTATTTGTTTAGTTAGTTTTTTGCTTGCTTGTTTGTTTTCTAGAGATAGGGATTTTTTTTGTGTGTGTGTGTAGCCCTGACTGTCTTATCAACTCACTCTGTAGTCCAAGTTGGCCCTGAACTTAGAGATCTGCCTGCCTTTGCCTCCCAAGTGCAGGGATTAAAGGTATGCACCACCACCATTTAATTTTTGAGACAGGATCTCTCTATGTAGCCCTGACTGTCCTAGAACTCTTTATATAGAGCAGGCTGACCTTGAACTCACAGAAATCAGGCATGTGCCACTACGTCAGACTTAGATTTATTATTATTGTTCTTTATGCATGTCTCGGTGTCTGTTGTGCCTGCTGTGTGTGTGCCCAGGCAGGTCAGAAGAGGGCTCAGAATGGATAGTGTTTCCCTGGACAGCTGCGCTATGAATTCTGAGGTTGATTCTAAGCTCTGCTGGCAAGGACAGAGGACAGATGTTAGCCTATGCGTTATGTGACACCTTTGCTGGTGACTGGAAGACAGAATAGCATCGTGGTGATGGTGCAGACCTTTAATTCCAGCACTCAGGAGGCAGAGGCAAGGAGACCTCTGTGAGTTCAAGGCTAGCCTGGTCTACATAGAGAGATCCAGTGAGATGCTGTTGTTCAAAAGAGAAAGAAAGTAATAGTCTCCATTTAATTTCTATTTCATAGGATTAGTATATCGTCAGGTGGGCAGCTTAATATAACGCAGTATCAGCCTCTAGTTCCTCGTTGAACGGTTGGGGTTGAGCACCTACAGCAAAGGGCTGTTGAGACAGAGAAACAGATACTGAAGAACAGTGTCAAGATCCTTGCATGAGAATTCTACAGCATGGAGGACCACGTCCATTTGCCTAGGAGGATGGAGCTGAGTCCAGCCCATGTCAAAGTTAGCAGCAAATGGGAGCAGGATAGATGGCAGGAAGAGAAAACCCAAGGGCAGAGCAGACGCCGTGTGTCCTGCTGGAGCAGGCACAGAGATGAGACCAGAAGCAAAGACCAGGGAGAACCGAAGGGCCTAAGGGTTCTTTTTCGGTTCTGGAGTAATGATGAGGCTCATGACCTCTTCCTCTCAGCTCTTAAATCATCAGGAAAATGACTATTGGGGTCTCAGTTTGGTTGGTCATTGATTATGTTTCTGAAGCTGATAAAGTGGCTGAGGTCTGGTGCAAGATTGCCGTGGGTGGGTCCTAAACAGTGCACTTCCTTATGGGTGATAAGGGTTCATCAGTGGTAGGTGCCCCCTCCTGAGCTATCACCTCGAGTGTGTCACAGATGGGTGAACAAGCCCCACTGAATGGTAAGGTGCGTGCGTGTGAGTGGATCTCAGTTGGACTGGGTTTATTTCTTCCTAGTTGTATTGTTCTTTTCATAGAGATGCCACAGCTAGGGACTTGTCAAACTTTTGTTTAAATCCCAGGGCCTAGAAAGCACGTAAGAGTCTGGAAAAATCTAGGTGTGTATAAATCTAAGCTGACGAGACTTTGTGCTTTATTAGAGGACACTCTGAGAACAGGAACCTGTTTGTCTTCTCCAGCTGTGCTGCTCTGACTCAAGTTCCCTGTAAGAAATGAATAAGACACTGGCCAACGCCTTCTTCCAAGTTCCTGATGCAAGGCGGATTTCTCCAGTTTCTTGACACTTGCATTTAACCCTTAAATGTTCTTTGCTGGGCTGCTTTTGGGGTTTTTCTCCATCTCCCTGCTGTTACTTGTTATGGTCTTTCTTTCTGTTTTCAGGTCTCTTCCCCATTCCTGATTCCCACCTGCATCTATCTCTTTAGCCCCAGGATGTCAGCTGGTCTTTGGCCTTCAGAAAACTTTCACTAGAGGAAGGAATTGCTTCTAGGGACCGGCTTATTTTCTTTAAAAGGAATGATTTTCAAAAGTGATTTATTTATTTATATTTCATATGCATTGGTATCTGTCTCTGTGAGGGTGTCAGATCCTCTTGAACGGGAGTCACCGTTGTGAGTGGCCATATGGGCACTGGGAATTGAACCCTAGTCCTCTGGAAGAGCAGCTAGTGCTCTTGACTGCTGAACCATTTCTTCAGCCCTTAGGGACAGCTTTATTTTAAACACAGTGGCAAGTGGCAAGCTCTTAAGCCAGGAGGACAACCTCGGCTCAGGGACAAAGCCTGGGATCTATCTCTACTATGAAGGGCTCAACTTCTTTTATTTATTTAGTTTGTTTATTTGAGACAAGTCTCACCATACTGCTCGAACATGGCCAGGAACTCACTCTGTAGCCCAGGCTGACCTCACACTCACAATGCCCGTGATTCAGTGTCTCCGGCACTGGGACTAAAGACTTGTGCTGTCACCTTTCGAGCCTGTATTCTGTAAACGTGAGAGGTTCTTAACATAACAGAATGTATGCTCCCCAAACCCATCTTCTTTTCTTCCAGGACAGCAGCACGGGCTGGGATGCAGTGACCCAAAAGAGGTCTCCAAGGCCCTAAGATGTAGAAACACCAGACAGAGGGAGTCCAGGTCCCTGAACGACGGGGAAGAACAGAGCCCAGTGTTGCCTGCCCCACCCCCTTACTTTGTGACTTAACTCGTAATGAATTTGTATTCTCTAACGTGGCTGCAATATTCAGGTTGTTTGTTATGGCGATTACTTTCCCCTGGTTGACACGCACACTGAAGTCAGAAAGGGCCAGTGACAGTACTGTGTCTGGCCTTGAAGAAGGTACAGAGTAGTACATGCAGCTTCCTCATACATGTAACTTAGGAAGAGGGAGCCGGTGTTCTCACTTTCCACTGTACCACGGGACTTGTATGTTTTCACAGCACTAACCCCCGAGAGGAGGCAGAGAGTCTGGCAGCCCCAGTGTACTGAGAGAAATGAGTGGCAGCTGCCGGTGGACTCAGTGGTCCTGGATCCCACAGGAAGCCAGGAACCCCACTAGGAGGCTGGTCAGGACCAACAGAAGTGACTATGGTGTCCACAGAATGACAAGTATTAGAGAACATGATTTGACCTTCCTTTGATTAAGTTCAGGACACTCAAGAGATTTAAATGGATGCCAGGTGTGTCACAAAGACAACAAGAGGTGACAAATGTGGGTTCCTGTAAAATAAATTATACCTTTTCCCCGTCTAGCTTACAATCAAACTATGATTTATTTATTCAGCTTTTGTGCAATTACTAGGGATTACCCTAGTCTAATTCTCTAATGGCTAGAATGGCTACTTCCCAGCTGAATGGCTAGGTAGCTGCTGTTCTTGTCTTCTTGGGTTATTCCTGCTCCACCAGCCTGTCCTCTGGGTCCATTTCACTTGGGCATCATATCTAATGGAGACCTCCTCCTGCTCTTTTGTCTATCTTCCTCCTCCTTCACTCTCCCTCTTCCTCCTTTCTCTGTCACTCTCCAACTCTCTCTCCCTCCCTCCCTCCTAAGGTCCCTACCTGCTAGATGACTGAAAACCCACCTACCTCTTTTCCCTCCAATAACAGGCTGTAGCCATCATTGGTGTCCTGGGAAATGTCTTGGGCTACAGAATTAGCATTTGAATACATCATATCGGCAGACCAACCCCCAACAGGTTCCTTCTGTAAGTGATTGAGATGCCTGCCCACTTGGGATCAGTGAGGCTTCAGTTGTGATTTCTAGAACAATATTTTCTATTCAGAGAAGGCTCGGCTGTCAGGCGTGACAGGCTGTTTCAGGTCACCTCTCTCAGTCACCTTTCTATGACTATCCTTGGAGGCAGGCCAAGTCTGGAAGCCAGGGAGTCCTGAGGAATCTGTACTTTCTGTAATGACCTCAGTGGGTGTTTTGGCATCCAAGATATCCAGCCTACTGCTAACTGGGGAGAAACTCACAGGTGCTCTCTGTGGCAGAGGCAAGGATCCCGATACTTTCGGTGATTGCTTTGAGGTTTTTTTTGTTTTGTTTTGTTTTCCTTTTCTTTAAATTGAGAAGAAAGTCAGGAAGCAGAGGCAGGAGGGTTGACCCATGTTCCTCAAACTCAGTGAATTCTAAACCAGCCTGGATTAGGATTAGACTGTCTCCAGGAGACTCCTCCTCCCAAAAAGAAATACTAAAATAAATCGATGGAGGGAGGGGCAGGTTAAGTTTGAGGGATCTGATTCTGAGCTGTAATTCTTATGATGTGACAAGAGGAAGGCATCTGAAGGGGAAAAGGCAAACAAACTGGATTCCTGGCATCTGCTTCCCCCTGGGAATCTCTGCAAAGCTGGGCTGCTGAAGAGAAGAGTAGAAGTGTCACACAGATTAGGGGTGTGTGTACGTGTGTGTGTCATGTGCATGGGACACTTAGAATAACCATACCATTTACAGCAAAGTCCTAAACTTATAACTTTTTGTGTGCAGTCTATACATGTGTGTGTTCACATGTGTGACTGTACATGTGGAGTCTAGAGATACAGCCCAGGATCACCTGAGCAGGGGTGGCACTGCGCACAGTGGGCTCTCACACCAGTCACCATTTAGGAAAATGCCGGAGAGGCTTGCCCATGGACCTGCCAGATGGAGACGTTTTCTCAATTGAGGCTTCTCTTCCCAGATGACCTGAGCTCTGTCAAGTTGACAAAAACCGACCAGCACTCTCACTGAATCTGAAACTCAATGTTCCTGCTAGTCTGGCTTGATGGAGAACCACATGCTGGGACTACAGGACCATGCAATCATGCCTTGCTTTTGTGGGATGCTGAAGATCTGAACTCAGGTCGTCATGCTTGCCCAACAAGTGCTTCACCACTGAACTATCTCCTTTTTATTTTTATTTTTTAACTGAGATAGCATCTCCTTACACAACCCAGGCTGGCACTGAACTGGATCTCCAAGCTGCCACAGCCTCCTGAGTACTGACTTTGCAGGTGTGTTGCCACACCCAGCTGCAAAAAAAAAAAAAAAAAAAAAAAAAAAACCAAAAAAACAACAACAACAACAAAAAACAAAACAAAACAAAAAAACCCAAAAACCGAAAAAAAAATTAAATCCAGAATTTCATTTCATTTGGATTACATGAACAGGAGCATTCTTTTATCTTTTCACTATGGGAAGTGCACGGGCTTTTCTCCTTTCTCTACCCCGTGTAACCTGGCTATTCTGTGTCACCTCGCTGTCCTGTGTGCTCAAGTTGCTGACCTTCTATCTCCTTTTCATACCCCAGGGTCACTGACAACAGTCTTCACATCTCTGAATGTGATCTAATGGCTATGTCTGATACCAGGCAAGCAGCTTCTGGCTTGTTGTGACTTGTTTCTTCTCTTGGACGACCTATATTGCTATAAAGATTATGGCCTTTAAGCATAGGCAGAGAAGCTAGAAGACAGTGAACATTTCAACAATTATAGGTCATTAAAAATACTAGCACATAAGGGGCCGGTGCCATGGCTTAGTGGTGCTTGGGGTCAGCACTGACCACCTGAGTTCAAGTCCTGATACACACACAGTGGAAGGAAAGAATGTGTTTTCAAAATTGTGTATATACTCAGACTCACAGACATTCATACACAAGATAAATAAATGATAAAGAAGAATTAACGCTTAAATCGTTAAGCCAAAAATTACTATCATTGTTGTTAATATTAATTGCTCACTCCTTTTATTTAAAAAGGTTTATTTATTTTTATGTGTACAAGTATTGTGAGCTGCCATGTGGGTGCTTGGAATTGAACATGGGGCCTCTGGAAGAGCAGCCAGCGCTCTTAACCACCAAGCCATCTTTGCAGCCTCCAAATTTACAATTTTATTACTTAGTAAGTTAAAAATTAAAATGTTAATTAGCCAGGGGCTGTGGTATGTGTCTATAATCTCAGAACTAGGGCGGCAGAGGCAGACGCAGCTCTGGGAGTTTCAGGCCAGCCTGGTCTACATAGTGTGACTCTGCCTCAAATAACAGTAAGATCCACCGGGACACTAGGCTATTGATGAGATATTAGTTGCTGGTGCATAGTGCTTTGCACGTTTACATCTGACTCTCAGAACTCTTGTGACGAGGTTTATCAGCTTCTAGCAGGTGGTCAGGAAGCATCACTAGATAACTAAGGAGCTGCAGGGCCAAGCTAATGTTTTCTGCACCACGATACGACCTCTTGCTGCCTGTGAGTGAGAAACCAGGCAGCTCCTGTTGTCTGGACCTTGCCAGCCAGGAGCAGCAGGTAGAGTGTCTGACATCAGAACTGACATCAGGAAGCCCATGTCAGAGCCTCAGCACACCTCAGTCTGCCCTTGGGACAGGGAAAAGAGACACAGGAGCTGTGTGCTTGAAGAGGATAGTGTCGGCTTAATTCTCTAAGCAACAAGGCGAGAGTATCATTTTCATTTCAAGAGACCGGCCAGGTGTGGTATTGCAAGTCTGTAATTCCAGCACGTACACAGGGAAGGCGGGGGGGGGGGGGGGGGGGGGAGATTAGGAACTCCAGGCCAGTTTTAACTACATGGCCAATTCAATGCCAGTCTGTACTACATGATCTCGATATATAAATACACATACAAATAAACAAACCTATAAATGAGTAAATGAACTAATGAATACATCCATGTGTGCATGCATACATACATGCATGTATGCATGTATGTAAACAGGGTCTCGCTATATAGTCCTGGCTGGCTTGGAACTCTATATAGACCAGGTTGGCTTCAAACTCAAAGACCTTCCTGCCTTAGAAAGGCAAATCCGACCACACCAAGCCATAGATAAATAAACAAATTTGGTGCTTGGAAGCAGAAGGATTAGGAGTTCAAGGTCACCCTCACCTACAAAGCCAGTTTCCATTGTCTCCAAAACAGATGGGTAGACTGACTGACAGCTAGGACAGACAAACAAAGCCGAGTCTCAGTGATTTGCCAAGATGGTCCAGGTAGTAAATAGCGCAGGCAGGTTTCAAACCCAGTTTGTAAATTCCAAACCCACGCTAACTTCGCTCAGCCCGCGCCTTCCTAACTGTACAGTCTCATTCCAGGCTCTGTGTCCACCGGTTGGGGAGAGATGACTTCCCTTAGCGGCTGCTGAGGCACGAGCGTCTCAGCCTGGCGGTGGGCTCGGCCTGTGACCTGCGACAGTGGGCGCCTCCTCCTAGCCCGGCTCGCTGCAGGTCACACCTTTCCCGCCCGCAGCCCCACGCGCGGCCCGCAGCGAACTACACTTCCCGGCAGGACGCGGCGCGCGCACGCGCACGGGGGGGCCTCCGCCATGGCGACAGTGCTGTCCAGGGCGCTCAAGCTCCCGGGTAAGGAGTCTACAGCCCCGAGACCACGATGTGGAGACCTGGCTTGGGGAGAGAGGCGAGGCGAGGCGGGGCGAGGCGCGGCTGGGCCTGGCTGTTAGCTAGGAGGGCTGCAGCGCCCGGGGGACAGGAAAGGGGCGCCCTGGTGTGAGTCGGGGGACCAGGGACACTTGGGGACTCTTGGGGACTCCCGGGGCAGACACTGATGAAGGCGCGCGGGGCCCGGACGAAGGTGGAGGGGCGCGGCGGTGACTGTCATGTCAGAGCGCTTGTCGCCGGGGTCTCCGAGGGAAGGCCGGCCATTGGAGCATCCTTCCCTGAGCCCTGGGACTAGCTGCTGCTATCTGGGGCTGGACCAGAGGGGGAGCCGGGGGCTGCCGGACTGTAAGTGAGTGGCCTGGGCCGGAGCAGCATCCACTACTGACAGCAGCCTTGCCTCTGTGAGCTGGCCCAGGCAGGTGTTCTCCTTCCTCCTGTGTGGAAGTGGAAAGAGGAAAGATTAGGAAAATGGCTAATTGAATAATCACACAGGGTCGCACAGCAGGGCACTGGGTTGTTTGAATTGCGCTGTTTTAACCAAAGCGTATTTATTCTGTCGTTAGCAAATTTTAAACATTTAGGGCTTTTGGGGAAAAAAATTGTGGCTTTACTTACAAAAAAATTAAACACTAAGTTATAAGCGTTTATTGGCTGATTACTTAAGGGGAAAGCAGTTGTTTTCCCTGTCATGTTAGAAAGGGTATCTCTGAAATCAGTCAACTTGAGGCCTTAGGAAGGCTGTAGGGAGGGACCTTGTTCTCAGAGTTTCTAGTCTGCTACCTTGAAAAAGGCCCTGTGTCTTAGATGACTTGAAACTCCCTGTCTTTAGATCTTTCTCCCCTTCACTGGCTGCTTGGAACACTGGAAAGAACATTGATACGATCTGTCTTGAGTGCGTATATAATACCGAAATTAAGAGAGAGACATGTTTTCCCCACAGGATTCATTTACTTTGAATGCTATTTTTTCAAAGGTATGATTAAATGCCGGGCACTTTTAGCCTTTTTCGCTTGTTTGTATTAGAATCCTTGTTTTATTTCAGCGTAGGTGATTGTTACTCTCTGAGAATGAAACTGCAAAAGGGGGATGTACCTCAGGGTACAAGCTTAGCACCCATAGAGCCAAGTTCCACCTCCAGCACTGAACAAAAAGGTAGTAATAGTCAAGTGGAGGTGGAAGAAGAGACAATACCAGGGCGAGTATGAGGAAAACGCAATCCTTTTGTATACACTTCAAAATAATCTTTCAAAAAATAATGGGATAACAGCTTGCCTGAGCTCTTTCGTGTCTTCATCCTGAGAATGTGGTGCACACAGACTATCCTTGGGGTATTGGATTATAGTTGTCTCATCAGCAGACAGTCAAGGGTGATGGATACCTGTGTTTGGAAGGCAGTTTGGCCCTAAGGGATGAGCTATGATCAATACTAGAGCCTGCATGAGTATCTATATTTATTGTATGTGTTGTGGATTTTTAAATTTTGTTCGTTTTTTTTGTTTGTTTGTTTGTTTGTTTTTGTCTTTTGTCTTGTTTTTCTCCTGGTCTCAACTTGGTCCTTTTCCTTCACTACCCAAAATATAATTTGTGGCTTTTGTATTAGGTAGAAGTTGCTTTCTCAAAGCTGTTTCTGGATACTTTGTAATCGGGACTGGGAGACTGCAGGCCTGGTTGTGTTGCCATCCTCAACTCTCTTCTGTGTGAAGGAAGTAAATGGAATGTTGGCTAAGAGCAGGACAGGGGCTCTGGTTTCGACTGCATCAGTTTTGATTTGACTTCTGTTCTGAGGATACCATCCCGGGCCTTGTTTTGCTAGGCATGCAAGCTACCGGCCGAGTGCTGAGTGGCTGAGCTGCGATCTCAGCCATGCCCCAGACTAAATGCATTCTTCACTTGCTTAGCTGCTGTATCTCTTTAAGCATTAGTTTCCTCATCTGCAATAGTAGTGTTGTTCTAGAACATTCTCTACATGCCACGCACAACTTTGCTTATTTATCTCGCAGGGTTATTTGGAGTAGTAAAAGAAAGATAGTTGTCCTTAGGAATTTAATTAGCTTCTGACACATTAGCCGTAGTTTTAGTCATTAGTAGCTTATGTGGGTGGTACATGACCGAAGGCCTCATCCAGCAGATCCTGGGACGAAGCTCGGCTGGGGATGCATTTCATAATCTAAAACCTGTTCACTGAGCTCAGGTTGGAAAGGTGTTTGGCTCCCAGGCCTGGCATGAGGTTAATAAGTAACAGAGGGACAATGTGGCATTTATAAACCTTGTAAGGCAGCTTATCTCTTAGGTGTATTTTTTTTTTTTTTTAAAGTTTGAAGGTCAAACACCAAAGGGACTGCTAAAGTATAATGTTATTGTTGTGGTTTGTTTTATGATATATGACTTGGAGAGTCTGTGCCCCTAGGTAAACTAACCCAGCCTGGGGGTTATTTACTCTAGTATAGGTACATAGCCCATCGCACGTGTAGGTTACGGTACATGCTGTGGTGCCAGGTGTCCCAGGGTAGCACACATTTCAATGTATCTCTCTAAGGACACTTGGGCACATCACAGCTGCTTTTTCTTCGTACGCATGTTTCCTCTGCACCATTCAGGGACACTACTGAGTCACCATCTCAGCCTCCTAGGAGGAAAAGCAGGCTCCGAAAAGCTTCTATGTCTGTGTGTTATGAAACCAGTGCCTTATCTTATGTTCTTCGCAGACATAAAAAAAGTTAATTATATAAATATGTGTACGTGTCTGTGTGGATATGTTCATGTGTTTGCAGGAGCCCCTGGTGGCTGGAGGCATAGCATTCCCCCGACCCCCAGGTTGTGAGCCGCTTCCCATTAGTTTGAGGAATCCAATGCCGGTCTCTCCAAGAGCAGTGCATGCTCTTAGCTACTAAGTCATCTCTCCAGTGCCTCTTCTCAGACACTTCATTGACTGAACTGGGGCCTGGGAAGATGGCTCAGTGGGTAAGAGTGGTTGCTGTACTGAGGAATTGAGTTGGGATTCCTGGCACCCACATAAAAAGCTGGGCACGGCCACATGTGTACCTAGCAACCCCAGTGCTGCAGAGGGTAGTAACGGGAAGATTGTTGATGCTTGCTTGCTTCCAACCTAGTTTAGGGTCAGTGTGAGATCTTTCTCCAAGAATATAAAGTGGAGAACAATACAACAGGATTCCTGACATCCTCTTCGGGCATGTGTACAGAAATCAGCATATACACATTGTACATGTACCACACAGGTTCCCTTTTACTATCATACCACACACACAGACACACAGACACATACACACACTACACATACATATATATCATACACACACATACACCATATACATGTGTATCACAATCTCTCTCCCTCCACGTCACACACACACACACACACACACACAAACCTGTTCTCACTGGAAGCAGCAGCCTCAGACTGAGTCTGGGTCCTAGACTGTGAAGCACAGGTTCACGTCTGGCCTGAGTCTGGCCTAAGGCGAATCGGGGACTTGTTCTGCCCATTTGTTGTCTTTCTGTGGATAGAAAAAAAAATCCTTTGCCAAACCAAAATTTGCAGTCCGCAGTAACTGGGCCAACATTTGTTTCTTTGTGTTAGTGTGAATGCAAATATTTGTCATGCTCCGAAGGTTGGTTTCAATCTGTCCCCAATCTCCTGGGACCTTTAAAGGCAGCAGCCAATGATGGCTCTGTGCTTTGAGGTGCTGACTTCATACTTCAGAGGCCCCGAACTTTATACCATAAGTTCTTCCCCTGAGGACTTTGTAGCTTTTCTTTCTTTCTTTCTTTCTTTCTTTCTTTCTTTCTTTCTTTCTTTCTTTCTTTCTTTCTTTCTTTTTTCTTTGTTTCTCTCTCTCTGTTTGTTTGCTTCTTTCTCTTTCTTTTTTCTTTTAAAGATGTATTCATTTATTTAATGTATGTGGGTACACTGTAGCTGTCTGTCTTCAGACACACCAGAAGAGGGCATCAGATCCCATTACAGATGGTTGTGAGCCACCATGTGGTTGTTGGGAATTGAACTCAGGACCTCTGGAAGAACAATCAGTGTTCTTAGCCGCTGAGCTATCTCTCCAGACTGCCCCCCCCCCATTTTTAATAATAAGTAATTTCTTCTTTGTTTGCTTTTAAAAAGATATATATATATATATATATATATATATACACTGTAGCTGTCTTCAGACACACCAGAAGAGAGTACTGGTGTGTTGCTGGAAATTGAACTCAGGACCTCTGGGAGAGCAGTCAGTGCCCTTAACCACTGAGATATTTCTCCAGCGACTTTGTAGTTCTATCACTTTGTTCCTACTATCCATGTAGCCCAGGCTGATCTGAAGCTCATCACACAGCAGAGACTGACTATAAATGCCCGATTCCCTGCCTCCACCTCCTAAGTGTTGTGGTCATAGGCATGTGCTACCACCCTAGGGGAAATTAGCTTAGTAAAAGGTTTTTAAATACATTTATTCTTATGTGTGTGTGTGTGTGTGTGTGTGTGTCTGTGTGTGTGTGTATGCATGCACATGTGTGATGGTGGTAAGAGGCATGGATATATGGCATACATGTGGAAGACAGAGTATAACTTGCAAGAAATGAGTCAGGTTATATCTCGGGATTGAACTCAGGTTGTCAGGTTTGGCACCCACTGAGCCCTCTTGCTTTCTCTTTCCCAGGCTGTCCTCAAACTCTTGAACCTACTGACTTAGGTGCTTTACCAACTGCCAGGTTGCCTCTTGTCATGGTTAGAACTTGATTCCCCCTAAGCCTAGATGGCATGCCATTCCTTTGCCATTCTTGAGGTCTTGTGGTTTTTATGAGAATGTTCAGGGATGGTTATTTTATACCGGGTTCTCTTTGGCCTCTGTGCTCCGTTTAGTCTGCAGTTATGTTTGCCTGGATTACAGGATCTCTCCATTTTCATTGGACTCTCCTTTAAGTACCAGGTCCATTTTCTTTCCTCTTCACTTATACCTCTGTGTGTCACTCAGTTTCTTGGTTTTTCTTTGGTTTGAGGTTTTTTAAATTTTTAAAAATGATGTGCTAATGTATGCATGGGTTTACACATGTGAGTGCAACGCCTGTGGAGGCCAGAAGAGGGCGTCAGATCCGGGAGTTGCAGGCAGTTGTCAACTGCTAAAGCAGATATGGCAGCTGAACTCGGATTCCCTGGGAGAGGCATGTGTGTGCTTGACCATTGAGCCTTTTTTTTTTCCCCAGCTCTGGATTAAATGTTTTGAGACAGGGTTTCTTTTTGAAGCCCGGGTTGGTCCAAAACTCGAAGCTGGCCTGGAATTCCAGGCACCCCCCCCCCCCCAGCCTGCTGAGTTCTGGAATATAGGCATGAGGCTCCATACTTTTCTGCTTCAAAAGCTTTGACCTTGGGTGGTAGAAGAAGGGAGGCCAGACTGCCTTGGTTTCAACTTACTTGCTATTTAACTATGTGGGCCGCTTTCCAAATGCTTCACCCTCAGTTTCCTTCTCCAGAAAATGGGAGGCATTTCTGTCATAAAGCTGTTTCAGTTTCCTGAGGGGAGAAATTCAAAGAGCCTAGAGGAACGGCCAGCTTTGTTAGCTATATAATTTAGGTTGGTTTACACTGGTCATCGTCTATGTTCTGCTTTCAGAAATACCTCCCCCCTTTTTTTCCTGATTATACAATTTTGTTATTGTTGACCTTTTTTTTTTTTTTTTTTTTTTTTTTTTTGATACAGAGTCCTAACCATGTAGCCTTTAAATTTATGGTTCTGCTAGGAGTGCCAGACCAGTAAGAATGCCTTTTCTAAATTTGCTATGTTGTTGCTGTTTTTCCATTGTTCTCCTGACTCCTGATAATTAAACTTTTCATCTCCTGAACTGTGGTTGCTTCTTAGAAGTAGCACATCTTTTTATGAATCCTTATTTCAGAAGAGACGTTATTAAACTTTTCGGAACCCACTGGGAAATAAAGTGCTCAATAGCTTTTCACCTTCCTGTAAGATTGGCGCGCCCTCCTCCTGGAAGGCTCACTGAGGGTGGAACCCAGGACCTTATGCACACCCTGAAAGGGCTAATCTATATCCCTGCTCACTCTTCCTCCCCTGAAATCTTTTCCTGATTTTGCTTGCGGCACTTTGTTGTAGCCTCTCTTGAGCCTTTGCAGAGCTCTGCCGTGTCTTAGAGGAGTGAATGTCAATGCTGGTTCCTTTCTCCAGACTGCTCCTGTTTTGCTTTGGGTTACTTTGGGTTACTTTGTTACTGGCTGGGTGGGGAGCAGAGTTTGCCAAGGCAGAGCTGGAAACTAGGATTTACTGAGGACGTGGAGCTCAGATCCCTTTCCCAGTAACTTGCTTCCTCTGCTGGCTCTGCCCAGGCTAGTAGACTGCAGGGGCTTAGAGCTGTGCGGAGGTAGCCTTGGCTCCTTTTGTGCTGACTCTAAATCTTACCTATGAACTTCACACTTACCTTTGCAGCTGGAGCTGCAAAGTAGGTCTGGGCTCTTTTTTGTTTTCTTCATTCTGTCTTGTGTTTAAGACTGAGTTTCACTACGCAGACCTGGCTGGCCTTCTCTCAGAGACCCACTGTCCTTCCTCCCGAATACTGGGATTAACAGTGTACATCACCACCATGCCTGTCATCCTTTGTTTTTAAGACATGTACTCTCTGTAGAGCTCAGGCTGGCCTTTTATATAGACCAGGCTGGCCTGGAACTTATGGCAATCCCCTTGACTTGTTTCCCACATCCAGGTGTTTTGTTTTGTTTTTGAAACAAGGTCTTACGTAGCCCAGGCTGGCCCTGCAACTCATTTTCCAGATGAGGGCATTGATCCTCCTGCCTCTACCTTAAGTGGAAGGACTGTGGGTATGCACCGCCGTGCCTGGCTGTGCGTGGGGCTTCTGCTTACCCAGCATGAGCTTTCCAGTTATGCTTGAGTTGCTACCAGTTTGATCCTAGGACAGCCTTAAGTTTCCCAACCATGATTTATTGTTATTCTGCACAGCTTAGCGATATTTTGTATTGAATCCTCTGAGTTATTGTCTGGTTTCTGTCTCCCAGCTGGCCCCTGTCTGTCAAAGCAGCCAGCCTCTTCAGGACTGACAATGCCTAGAGTTACTTTCTAACCACTGGGCATCTGTAGAGATCAGCACCCGCACTTTTCTCTTGGTTTTGTGTGTCTGCTTTTTGTCATGGTCTGTTAGACATAGGTGTTTCTATGATCCTAGACTTTATGTTTTCAAGGATGAAATGATTGGTTGGTTTACATATTCATGAGACAAGGAAGGGTCTTACCAGTTAGAACAAATGGGCTCTGTGCTCCCAAGCCTGGGTGTGAATCCTGGGCTTTGCTTCTCCCTAGATCCTGTGTGGTCTTAGGCAAATCACCTCTGTGTTTCAATTTAAAAAAAAAACATTTTATGCTATTTGAGGAAGCATTTTAAAGATTTATTTATTTTATGTATATGAGTACACTGTCACTGTCTTCAGGCACACCAGAACAGGGCATCAGATCTCATTACAGATGGTTGTGAGCCACCATGTGGTTCCTGGGAATTGAACTCAGGACCTCTGAAAGAGCAGTCAGTGCTCTTAACCTCTGAGCCATCTCTCCAGCACCCTGTGTTTCAATTCTTTTGTTGATAAAATAGGTATTAGACCCCTCATATAGGGTCATCATGAGGATTTGATGAATTAGGATACCTGGGGTGTTTGGGTCAGCCCTGAGGTTGGTAGGCAGTTGAGACATTTTAAATTCTTACCACAGTATCATTATCAACACCAATTCTGTGGACTCCGTTTCTTTGTTCAAGTACTGATGCATTCATCTCCTGTTTTTCCAGGAGATAGAATTTCCCGAATTTGGCAGCAATTGTTCATACATTGTATGTTGGGAATGTATTGCATTTTCCCTCCTTTCCTCTCCCCCTCTATCTCCCTCCTCTTATTCTTTTTGCTGTCTCTCTCTTCTCTTCTGGTTTAAAGGAAGGTTCGATAACAGAAATACCTCCCAGGACATTATTAATTAGAAGTTTGTATTCCTACAAAAGAACATCTACTAGTTATTTTTTTCTTATAGGTTCACTAAAATTGCGTTTCCATAGCATGTGGTGCCAGGGCCTTTCCCTTCCCAGAATAGCATAAGGTTCATGTGAGAGCCTTTCTTTTGTTCTGTTAACTGGGTCTTGTCGGTGGGTTCAGCTGGGCCGTTGTGTTTCTTTGGGACTCTTGGGAGGCAGAGAGCTCCAAGATTGATTGAAGTAGATGCTGCTGCTAAATTTTCACTTGGTGCTTAAAATCCAGGGGCAAGGCAGTAGGGTGGCCTGAGGGTGGTTCAGAATCCACGGAACCTTTAGGAGGATTGGCGTCTGAGGCTGCCAGCGTTTACTGAAACAGTGCATTATCTGGAATGTGATGGCATGGTTCTGTCCTGTCTGTGGCCAGACCACACCCTCGTATTTCTTCCTTTGCAGAAAACCTACTTTTAAAAGTATGGGCATGCCTTATTGTGTGCAGAGAAGGGTCACCCACACTCTTCCTCAGGTCATGGGTGAAGAAGTTGGAGGAGTCTAACCTGGAGATGGGAAGGCCAGGCAAAGGCTGCTGACATATTTAGGCGGTATGATAGAGGCTAACATTGATTCTGACCATAATCCAGGCACTTTCCTAATCCTTATAACAATCAAGAGATATGAATAATAATTGTTATTGTTTATAAATGGAAAAATTGGGGCCCTATGGAGTTAAGAGAGGGAAGGGCTCACATAGTTGGTAAGTGAGCCAAACTGGTCCTACGTAGTGGACAGCTGAATTCTTTTCTTTTGGTAAGAGAATGCAAGCTTGTGTGAACTCACTGTAGCTGAGGCTGTCCTTCACCTCCCGATCCTCCTGTCTTGGCCTCCCAAATAGTAGATGGAGACCAGTGAGTTCCCTAACACTGGTCACATTTAGCTGGGTGCCAAGCAACTGCTTGGTTTTTGAAAGGAGACATGGTTTGAAGCAGGGATTATATGAACTTCTAAATTTTATCCCAGGATTTCAAGATTTGATATGTTTTCTTAGTTGTCAGGAGTATTTTTTAAAATTTATTTATTTATCAGGCTGGGCAGTGGTGGCACACACCTTTAATCTGGAGGCAGAGGCAAATGGATCTCTGAGTTTGAGGCCAGTGTGGTCTGCAAGTTTCAGGACAGCCAGGGCTACACAGAAAAACCTTCTGTGTATATGGGTCCTTTAGAACTAGAATTACAGAGAGTTGTGAGTCACCAGGCACTTGCTGGGAGTTAAACCCTGTTTCCTGGAAGGGCAGCAAATTTTCTTAAACATTAAAATAATGTGCCATCTCCCCAGCTCCTTTTTTGTTTTTAAAAACGTTCTTTTATATACATGTGTGTTTTGCCTGTGTTTGGCACATGCATGAAGTGCCTGTGGAGGCCAGGAGAGTGTATAAGAATTGCAGGGACTGGGGTTACAGTTGGTTACGAGCTTACCATGTTGTCTGAGTTGGCCTAGAACTCAATATGTAAACTAGGCTAGCCTCAATTTTGTGTTTGGCTAGACTCAATTCAGTCTTTTTGCCTGTCTCCAGTGTGCTTAGAGTCTGAGACAGGAAGATCCTGGGGGTTTGCTGGTCAGCTATTCTAGCCACAACTGGTAAGCTCAGTTTCAGTGAGAGACTGTGTCTCAAAGATGAGAGGAAAATACAGGAACCTGACCTCTGATCTCTATATGGGCACACACAGGCAAATGCACGCCCCCAACACATATATACACGTACTTAACACACACACACACAAATGTGGGGTGGGGATGGGGGTGTAGGTGGGGAATCAAGTTCAACCCTAGCATGACAGCACACAACTATCACCTCAGCATTTAGAAAGTCAAGGCACAGAGTAAGAGACCCAACTTGAAAATAAGCAAAGGGTCATATTTGATGTTCACTGCATAAAATAAATAGCTTTGAAAATGAGAATAAAGAGAAACTCCTGGTTCATCGATTACCACGTTACCTAGTGTGGTCTGTGTTTTTGGAAAGGGATAAAGGCTGTGAAATGGTTCCGTGGGATGCTGTTTAATGAACAGTTTATTATACAAACGCTAAACTTCACGCTCCAGGTCTTCCACCCTCCGTTTTGGTCTCCATGTCTGTTTTCCTGCTTTGCTTTGTGTATTATGTACACAGAAGTAACATCCCGAGGGGCATCAGCAAGACCGAGACCTGTACCAGCCATTTTTTCTCAGCACTGGCTGGACTGCCTTTCCCTTTTTAATTCGTCTGGGTTAAAGGTTTAACAGTCATCTCCCTTAGTCATAGCTTACCAGGTGGTTTCCAAAGAGAAAACCTTTTCTCAGCCATAGCTTGACATGAAGGTGCAGGTCAGCTACCGGGAACCGGGTGTGGGCATGCACCCAAGCCTCTCTAATCTATCCCTTAGAGTCAGTGTGGAGTCTGGGCAGAAGCAAGGTACAGGCTGTCTGCCACCTCTGTTTGTGGATTCTGCCACTTCTCCTAGGACGCATGCTCAGAATAGCAGTCTTCCTCCCTTTACAAAAAGCTGTTCTTAAGGATATCCAAATCACAGGACAGCTCTGAGAAGTGAGGTTTGTCAAACTTCATGCAGTATTCAGCTTGCTAACTTGTTTCCATAGAAACAACAGGGAAACCAGAGACACTCTGTGAGAGATAGCATATGGAGGAGAATTGTCTAGAAGTTTATGAGGAACAATCATACCTCATGGCTCTGAGAAAATCTAACGCAGGAACAGACTAGGTGTACCTCGAGCTGGCTGTGGGGGTGCACACATATAATCCCAGCACTGGGGATGCTGAGGTAAGAGGGTCATCATAGGCTCAGGGACAGCCTGGGCTACATAGTGACTCCCTGCCTCCAATTGATAGATGAATACATGCATGTATACATGAAAGAAGGAATAAAAAAATTAAAAATCAAAGCCACGGCCATATTTGTTAGTGGAATTCAATGAAATTAGGAAGCTAGTAAGAGGTATAGATATTTGGGCTGACAAGATGCTTCTGCAGGTAAAAGGTCTTGCCGCCAAGACTGGTTACCTGGGGTCAATCCCTGGGACCCACAGGGGCAACCGTAGTTATAGATTGTGCTAAAGAACGTCGGAAGTTATTTTCCTATCCAACTGCAGCTGGTAACTGCTGCACTGTTCTTCTCTAAAAATAAAGTATTTTATGTGTATTGGTGTTTTACATATTTGTAGGCCTGTTTACAAAATGCATTCCTGGTGCCCAAAGAAGTAAGAGAGGGCTGTGGATCTCTAAAACTAGAGTCACACCTAGTTGTGAGCCACCACCTTGTATGTGGCAGGAATAAAGCCTGGGTCCTCTGGAAGAGCAGTACTCTTAACCACTGAACCGTATCTCCAGCTCTACCTTCGTTTAATAAACCACACATCTCTTACATAGCAAGCTGGCCTCACACTCAGCTGAGGATGACTCTGAACTTCAGATTCCACTACTATTTCCCAAGTGTTAGAATGAGAGGCATTCACCACCATGGCACTGGGGGCAAACCCAGGGTTTTGTGCATGCTAGGCCAGCATTCCACCTCAAACTGATGTACACC
The DNA here is from genome assembly GCF_963924665.1 of Micromys minutus. Lineage (NCBI taxonomy): Eukaryota > Metazoa > Chordata > Mammalia > Rodentia > Muridae > Micromys > Micromys minutus. Next base: position 13,082,932 of record NC_137972.1, on the reverse strand, counting down.
CCGCATCCTTTCATGTGTTTTGGGGACAGGATTCTTTATTGTTACATCTACAAAACTATATGTATGTATATATATATATATATATATATATATATATATATATATGTATATATATGTATTGGAGCGAGGTCAGATGACAGCTCGTGTAAGTGGATGTCTCCCATTGTGTGGGCCTTGGGGACTGAGCTCAGGTCACAGGCCTGGCAGGAACTGCTTTCACCCACCGAACCACATCACTAGCCCATGCGGCAGGAGCGTGCTTTGTAGCCCAGGCTAGCCTCGAACTCATGGCAATTCTGAGATAGCCTCACAAGAATTGAGATGAAAGGCCTGAGCTGTTATGCCTGGCTCCCTGCTCTCATGATTACTGACTGACCCCCACATGGGAGAGCATGTATCTGTCCAGGCCTGGCTTATTTTGGCTAACACAGTGTATTCTGGTCTTTTCAATTTTCTTAACCTCCCCCTGCCCCAAGACAATAATTTTGGAACAATGGACTCCCTCTGACTCCCCTCCTCCGCCACTAATTATACAGAAGGCCACTGCAGTCTAAATGCTGTAAAGCTAGGCTTCTTGTTGCGATTTTGCTTTCATTTCTGTCTGTCTTTCCAGGGAAGAAGAGCCCAGACCTCGGCGAGTATGAC
>NC_137972.1:12578282-13082087 GCF_963924665.1 Micromys minutus | reverse complement strand
GAAAAGTCCGCCTACTTCTGTTCTCCCCAGTAATTGGCTGAAGCCACTTTTATTTAACCAGTAGCTTTAAACTGGGGAGCAACATTTACATAGCATCATTAGTGGCACATGAGAATCTGCTAGTGGGACGAGGTGGTGGTAGGTAACCAGATTTTGGGGGTCAGTATTTAGCATTTGAATACATAGCAGTACCAGGCCAGCCCTGAACACCATCCACATTATGTTTTGAGACAGCATCTCTCACTGGCCTGGATCTGCCTAGCAACCCCAGACGCTGCCTGTCCACCTCCACATCACTGCTGTTCTATAATGTACCACCTCTCCAGGCTTTTTCTGTGGGTTCTGGGGATTGAACTCAGGCTTTCTTGCTTTGGTAGCAACCACTTTGCCAACGGAGCCATCTCCCCAGCCTGTGCGAGGGATCGGTCATGACTCAATGTCTTTGAAGACAGATGAGTGGGCCCATGGCCCTTTCAGTTGAATTGTCCACGTTTGTCCTCCCTGGGAAGGCTAGACAACGTGGAGGATGTTTATCAGCTCCCCAGCCTTGTGAGAGAGACTGAGGAGAGCAACTAACTTCTCTGCTCCTCACACCTGGGGTCAGAGCAGGGTGGTGGCTATGAACCTGACCCTGGTCAGAGCTGGTCTCAAGCTGCTCCCACTAGAGCGCTTTCTATTTTGTATTCCAGTGATCTTTTTCTCTCTTGTCCAGGGGAACATTAGCAGCTTTGAGGGCCTATACTGCCACTAGTAGGGTCCTACACCCTGACACATCTGTCAATAGTTTCTTTATTAAACCCTCCATAGCTTACACATGATAAGCAACCAACCAACCAACCAACCAACCAACCAACCAACCAACCAACCAACCAACAACAATCCCACCTCCAAACCAAAAGAATTAAACAGCAAGAAGAAGCAGAAATGCCTCATTTTTATGATAGCTATACAGGGTCCTAGTTTGCCTGCAGCGTCTACTGAATTGGTAATGATCACAGTATATCAGCGGATGCAAGAACCCTACCTGGAAGGTGAAGAAATCCTAGCAAGTGTGTTTTGATCAGTTAGGCCCAGGGTGATTTTCCGGGTATGCTTTAGAGTTTTCTAGAGTGTGCGTTTGCCTGACAGCACTGAAATACCTTTTGGAAGCATGTTTGGTAAACAGATGCAACAGGGAGAGAGCATCTGGGTTTGGAGCAGACCTTCCTGTGATCTCAACCTGGGGGCATTTTCCTGGTCTGTGACTCACTGACCTTTGAATAAGGTCAGAGATGCTGAAGCTATTTGGTATTTTACCTACTTTGCTCTATATCAAGATGCATAGTGACAAAACAGAGGGTTTGGATACTATGTAGACAAACAGGATTTGCCCGCAGGTTAGAAAAGTAAGAATGTAACTATATCAGCTGCTTCTGTGTGCCTGTGACAAAATTGACCAAAACCAATTTACAAACAAGTTTATTTTTGGCAATGGGCTCTCAGAGCTCCCCCCTCCCTTGGTGACGTACTTCCTCCAGCAAGGCTTTTCACATCTTAAAGGTTCCATAATGTCCTAAAATGATACCACCAACCAGGGACCAAGTGTTCAAATACCCGAGACTGTTGGGGGCATTTCTCACTCAAATCACAACAATAACCACCATTAGGAACTTTCAGTGTGCTGTGCTCTGTTGTGGGCTCACAGTAGACACACACCCTGTGTGAATTGATTTGCTTCTCAACACAGTCTGACCAAGTAGGCTAGTACTGTCCCCCTTTTCCCGAAGAGGAAACCGAGGCACACTAAGGTCGAGGAACTCTTTAGAGTCCCACATCTGGTAAAATGCAGACTTGAAGTTCAAGTATGAGGTTCTGTAGTTCATGTCTCCAGCCCTCATGCCTCATGGATGTCCCACTGGGAACAGCGGGATAGAATTGGTTGCTCAAACAAGCATGCATTGGCCACAGCAGGCCCTGTTCACCTTCTCCTGGTTCAGAGATTCTCCTGCCTCTGCTTTCCAAGTGCCAGGGTTAAAGGCATGAACCACCACGGCTGGGCCTCTCATTGGAGTTCTTAAGCAGGAAGAGTTGAACAGTATTGGTCTGGAAAAGTCTAGAAGGCAATACGGGAGGTCTAACACAGCAAGCCAGCAAGCCACATCCTGTTTCCCATTTGAGGCTGTATTGTTTAACACTGAGGAACAGGAAGGCTGAAGCCTAGAAACTTCAGGTGTCTGAAAGTAGAAAGCGTAAGTGAGTCACAATGCCCCTGCCTCAGAGTGAAAGTCCAGCTGGCAGGAAGTATGACTGTTAGTAAGCCACAGCCTGGCCTTAGCTGCCATGGCTTTCCTTCCCACTTACCTGCGTGTTCCTTTCCTGCAGACAGGGAGACCTCCTTTCTGCTCACCTCTCCGTAACTTGCAGGTCATTTCTGAAAACCTGCTTTTCTGTTTGGGGAACCTTTGCTGCTGACGACGCCCTGCCCCTCGTAGATTCTAGGTCAGCCTGGGCACTCCTGCGCATTTCTTTCCTGCCTGAGTGGTTTGTTTGTTCTTCTCAACAACTACTCTGTGCTGTTCTGGGTTTGATTTTTTAAAAATTCCATTTATTTAATGTGTGTGTGTGTGTGTGTGTGTGTTGTGTGCACACATGCATGTGACAGAGCATATGCAGAAGCCAGAGGACGATTCTTAGAAGCTGATTCTCTCCTCTTATGTGGGAATACTGGAACAGTTCTGGGGGCTAGAGACTGAACTCCATCCTCGGCAGCACAAGCCTTTCCCCACCCACTTTGATGGCCTCACCCCTGTCTTTTGCTCAGCAAACACCTGGCTGCTCTATGTAGCAGGTATCTTATGATGTGCTGGGAAATCAGATATTACCGTCTCTCTTCAAAGATGCCACTATCCAGTGTGGGCTCAGGTGGCAGACAGCTAAACAGATGCGTTGGGAAAGGTGCCAAAACGGAGGCACAGTAAGGCAGTCTGGAGGAGCCCACAGCGGCTGGTCTTACACTTGTCCTACACGCGGTGTGAGGTAGAAGAGATGACAACTTCTGTGTTCACACCTTGTCAAAACCACAGGAAGGAGCCGAGCATACAAGTGTGAGCTACTGTTTCACCACCCACTCACTGTCCATGTTCAGTTTCCAAGTGTTTGCTTCTCCCTGACTCCTCCTCTCTTCCCCTTCCTTACCGCTCTTACTTGCCTTCAGGCAGTGGCTCACAACCAACTGCAGATCTCCTGTGCCTTTCGGGGATGAACGGCAGCACACTGTGGGCCAGTCCCCTTCCAGAGGAGGCTCAAGATGTCACATGCTTAGATCTGACGCCGGGAAGTGTGGCCAAAACCGTCTGCCTCGTGACAGGGACTCGCAAGTTGCTCAGTGCATTCAATGCAACGTCAGGTAAATGGTGGCTCTGAGCACACAGTGTTGCCTCTGTGAGCCTCAGTGTCGCGTCTGAGCAGCCTGCAGGGGAAAAGATGTTTGTCCTCTGGAAACTGCTTTGCTACTGTGGTTCAGAAGGTGGTTATTAAGGGTAAGAGATAAGGGACTTGGGCCGATGGAGTATGTAGATTCTTGTTGCAACCCGTTTGGTAATAAGATGGGGCTAAATAAACTCTTATCCAAACAGATGCAGAAGGGGAGGGCTGGGTCGTAAATAATGTGTCTGCTCTGGTCTTTGTATAACAGGCAAGAGAGTATCACCTTTCTCTGAATTCTGCTGGTCTGTGTGTGAACCTGGGTCCTGGCTGGATGTTAGGGAAAAGAACTCTCAGTCTTGTGCTGATATGGCCTTTTAGCTTCCTTTCTGTTTTAGATTCACAGGCCAGCAGTGATAAAAACGAGTCTAGTATGGAAAAGGTATCTCCATATAATATAATATGATGTTTGTATATATGTAACTATGTATTCCTTAGCATGCACCAAGCCTTCCGTTTGACTCCGAGCACCACATAAACTGGACATAGTGGTGCAGACCTGTAATCACAGCCCTCAAATCACTTTTAAGAGGTAGAAACAGGATCTGAAGTTCAAGGTCCTCCTTGGCTACATAGTAAGCTGAAGGCTAGCCTGAGCTATATGAGCTCCTATATTTAAAACAAATCACCAGGGTGTACTTACCGTCCTCTCCCAGGACCGAAGTCCTTGAGAGCCTTCTGCAATTTCTCTGGTGTGGGCTCTTTAGTGCATACAATGCTGTCTGACAGACACGTTCCTCAGCCCTGCTTGACAGGAGGACATAGACATCTCTATTTGATATACAAAATCCAGATGCGTGGGGCTAAAGAGATGGCCCCGTGATTAAGAGCACTTACTGGCTACTCTTACGGAGGACCTGACTTCAGGTCCCAGCAGCACAGGGCAGCTACAAGCAGCTGTAGCTCCAGTTACAGGGGTTCTGATGCCCTCTTCTGACTGTCCAGGACATCAGCCCACACCAGTGCACAGGCATACACACAGGCAAAGCAGTCGCACACATAGAGTAAAACAACAAGCAAACAAACCAGAATCCAGATGTGAGATTATCACATGCATGCGGAGCCAGATGCTTGAGAATCTCAGATCCCACTTTCTGCTCCCTTTGTCAGAAAAAAAAAGAAAAAAACTAATGAGAAGATGTGTGTGTGTGTGTGTGTGTGTGTGTGTGTGTGTGTGTGTGTGTGAGTGATCTGCTGTCTCCTGTTGAGTTTTCTCTCCTGGCGCAGGCATTGTGTATCAGCCTTTTGTTGAGACAGTGATGATCGATCTGTCTCCTTCCCTAGGGAAAGTCCTCTGGACTCTAAACCCAAACTATCTGTCCAATGGTACCTTGGCCGCCCCGGTGGTGGTGCTTCCAGACCTGGATGAAGATGGTGTGAGAGATCTGGTGGTGCTGGCCATTGGAGAATTGCAGGTACGGTCTCCAGCGATGGTTGTTTTAAGGGCTGCATAGGACCTTGTTGTTGCAATCGCTCAGTGTAAAGTAGATTCCCTTAGTGAGGTTAAGTGAACCAAGAATATTCCACATTCATTTCCCATGACACACTGTGGTTCTGAGGACTGGGGTTTAGGAGAGCCCTGGAGGCAGATGGCTCAATGTGTAAATTCCTCCTGAACCACTCTGTGGCCTGGGGCAAATGGTACCAATCCATGCTCTTGTTTCTTCTCATGTCTAAGTGAGGACGTTTTATCTCTCCCTGTAGGCTGCTTATAAAAATTAGAGCTAACAAATTAAGTCCCTAGAAAACTGCATATTTTTTACTCTGTACATGGGATGTTAGCTTTTTCTATATTGTGTCTATTTAAAATTGGCCTCAGTTGTAAACCAGTAGGACAGACGGATAGAAGGCTCACGGGATGTAAGCTTTGGATATAGCGTAGTTGGTAGTGTGATGGGTTAGCATGCACAAAGCCCTTGTTTGGTCCCTGACATGTATAGATCAGGTGTGGTGGTGACACTTGTTCTCAGGATAGAGACAGGAGGGTTAGTTCAAGGTCATCTGTAGTGAGCTAGGTGAGACCCTACAACAACAACAACAACATCATCAACAACAACTAAGTCACAAGCAAGGGCTTCACCCTTGTAATCCCAGCACAGGGGATTGAAAGTTCCAGGTGACCCCAGGCTGCACATTGAGACTGTCTAAACTGATCAGACTAAATTCTTTCTGATCCATCAACGACCAAAGAGAGGTGCTGGAAGGACACAGACTTTCAGTGTTGATGTGGGAGCTCACACCTATAAATTCCAGCACTTGGAAGCTGAGACAGGAGGATTGCTGTAAGTTTGAGGACAGGTCTATTTAGTAAGTTCTAGTCTGTCTAGTATGCCACAGCGATGCAGTGTCTTAATTTTCTCCCTTCCCCCTCAAGACAGATAAACTTTGATTCCAGCACAATAGCCTCATAAGCCATGGCTCAGACACTGTGGAGCCCTCTTTCAAGTCTCAGGAAAGATCAAATTAATGAGCTGTATCCCAGTTAAAATTTTTATTTGTTGTTTGTTTGTTTTAGACAGGATCTCACTATGTAGCCCTGGCTGGCCCCAAACTCACCTAGATTTACCTGCCTCTGTTTCCCAAAGAACTAGGACTAAAGGATATGCCACCATGACTGGCTTCACATTCAAGCTGTATGCAGTTGGGTGGTTGTGGTTCATGCCTTTAATCCCGGCACTGGGGAGGTAGAGGCAGGCAGATCTCTGTGAGTTCAAGGCAGCCTGGTGTATAGATTGAGTTCGAGGACAGCCACAATTATACAGAGAAAACCTGTGTTAAAACAACAATAACAACAACAAAAACTGAATGTATTTTATTATATATATGGTTGCTTTACCTACTTATATGTCTGAGTACCACATGTGTGCCTGGTGCTTTTGGAGATGAGAAGAGGGCATCAGATCCTCTGGGACTGGGCTTTCAGATGAGTGTGAGCCACCATAAGGGTGCTGGGAACCAAACTCAAGTCCTCTGCAGAGGAGAATCCATCTTGCTAGTCCAGCCTTTCTTAAAGGTCAATTTCACTGGCTCAGTCTGTTTGGTTTTTATTTTTGAGACAGGGTCTCCTTTTGTAGCCCTGCCCCAGACTCAGATTTGCCTGCCATTGCTTCCTCATTAGGTTGGCCTGATACAAGAATCATTCCCCTACTGTTTTATTTTAAATAATTAGTTTTTATGTATGAGTCCCCCGTCTGCAAGTACACCTGCATGTCGGACAGGGCGTCAGACCTGATTGTTGGAGAATTGAACTCAGGACCTCTGGTCTCACCAGCCACCTCACCCGGTGTTTTTAAACTCTGTATCCTAGCCACTATGGATAGAAGCAGGGTAGGGTGGAGGGATGGAGGAGATTTGTTCCCGCTGAAGGAAGTGATTTTCTGGGGAGAGAATGGGAAACCGCTCTCTGATGGAACCTTCTTGTTTGAGATTTTGGGGGACAGAGTCTCACTGTGTGTCTCAGGCTTGCCTTAAACTGACAATCTTCCTCATCCTGTCTGTTCCCCTCGTGCTGGAGTTTCGGGCGTGTGTCGCCATGACTAGCAGAACTTAGTCTCAGTGCCTCACCTGCTTCTTATGCTCTGTGGTGCTGAAGGGCGGTGGGCCAGGCTTCTGGAAGCTTCCACACTACAGGGCCCTTGTCAGAGGAATCGGCTCACCTGCTCTTAACCCTGTCTCTACTCCGTCGATTGGACAGCTGGCCTCGCAGAATTTATTCCTTTGAGCAGTACCATACAGATTATATAATAGTCTCCGTTCTGCCTGAAAGTGACAGTTCCAGGATATTCCGAGGGAGGCCGTGGATTTAGGCAGTGGCCCCGGCCACTTCTGCCTTGATTACAGGCAATGACAATCGTGAGGAGCTGTGTGAGCCACAGACATAAGAAAGGGAATATATTAAGGACTGTGACTTAAGAATCCTTAGGGTTTGGGCTGAACTTGGCAGAAGAGCCTCCTTTAGTGTTCAGGGACTGGTCTGGTCTAGAATGTTATGGAGAGGGGAGCTGAGAAGCCTGTAGTCATTGCAGTCACACTGTGTGTCAGCCTGAATCTGAGCTTCACACACACATACACACACACACACACACACACACACACACACAAATTCAATAAAATAAAGGAAAAACAGTCTTTAGAGCTCATGCTAATAAACAGTGGCCCGTGGGTTAAATTCTTCCCACTGTTGGTTTTCCCACATAAATTTTTGTTGGAGCACAGTCAGTTCCTGTCCTTCCTGTGACGGATTCATGCTAGGATACCAGTAGAGAGTAGTTGCTATGGAGACCGTGCAACTGGAGAGACCTACAATATCTACCTGCTGGTTATCAAAGTGTTGCTGATTTTGAGAGTGAGCTTGGCAGTGGCCAGGCCAGACACCTGATGCTTCAGGAGAATTCTATGGGCCTGTGGGTGCACCAGTGTGTCAGCCACTGCTGACATCAAATACCTGGCAAAGTCAGCTGGGGGGAGAAAGGCCTCACCAAGCATTACAGCGTGAAGAGCCAGGAGGAGAAGGAAGGCATGGTGGGGGCAGGAGGGGCCCGAGCTGTCACATTGTATCCACAGTCAGGAAGCGGCAGGGCCCGAGCTGTCACATTGTATCCACAGTCAGGAAGCAGGGAGACAAATGCTTGTGCTCACTTCTAGTTCTTTCCTATTGAAATCTCCTTTCATTTATGTGTGTGCATGTGCTTGTATGTTTGTCTGTAGGTGTCTCTGTGCACATGTGTGTGTATGTGAGTGACCTAGGAAGGCAGACGAGTTTGATCCCACCAAGCCAGAGTCGCAGGGATTTGTACATTGCCTGACTTTAGTTCTGGGATCCGAACACCCGTCCTCATGGTTGAACAAGTACTTATAACTGCTGCCCCTTCTCTACTGTCCCTGATCTTTTTATTTTTATTCAGTCAAGACCCCAAGCTGATAGAATGAAGCTGCCTATATCCAAGTTTGGACTTCCTACTTAGTTAAACTTTCTAGCTAGAGAGATGGCTCAGCGGTTAAGAGCACTGACTGCTCTCCCAGAGGTCCCAAGTTCAGTTCCCAACAACCACATGGTGATTCACAACCATCTGTAATGGGATCTGATGCCCTCTTCTGGTGTGTCTGAAGACAGCTACAGTGTATGTATATATTAAACAAACAGATCTTAAGAAAAACACACACACATAAAATAAGTATTTAAAGAAAATATGTTCTAGAAACATCTTCAGAGACACCCAGAACTGTGTTTCCTTGGTGATTCTAATCCCTGTCAAGCTGACCATCTGGGTCTCTGCTGGTAAAAACTGGTTCTTGAGTAAAGAGCCCCCCATGTATCAGCAGGTTATATTTAGCTCTGGAGCTTTAGGTGATGACATCACTGACAACCTCCGTGCTTCATCATCTGAGGAATCGTAAAGGTCCTTTTCATACCTATCTAATCAGGGAGTATGCACTTGCCCCATTTTTTCTCTCCAGAAACAAGCAAGCACGTTAGGCTTTGTGCTTTCCAACCATGGGCAGTGTCCTCGAGCCCTTAGCTCCCGAGGTCTTTGGAAATCAAAGGCCTCTGCTAATATGTCTCCCCTTTCTTTTACTTCTTCAGCCAGATCTGTGTTTCCTGCTGGTGTCTGGCCGGACGGGGAGTCCCGTGGGCCGACCTGTGAAGTATAACATCGTGGGAGTGGGGAATCTGATTGGTCCCCAGGTTTACATCACCGCTGGAGGCGCTGTCTACATCCTGTTTGGCTTTGGTAAGAAGCAATGCTGGCTTCGGCTTCTGCTGCCCTGGTGCAGGTGCCCTGACGGGGTTGCTGGTGGTGGCTCTTTTCCGGCTCCTGTTATAGGCCCTCTCCCCGCTCAGGTCATTAATTCTGCTTTTCCTCGATGCCCTTTCTGGGGAAAGGGACTGCCCGCATCGGCTCGGTCACTTTCCCATCACTCCAAGTGGGACCAGCTGGGGTGAGCCCCTCCCTGGGATAGCCCCGGGGGAGTTCTTTGAAACCCAGCTTCTCAGTGTTGACTCTTCCTGTGGCACTAGGAAATATACAAGCAGTCGCCCTGCGGGACATTTTTGTTCAGGCCCAAAATCGAGACAGCTCACCACCCTCTCTGCAGATAGAGGAGCCGGAATGGGAGAAGCGCAGATCTGTCAACCTGTCTGAGCTCATCGATGTTTACAGGTATTGCTGATACGCGTCTTTGGCCATAGAGGTCTTCCGGAGACTCGTACACCACGGGGGTCTCTGAGTTTGGGTTGACTAGTGAGTGGGGGCAGAAGTCTGGGGCAAGTGTTTCTAACCTTCAAACACCAACCTAGGCTAAACACAGTGAGAAATTTGTTTCTTCTGGTCGTGGAATGTTGGGTGAGTGATTATGTCACACATGGATGGTAAGGATTGATATTCATGTGTGGTCCGAATCAGAACAGCTACAGGATGTATTTATAAAACGGCTGTGAGGTTATAGGAAAGGTTTCATCTCCTCCCCATATTCTTCTCCTAGCTGAGGAATCGTTGTGACAGAGCAGGAATAAGACACATGAAATCTTACTATTTAATTTTCATTTACTTCTCAACATGTGTTGTCATATGCAGTGATCTATGTGTTTTGCCTACGCAACTCTTGGCGTGGGTCATAATTGTCTTATTCCTTTCTGTCAGGGGTTTCAAGTCATTGCTAGCATTTCTCCTTCTGGTCTTATCATGTTATTTTAGTGAATTTGATGGAATGGTTCCAGTAGTGTAGAAAAGGAAATAATCTGATGATGTAAATGCCAGGTGTTTCTGCCCAAGCTTACTGACAATTTCAGGCCACCTGTTCCCATCTCTGTTGTCCTCGGTGCCATTATCTTCTGCGCTGTTACTGTCCCCAGAGGGTCCAAGTAGAGAGGATTTCCAACCGGGAAGAGTTGGAAGTCCATATCACGGACCGTGGATTCACTCCTCTGCAAATTGAAAATATTGGGAAAAAATTGTGCACGTACCCAACGTATACAGCTTCCTCTCCCCTCGTCATTATTTCCTGAAGGGTGTAGATTGTGTTTATACACTGTACTGGGGGTTAGAACTAATCTACGGGTGGTTCCCATTACGTAGGGGGACATGGGTTTCATGGAGACGATGTCTGCCCAGTGTAAGGACGATGAGCGTGTGAATCTGGTATCGGCAGCAGGTCCTGGCACCAGCCCCTGCACAGACACTAGGGGCTAACTGAATACACAAGCACACATTAGAATGAACAGATACAGGAGTCTCATCCACTCCCAGGATTAACCGCTGAGTTTTTGTTGGATGTAGTGACGGAGTTGAGCTTCTCCAGTTGGTGAAGGCACCAGATTCCAACAGCAGCAGCCTCCTGATCACAACCAGACAAGGCCTGGTCCTGCTTAGGGGACAAGATCTCACGCCTCACTGGAAAGTGAACTTTCAAGGCCTGCGCAGGTTTGCAGAGTACCCTTCATGGCTGCTGATCTCAAACAGTTGCTTTTTACCCGTGGCTGGTGCAAGGGAAGGGAGGGAGGCCCTGTTGCTTTCTGTATATGCTGTTCATTGCTTCCTGGTCTGTGTGCAGCCAGCCTACTCCTGGGTATTTCACCGATGACCAGACGTTGGACTTCTTTCTGCAGACGCAAGACGGAGTTGGGATGAAAAAGGTAAAAACAGGCCTCAAATCTATGAGAACTTTTGGAAAGAACGGGCTCCGTGTCCAGCCCTGGGTGAGATACTGGGAAGAATAAGAACTGGAAACATCGTCTCTCCCCTCAGAGAGCTCCAGTTTAGTGGATGGATACATTGGAAACTCACAGGTCATTGCTAAAACTCTCAATAGCGGCTTTTCTGGACCAATTCTATGTTCTTTCTTTCAGGAGCCTGTACTTACAGTTAGGAGGGAGGGATCACCTTACAACTCTGGGTAGGGAAAGGCAGGTGTAAATGGAGGTCATACTTCAGTGCAGGCCTAAGCAGGTTTCAGAGAGGTCAGGACTCAGTGGCTGGGCCTGTGGGAGGCTTTTGTTAAAGGAAGGCAATATGGGCAGGGCCTTTAAGATCGGATTTATGTTGTGGACAGCAAGGAGTACAGGGCCGGGCACCCTAAGACCAGAGCTCAGAGACAGAGGTGCTACAGCATGTTGGGGATGCTGAGTCATGGGCTCTGCATCTCTCTTTTCTGTAGGGTTGTTTGGAGTGAGGATGGAATGCTCTGGTAATCGTTTTCACTTAGTTAATGTCAGAGTTGGTCTGTTCATTTGTTTTGGTTTTTTTGAAACAGGGTTTCTCTGTATAGCCCTGGCTATCCTAGAACCCTCTCTGTAGACCAGGCTATCCTTGAGCTTACAGTGATCCTCTTGCCTCTACCTCCTGAGTACTGGCATTAAAGATGTGCACCACCGCTGCCCGGCTCAGAATTTTAGTTTTAAAAAACAATCGGCCTAGGGCCTAGATTTTATGTTGGCAATTAAAGCTAACCAATTATGGGCAAAAAATGGCCCCAAACCATTCAGTTTATACTGAAGCCTTGCAGACTTTCTTCTTACCATTTCTTCAATAGTACAGCAACAACTATTGACTTGACATTCGTTACATTGCAACAGGTCCAGCAGGTAACCTTGAACATGATCTACGTGCACAGGAGGACATGTGTAGCTATGTGCAAATGCTTGCCCTGTATAAAAGGGACGGCGTCTGGTGGTTCCGTGTGTCATGTCGGGTGTTGGAGCCCAGCGCCTCACAGACATGGAGGAGGGTGAATACTCACTCTTGCCTTACTGTTTGTTTCCGCGTGTTTTCTTGTCCCCTGCTCTCCTCATTTGCAGATGACTGTGGTAGATGGTGACTCTGGCTCCATTGTCTGGAGTTACAGTATTCCGTGTCACATGAAGGAAACACCAACCACTTCTGCAATGACTTCAGACCAGAAGTCTGTCTTCCTCTTCTGGGCCGAAGCGCTGAATACTGCCTCTCTCAATTCTGTGAGTGAGGGGGGATGGAGGGGTAGGAGGTGGCCATGGGGGAAGGTGGGGTAGTTCCCTTCTCAGTCACACAGCCACAACTGCGGCTCCACAGGGCTGAGGTGGCTCTCAGAAGGTTTTCTCACCAGTCGCCTTCTAAGGACTTGAGTGGAACCAGATCCGTGCTCTCCAGCTGCTCTTCCCCTTTGCCTTTTCATGAAGGATCCGAGCCCTGGCTACGCCCCTTAACTACAGACTAACTACAGTGTTGGTGGAGTTGGGGGTGGGTGGGATAGGAAAAGCACTCTGAGACACCATGCTCAGAGCCACAGGCCAATCTGCTGCTGTGGAAGAGGAGAGATCACTGTGATTGCTCTGGTTGGGAAGGAGTTGGCCAGACTCTAAAGCCAATACACTTAGACAGCAGAGAGCGTGAGAACTGAGAGTAGATGCTGGGAACTGGGTGCAGAGGAGGCCTAAGATGAGGGGTCAGGGGGAATCATGGGTAAGGAAGAAGCCTGACACCTCGAAGGCAGATGCCAGGTTTTTCGTCTCACCCTGCAGTATCCAGGAGGAGTGCACGAGGCGGGGTGGGTTAGGCAGCGGGGTGGGTTAGGCGGGGTTGCTCCCTAGAATGCGCTGGAACTCAGCTGACAGTCCAGTGGGATACACTCTGCCTCATCTGCTATGTGCCAGAGGCTGGGACTGTCTGTGGGGGACTGAGCATAACAGGATGGAGCTCAGAAGCTCTGGAGAAGGCGGTGGCCCAGGGACAGGGGAACATGGTAGACACACAGCTCTGAATTTGTCAGCCATGACCTCCCGACAAGTTACTTTCTTCCCAAGCCTCCTGTTCTTTACTCATAGAGACGCTAATCTATCCCCTCACTTTGATGACTAGACTCCTCTGAAGACCAGGGCACGGTGCCAGCTCTGCCGGTGCTCCCAGTCCTGCCCTGTGTCCTCATAGGCTAATGAGGGGATTGGACCAGATGGTCTTCAAGATGAGCTCCTGTATGTAACTCCGAGGGTAGCTTAAGAACATGGAGGTCCAGATATGAGCTCTGCATGGGGCTGGCAAGATAAGCTGTCCTTGCGAGTAAGTCGTCTGCTGCCAAGGTTGACAACTTGAGTTTGATCTCTGGGAACCATGTGGTGAGAGAGGAAAATGAGCATCCCCCCCACCCCCACCCCAAATCAGGAGTCTCCCGACCTCTACATGCACACTGTGGCACATACACACATACACACAACATATATAGGAGTGTGAACAAAAGAAGCGACATTGATTCTGGTCAGGGGTGATTAGGGAGTGTCTCAGAGAGAGGTTGTGTGGGAAGGTTTGTGTGGTGGGGAGGGGGCTCAGATAGGAGGAGACAGTGTGAGTGATTGACTCTTTAAGGAACCGAAAGGGTTTGGTGTGGATTGAGAGTGTCCGCAGATGGTTTTAAAGCACAGGGTTGGCAGCAGACAGGTTCGGGTGGAGTTTACAGGAAGTGACGTGAGAAATGCTAGCTGTTTGCTTGTTTGTTTGGTGGGTTTTGCTTTTGTTTTCATTTTGAGATACATCTTTCTACATAGCCCTGGCTGTCCTGGAACTCATTACTTAGACCATGTCGGCCTTGAACTCACCGAGGTCCATGGGCCTTTGCATCCCAAGTGCTGGGGTTAAAGACATGCATCAGACTGAAATGCCTCAGCTGTCATGCTGAGAACTTCGGGGTTCATTGTGTAGGCGTGAGGGAAGTGATCAGTCACTACCATGTTGTGTTAGCGGAGCCTATGGTCTGTCCCTCCATACATGGGCACATAGAAATGGCTTCCTCTGCTTCAAGGCCTCAAGGAGGGAGTGAGGATGCAAGACTGTACCCATCCCCCTCCCCCTCAGAAGGGTGCCTCTCAGACAGAGTCAATGGAGGCGGGGCCCAGCAGTCTCTGTACTTTAACACGTGTGTGGCTGTCTGCACATGGGCTAGTGCAGTCCATCCCCAGGCAGAAGGCATGAGGATAAAGTACTCTTGTGGGTGTTTCTCCTGCTGCCGGAACTCAGAAAGTCAGTGCTCAGATCTTAGCACTTTTTATTAGTAATTGGTGGTTTTCTTCAGTTTAGTGAGTCTGGTTCTCTGAGGGACTGTTGGGTGTTTCTGGTATTTACCCTGGTGCTTGTCATTGTCATCAAACCAGGTCTTTATACTTCATCCTAGCCCCTTGCAGTTGGTTTTGGCATCCAATTAATTCAAGGAAATTTGTCTACTGTTCAGAAATAGCTTATTTCTCTACAGAGAATGAGAGTCCCAGCTCTGCCATAGGTGGAAGTTAGTAGTCTGCACAGACTTCCTCCCCGCCCTGCCTGCTTTCTATCCCCTGCCTCCCTTCTTTGTGCTCACATTTCAAGTATTCTCTTCCCTACACCTTCTCTTCTCCTCCCTTCCTCCCCTCCTTCCTCCTTCCCTTCTCCCCTCCTTCCCTCCTCCTTCTCCTTCCCTCCTCCTCTTCTTCTCTCCTCCTCCCCTCCTTCATCCTCCCCTTCCCTCTTCCTTTTCTCCTCCTTCCCCTCCTTTCTCCTCTTCTTCCCTCCTCCTTCCCTTTCTTTCCTTCCTTCCGTCTACCTCCCCTCTTTCCCTCCTCCTTTATTCCCCCTCCCCTCTTTTTCCTCCTCCTTGCCATTTTCTCTCTTTCCCCCTCCCCTTCCATTTTTTCTTCTTTCTCTCTTATGTATTGTTGACTGCAGATAATGGTTTAGAGTCGGGGCAAACCGTGCTTTGGCTTCTGTGTAATCCCATGGCCCCTGTAGTTGGGATCAGGACAGGGTGTGACTAGAACCTTCCGCTCTGCCCCTCCCCAATGGAGTCTCTGTGTGGGCAGTGCAGTAACCCATGCTCTCCTTTCTCTGTGACTTGCCAGGATGACAGCTCAGGAGCCGAGCCTCCTGGCCTTTACCACCTTTACCTGCTGCACCCAACCTTCCCCTCCATCCTCCTGGACCTGAGCAACACCACTGGCATAGTGACAGCTTCGGAGGGTGAGTCCCTGTGACACAAGTGTCCTGGCCGAGTGGTACCTTTGCTCACCAAGGGAAGGATAGGGCATTTCAAGAGGCAGCAGTATCATTTCCCTCCGTGTCCCCAGAACCAGGGCTTAGCTGGGGAGCTCTGTCAGAATTCTAGGGTGAGAACACATATTCTCTGGATGTGCTGAGAACTGAGGGGAAGTGTGCCCCCATTCCAGCAGGACTCCTGGGGGTGAGGTGGAGCCCCCACTGTGTGCCAGGTGCCTGTAGGGGTTTAGGATTGTCAGTTAACTGTGTGGGGAATAATGCAAGGAGAGATGTGACTTCGACGGCATTGATTTAGCTATTGCTTCTGTGAATATTAAATGCACTGTATCAAAATTGGAGTCAACAGAAGAAAGAAGCAGAGGAGAATTGTTACCCATAACCTGACCTCTCAACGTTTGGAAATATTCCTCATTGCGCATCTATTTAAGTAAACCATAAAGCAGATCTGAGAACATATCCTAGAAATACTTCATTCAGGAGCCCAAAGCCCTGGAAGCTGAACTACTGCTGCCTGCTAGTCTCCGCTGGGCTCCTGCTGGTGGGTGGACAAGGAGAGACCAATGTACCCACATCTCCCTGCTGTCTTTCTTTGCCAGCTGGAGAGGGGACAGTTAGACAGGTCTCATGTAGACCAGGCTGACCTCAAATTGGCTCTGTAGCTGAAGATGGCCTTGAACCTTTGACCCTCTTGCCTTTACCTCCCAAGTGCTTGATTACAGGTATGCACCCTTACACAGATCTCCTTCATGCCTTTCCACACTCGATTGCCTCTGGTCGACTTGCTCCTTACAGTTCCCTTGAGCTGCAGCAGTGTCTGTCCTCTGCACCCTGGGCTTTATGGGACAGACAGCTGATCTGGAGAGCAAGCAGGCTGTCAGCTGGCTGGGAAGTGGGTGGGCATCGGCTTGCAAAACCATGTAAGAGATATAAATAAAGCTGGCTTGCAACTTCTGCTTAAAACATGGTAAATAAGAATCTCATGGGCTGGGGATGTAGCCCACTTGGCAGAGTGCCTGCTTAGCATGCATGAGGCCCGGGGTTTGATCCCAACGCTGGGGAAGTGGAGGCAGGAGAGTAAAAGGTTTTTCCTTGGCTACAGAGCCAGTTCACGGCTGTTTACCAAGCTAGGCCAGTGCTCTGCCCTGGTCATCTACATGTCCTCCAGAGTAAAGCACCACAGTTACCCTGGGCAGAGGAGGAGAGGAGAGGAGAGGGGCCACAGAGGAAGAGGCAGGGTGAACCAAAGCAGCGGACTGGAGGAGCACTGGCTGAGTTTGAAGCTCACAGTGACAGCGTGTTTAGGGGAGGTGCCAGTGAGCCTGCCAGCCAACAAAGCTCTGCAGTTGTGTGGAAAACAGAGCCACCTCATGTCCCTTTCACACAAGCAGTGCTAATTCCCATCTTATAGACAGGCAGGGAGTCGCATGTAGGACTTTGTGCCTGTCACATAAATCCACGTGATGATGAGCTGCCGGCAGAGCCTCACCTCTCTTGCCAACTGCTTCTTGTCATTGTCCTTCCTCAGTTGGAATCAACGACATCTGGAAAGATGCCTTTTATGTCACCAGGACGACAGGAATGAGCCCCGAAGGACACCCTACCTCTTTGGTGGTCAGCAAGCTTAGCCTGCGCTGGGCTCTCATGGAAGGCCAGATGGTTCAGCTGAAGGAGTCCACCCCTAAAATTGGCCGTGGGGAACTGCGGAGATTCCTATCTAGGATAAAGTTTGTAGATTCCCCCTACCAGGTAACTAGCCTATTACTTTTTAACTAAAAAAAATTTTTTTTAATCACATCTATGTGTGAGTCTCACACACGTCCTGACACATGTTTACTGATCAGTGGACAGTTACAGAAATTAGTTTTCTTCTATGTGGGTTGTCAGGCATTTAGAAATGTGACACTGTGGTGGTTTTGTTTTGTTTTTGTTTTGTTTCCATCCCAATGACTGGACGGGGTAGATCTTCCTGGCATTTATGTATAGGGACCAATGATGTTCGTATCCATGCAGCTTTGGTTTACAGAACCTATATACCACATAGTGACCTTGCTAAAAGCACCAGTGCTTTTCCTTAAAAAAATATGTGGGCCAAGTTCAAAGTTGAAGAGCTTATCAGTGAGAAAAACCAAGTTCTTGGGGCTCACAAACTGTTGGTGCTAAACTACAGCACTGGGAAATGAAGAAACATTCTGGTCTTTAGGTCTCCCTTTGCTTTAAAAATCTCACTTAAAGAGGGTAATAATGGTCATTTCCCCACAGATCTAGTGCAATGGAACTCCTCAGACTCAGAAGAACTCTACGGACTGGCTCCTCTTTCTCCTGTGTCATCCTCGAGAGAGGATGACGTCGGGGGCCGTGCGGCACTTGGGATCACTGTACTTTGGCAGCCTGTTGGAGCTATGAAATGTAGCATGGTCTACTTAGCTGGGGAATTTCACAACCTTCCCATCCTTGCACTAACCCCTTCTCCTGAGAACTCGGTGTGGATCGTTTGGAAATGTGACTTATAGCTGTTTTATTTTTAATTTTTTTGAACCTCTAATTTATAAACCCTTGTGGGGAAATCCAGTGGCCTACAAGCAGGATATATGTTATTTTGTTATTAGGCCTTGTGTGTGTATGTGTATGTGTATGTGTATGTGTGTGTGTGTGTGTGTCTGTGTCTGTGTGTCCAGTGTCGTAACAATTATTTTTGAGATATGCCCCAAGCTTCAGGGATTCAATTTCTTGTCCTTGTGAAATTCTTCTGGCTTGGCCATCTTGATGTGTCCAGATGGCCTATCTCTGATCCTGAGGGTCACACACCACTGTTTTCCCTCTGTCTGTACTGTGGTTCCTTTTCAACTCTAGACAGCAGTGAGGAACACTGGATGTCATGATGGGGCTAGTTATCCAGGATGCTCATGTCTGTCTCCTAGACTGTCCACCTGTTGAGTGGTCATGAGAACAGACATGCTTCTATCACGGAGGGAGCAAGGGGAAGACCTTCCAAGACTCCTCTGACCAGGTCCTTGTGTCATGCCCTTCGAGCTTTGGTGGCTCTGCTGCCACGGTCTTCGATTCTGCAATAATGACAGAGGGTTTGCATGCACGCTGTCCTCAGCTTAAAGGCTGGAAGTCCCACGGCCTTGTTTTTGCTGCAGCTCTACCCTCTTGCTCCAAGTCTTCTCTGGGGCATCTCCGTCTCTTCCTGCTTCCTCTTTCATTCAGGGATCCGTTTCTGGGTCTGGTATGCAGCCACTCTGGCCCATGTCCTTCCCTCCTTGTAGAGCTTTGAAGCATATTCTGAGAAAGTTCTCATGTAAATACTGTAATTTTTTTTAATATAATGATCAAGTTCTCTAATTGCTGCCATACTTTTCTGCCCTCTTGTATGTAAACATTTGACCTCTTTTTAACTCTTTCAAACACCCATGTCATTATCTGACATGTTCTGTTCTCATGGTGGCCAGTGAAAATGAACTTGAGGGAAACCAGGTTCTCTCCTCACTTGGGTGTGTGTCTTTTTAGCTTGTATTAATAAATCCTAGGAAACTAGAGTCTAGGCTTAAGGGGCTATGAATTGCCCACAATAGGTGTTATGGGTAACAGAGGTTGGTACTTGGTCCACCTTGCAGATTGGCCTCACCGAACTTGTTGGTACCTCTTCCATAAAGACCAGAAAAGCATATTTGGAATTCATATGGGACCAGGTTGACTTCGAGTAGGGGGAACAGTGAATAGAGTCTGGAGATGATTCCAGGTTCATTTCTAGAAAGTTGAATTTATGCCAGTAAAGGGTCTTAGAATATAGTTTGGATTGTGGACTGGATTTCAGTGGACCAACATGTCAAATGGGTAGTGGTCCTAAGGCCTGACTGAGCCCCTGCAGGCACAGCCTCTGCAGTGATGCTCTTGGAGAGGCCAGCAGGGCAGGAAGGGGTGAGACACAAAGATGCCCAACGGAGACCTGGTGTCGTTGCTCGGGCTGGAGGCTGTTTATGCTGGTTGAGTCTTAGGTGAGAGGAAGCTATACGGTATCACTGAATTTTTGGTGTTCTCGTAAATAACATTTCAACGCCTCCATCCTAGAAGTGTGAATCGATTTCTTGCTGAATGCAATGGAAACTCTAGGCTCACTTCCTGCTGCAGCTGGTACAACAAGGTAGCCGAGGGTTGGATGGTTTCATCTGACCTCCTGTCAAATGCCTCCCTAAACTTCTTCCTCCTTGCAGGCGACAGCTCACCCAGACACCCAAGATAGGAAGTGATTGGTGTGGGCTTCCCACAGAACCAATCTGAGCACTACTCAGAAGTAGTGCTGTCTGCAGGGCCAGGGTTACCCCTCCCCTCAGTTTTTCCTTTCCTTCCTTTGTAAGCCCCCCCTTCCCTGCACACCATCCTTACCAGCCCCAAAACATGCAGTGTGGTGATACCAACTAACCCCAGGAATGTGAATCGCTGTCCATGTTACCTGCATTGAGGAGGAGCCAGGGGTTTGTTGCCAGGAAGTACCATTTAAAATGTGAACTGCGACAGAACAAATAAATGCTGTGTACAGGAACACACACGTGTGCCCTTCTCATTCTTCTTGCTAACCAGGATGGCTCACTTCCCTTGTAGAATAAAGGTCAGTAGACAGCTGGCATCCCTGGTGGGGGAAAACAGCAGGACCTTTCTGGGATGAATGGGCTGGTGGGTATCCAGAGGGAAGCATCTGCCCCAGGCTCTACCGTAGAACGAGACTGTGTGAGTCTCCTCTGGGAACCTGGGAAGCCATTTTAGAAGAGAGCCTGACGCTATAAGCTATAGAAACCTCCGGCTATCATATCACCTTTCTAATGGCTTTTAGGGCCATATTTAATGTTTACAAGTTTTTATTACTGTACGTGCCATGGCATGCGTGCAGATGTTAGAAAAAAAAAAAAAAAACGTTTAGAGTCAATTTCCTTCCACTGAAGGATCCAGAAATCGACGTGAGGCTGTCAGGCATGTGTGACAAGCACTTAGCCACTGAGCCGTTTAACCAGCCTACTTTTTAAAAACGTTTTTTTGAGATGTATGCTGTGTGTGTGGGTGGTTTGCCTGCCTTCCTGTCTGGCTATATGTGCCTGCGTGTTCCTGTGGCGGCCAGAAGAGGGCGATAGATCCCCTGGAGCTGGAGATACAGACAGTGGTTAGCTACCATATATGGCATGCAGGTCCTCTGGCGCTCTGAACCACGGAGCCCTCTTTCTAACTCCGTAACCAGCCCATTTATCATGCCTGACTGGGGATTCAAGACACTTGTAATGCAAGTGCACAGGATGCCCTCAGTGTTTCCTGTGTGTAACATCCACAAGAATCCGAGTACATCACAGATAAGCCACCATCAGATTGCTTAGCTGCGTTTCTTCAACGTCCAGACAGCTGAGCAAGCTTTACCGGACTCTTACAGGTAGGAGCTGCTTTACACTTGCCCCTTTTAGCATCATGTAGTCTAGAACCTGCCTTATGCAATCAGTGAAGGGAAGGTGGTTCTGGAGACATGGGGGATGGATAGAGCGAAGCAGTGTGAAGGGGAAGGAGGCAGAGCAATGCCCTCTGGGTAGTGGTGGTGCACACCTTTAAATCCCAGCACTTGGGAGGCACAGGGAGGTTCTCTTACTCTTGGTTTCTAGAAATGAGGCTCCGGAGACACGATGGTTTAAGCAGATGTTAATAGTGAGGGACACCTAGGGTAGGGCTTAGCCTACTTCGCAAACCCACTTAACTCCTAACGCTGCTCTTCTACAGATAGCTCGGTCACTTCCTTTAGCTCCTGGCTGATCCCTTGTTGAAATTCCTTGTCCTGTAGCGCCACCGCCACCGAGTAGAGGTCTATACCTTCGGAGACAGAGCGGATGGGGCGGCTGGGATACTGAGGGCCGCTGGTCACAGGTTCCCCTGCATGGATTGCGCATGTCAGCGGAGGAAGGAAACAGCGGTGGTGCTGCGCCAGGCAACCGGGGTTGGCGTTAAAGCTCTTACTGTGCCTGCGCTTGAACTCCAGTAACATCCTCGTGTAGGCGTTGAAGGTGGTGACCGCTGACGCCATGCAGCAGGTGAAGGAAACCCAGGCCGTGCTAGGGGCAAACACAAAGGGGGACCAGTAAGAGTCTGACTCCGTGGAAAGAGAAGCACCATGCATTCTGTCCCAGACTAGGTGCCATCTTTAGGGCGGTATGGGGACCTGAATAGATTGCCTTCTACCATGCTACTGTAAAGGACAGAAACTAGGGGACTTAATCAGTCTTAGTTTTCTACTCAAAGACAAAACAGGTCTTCTGCACTGAGTTCCACCACTTGCCAGCACCGTGCTCTGATGCCTCTTGTGTTTATTAACCCCTATAAAATCTAGATCCCACAGACTTCAGGCTCTGATCTATGTTGTGGGCGGGCTCGGATGCACCCCACCCCCACCCCTGCATTCTTCTCTTTATTGCCCAGTGCCAGAGACCCCTTCAGCCTGATCCTGGAGCAAGCCTCCCTCCACTGCCCGACTTTGTTTGGAACTTAATTGTTCCCAAGTTGAGCCTCTTGACTCATTCATGAAAACATCTTACTACGGCTCTGAAGGCATCACCTTTGCTCTCGCGGGATTCGATTTTTATGAATATTGTAGTTCTTGGCACAAGGTAGTTTACAGTGGGAGCCGGGTTTGAATGGAAGCTGGACAGATCAGAGAAAGGAGAAAGCATGCGTCTAAAGACTTGGGAAGCCAAACTCCTAAATCTCCCTGTTACTTTAGGAGGCCCAGGAAACAGGAGGTTAGGACAGGATGCCTGGAGGCCAAATGCTGGTGAAAGGTAAGGCAGACTGTTCATTATCCCTGATGCCTTGCAGGCTGAGCCCCAGAGCCGTTCCTTTGTGTCTGTGTCTGTGTCCAGCCTCCCGGATCGGTCCACCTTATTTGAGGCTGCACATTTTTTGTTGTTTGCCACTAAGTACACAGGACAACGGGCCTATGAGCGTCCAGAGATTCTCCATGCCTCCCATCCCTCTCCATGTATAATCCATAGGGATTATAGACATGTGCTCTTGTGTCTGTCTTCTACATGGGTCCTAGGAATTCGAACTCGGGTCCTCATGTTCCATACACGGCACACACAATTATTCTCAGCACTCGGGAGGGCAGAGGCAGATTTCTGTAAGTTCCAGGCCAGCCTGGTCTACAAACCAAGGATAGCCGGGGCTATACAGAGAAACCTGATTGAAAAACTGAAGAAAGAGAGGAAATGTGCAAAAAAGTTAAGTGCAAAGCCTGACCAGTTGGGGCAAACAGCAAAGCTGATGTGGGGCTGGTGGACTGATGAGAGTCCTCAATCGGAACACACTGCAGCCCGAGGAAATGGAGAGGATCTGATGGGGAAAAGCCCCAGTGTACCTTCATTCGGATGGAAATGTGAGCCCAGCACAGTGTGTTTTTTGTGCCACCAATGCCCCCGGCTTTCCTTCCTCTTCCTTTCTTCCTTCCTTTCTTTCTTCCTTCCTTCCTTCCTTCCTTCCTACTTTCTTTCTTTCAGCAGTTCTAATGTAGGTTTATTTAGGAAGTGAGGAAAGGACCCCTGAGGGTGGAGGAACTTCAAGTGAAGGTAACATTCAGCTTGAATGTAGGGAAGGTGGTACACACCTGTAATCCCAGCACTTGGGAAATAGAGGCAGGAGAATCAGGAGTTCATGGCCAGCCTTGGTTACACAGTTAAAAGGTTAACCTGGGCAACATGAGATGTATCCCATGCCCCACAAAAGAAACCAAAAATGATCGAGCCCTTTGTTTTTAAGGTTAGAGTGTGGAAGGAAACAGTATTGTGGGAGGCAGCCGAGGTGGTGTTGGTTGAAGCTCTGACTGAGGATGCTCTGAACTCCAGCACCGACCTCGTGGTGACAGCTGGTGCCATACAGTTATATTTCCAGCATGTTTGGTAGAATTTGAAACTTGAGTTCAGAAGAAGTTACTCTTGGAGTAAGGGCATATATTCTGGATGCAAGAGATTTCCAGATGAGGATCACCAACATATCAGATGGGACCCAACCCAAATTTCAGGATTATAATTGCTGTCCATATTTTTCTAATACCCCAAGTCTCAAACTCTAGAACATATACCATAGTTCTTACACGCTATGTAAAACCAGCCTTGCTGCCCAAGGACAGTACGTCGGTCAAAGAAGCAGCTGTCACTGCTGCTGGGCAGAAAAGCTGGACCAGATTTCATCCCCAGAGCAAGGAAGAAGAATGTTCTATGTATCCTCTGAAAGCAGAGAGGGGAGAAACAGAGGGGGTGGAGTGGGGGGATAAGGTAGGTCCCCCTGGTCTTGCTCTACATTTGACTGGTGAGTGAGGAGGACCAGGAGTTGGGTTGTGAAGGCTTGAGGTAAGATTACTTACTAGAAAGCCCAGCCATAATTCCAAGAGTGTGGTCTCCAGTCCTCCGGACCTAAGTTGGCGGTTGCCTGGAAGACTTGTGAATATAGCATATGAGCCACCATCCCCAGAAGGCCTACAGAGGAACAAGAGGGCAGAGGCTTGTGTGGCATCTAGCTATTGGCACCAGGGTCAGTCTTTCCCAGGCAACCATGGCTTCCTTTGCCATCAAGTTTCCTGGGAGACTATGGGAGGGGCATCTCCTCCCATGCCTACAGTGGTCAAGAGCTCTCATGGCTGCTGCTCATTTTAAGTTCTTCCTATACATTAGTCATCACCGTGTGTGTGTGTGTGTGTGTGTGTGTGTGTGTGTGTGTGTGTGTGTGTGATTTTATTTCACTTTAAATTTTAGCCAACAGTGACGGGGGCGGTAAGGCTAGAGATTCTGGTTGGAACGTAAAGCCAGCCGAAAGTTTTACATACCAAGAAAACTTGTAAATAAAGGGACGGAGAAGAGAAGGACAAGAGAGAGCATACAGTTTCCCAGGCTACTTCAGTTGAAAGCGAGAGACACCTGCACAGTAAGTATATCCTGCCACCTCTGTGTGAACGTCTATATGTGTGAGGCGCCTGCGCACACGTGCACGGCTCCTTGGGGTTTCCATCCTATTCCCTCGCTGCTTTTTAACTAGGCTAGCTGGTCAGCGTGCTTTAGTGCTGCTCCTCTTACACTCCCACGCCCAGAGCTGGGGTTGCAGGTGCAAGTGGCCACACTCAGCTTTTTCTGTGGTGCTGGACATTCTAACTCAGGTCCCCCAACCTGAGCCCCAAGCTAACTCAGGTCCCCCCCACTGAGCCACCTTCCCAGCTCCTACTACCCCCACCCCGCCCCCGCCTTTCTTCTTGCTTCCCAGGCCTTTCCTCCTCTCAGGGACAGAGACCCAAGCCTCAAAGGCCGTACTTCCCACTTTGAACCAAGTCAGGGTGGTGTAAACCTCTCATCCCAGCCCGTGGAAGCGCGAGGCCAGCCGGCATCTGAGTTAGTCTGTCTAACCCAGCCTGCACAGGAAGGCCTGGACCTGCTTCACAGAGTGAGCAAAACAAAGGGAAACAGACAAAGGAGCCGGCAGAGGAGGCACAGTTGGCCTCTCCAAGTCACTCACCTGACAGGACCAGGGAGACTGCTGCAAAGGCGCTTAGCTTGAGCCCACAGCCAGGGTTGCTGGTGAGCAGCAGATCTGTCAGTAGCAGGAAGAAGCTGATGAACTGAAGTCCAATATAAGCAGTTTGGGCTCCTAGTGACAGCCAGAGGACCTCTGCGAGGAGCCAAGAAAAGAAACCCCACCCAGATGGTGAGCAACCACTGCGGACACAGGTGATCACTAGAAGTCAGAGGCCCGGAGGAACAGGAGACAGGAGAGGAGAGACGAAGCTGAGACAAGCCGCCCAGGAAACACGAAGAACCTGTGTATCACTGTGCACAAGCACATGCTCACGGGCGAGCGCGAGACACACACACACACACACACACACACACTAGGATGGGCTGTGCACCCTGTTGTGGTAAATATTAAAATGATGGCTTAACCTTTTATCAGCCCCGTGGTCTCGCTCCACGGACGCTGCTCTCGTGCGGAGCGGGGGCGGTTCAAGGTTAAGCCGTCATCTTAATCTTTACACACGCCGCTCAGCTTCACTGTGAACTCATCATACTTGTCTTTCTCTTAAATTTGGACACGTGTTACTTTTTTTTTTTTTTTTTTTTTTTTTTTTTTTTTTTTTTTTTTTACTTTCTGGACCTCTCTTTTTTAGTAAGGAAAAACTTGGACGAGGCAGCATCCACCTGTAGTCCCACTAAAAGGGTGGCAGAGACCGGAAGAGAATGACTTCTCAAGGCTAGCCCAGCCACAGGGAGACCCCATCTCAAGGATACAAAACCCAAGCCAAACATCCCCTCCCCGGACAGTAAGAAAACCGGGAGGAAAAGGGGAGCCTTTTGACTTGTGAGCCGCATTCCCACGTGTGAGAGTGAGGTAGAGAGAGATCACAGTGCAGTTTAGATCCAGAGAGGCCCAGGTCTACAGTTACCGAACACGTACTTGCCACGGGCCCCCAGGGGAGGTGGAGGGGAGGAGCCTTCTCCATTAACCACTCCCCTCCAAATCGGAGAGTGGGGTGACATGAGCCTTGCACCGTGGCAAATTCCAGTAGTCCTTTCTCACCTCTCTGGGCTGGTGGTGTGAGTTCAACGAAACGTCGGCACTTCTCCCCTGGAACACACAAGGGTGAGTGTCACAAGGTGCTTCCCCGAACTGTGGGTAGAGACGTCCCACGGAACCCCGCTCCATTTGCTCTGACAGCCCCTGAGGAGCTCATGGCACCTCTCCGGTGATGCCTCAGTTTGAAAAGCAGAGCAAAAGCACGGAAGAATGAGGCATCCAGGATCCAGGATCCGTTTTCTGGCCTTCATCTCCGATTGTGAAGATGAGGAATCTTCCTAGGTCAGAGCCTCAATTTCCTGTCTTGATGTTAACAAGTCCTTTTGAGGCTGGACCAAAACTATTTGTCGAACTGAGACTGGGACAGTATCAGGTACCACAAGGCCACGGTCACATAAGCATCTGCGTGTTCTCTCTCCTCCCCCACCCCTCCTTCTCCCCTCCTCCTTTCTCACACCTCCCCGTTTTTATTTCGCTTCCCCTTAGCCCACTTGGTGGGAATTTTAATATCAAGTTGAACATGATCTCAGAATTTAGAATTCTTCCTAAGCCCCAGTGGGACTTTTAAATATTCTGAATGGGGGAGGAGAGGAGGTGGAGGTAGGATCCCCCCATTTCAAAATCCCAGGAACCAAAACAATGCTTGCATGTGCTAACTATTCAACCACAGTACTACATATCTAACTCTTGTTTATTTTTTTCTTCTAAGACTATCACTAGACAGTCCAGTATGCCCTTGAAATCACCATGTAGCTCTTCCTCATACTCTCCATCCTCCTGCCTCAGCCCCTGGAGTGTTGGTCCTATCTATAGGATTATGCCACTATAGTTTCCCCTCAGTCTTTAAACTGCAGCATTAACGCTTAGCCCGAAAGGGAGGATTTAGGTGTTATGTACCTCAGCCCCTTCATCTCACAGGGACATCAAGGCCTACAGGAATGAAGTTGTCCACGCAGAGTTCTGGTTGGGCTGAGCTAAGGCTGTTTCCAAGCAGCAACTTGTAGCCCATTTAAAGAAAGATTCCAATGGTTCTAAAGTGTCAAGTGATCTAAGAGCCTCAGGGCCAACACTTTGTTAAACCTCATCTGCTGAAGTTAGAGAAGATGAAAAGCCTCAGGGGACTTTTGGCTGTGTTAAAAGGGGCCACAGAGAAGAGGTGACAGAAAGTAGAGTGTAGGTGTGAGGCCCATAAAGGTTTGGGAAAATGGACACCTTTCCTTGGCTGCTGACTCTTCTCAGCCCCATGGGGTTTCTTTGCCTGCATAAGATCCCAAGATTGCCTGCCTTAGCCTGGTGTGGCGTCTCATAGCAGTACTCAAGAGGCCAGAGCAGGAGGATTGCAGCAAATTCTGGGTCAGCCAGCTCTACACAGCGAGTTCTAAGACAACTGGACCACCAAACAAGCTAACATCTCAACATTTTTCTCTTTAAGGGCAGGTGAGATGGCTCAGTGCATGCTTGCCAAAACTGACTACTTGAATTTGACACCCTGGCCCCTCATGCTGGAAGGAGAAAACAGATCTCGGCATTGTCCTCTGACCTCCACACGCATGTGCGTGCCCCCATACATACCCACGCACAAGACAAAGGCAAATGTAACCGAGAAAGCAGATCAGGTCCTGCAGCTGGGGTGAGGGAATTACCTGGCTCTTCCACGGTTTCCTCACAGGATAGCCACATGCCACTGCGGAAGGTAAGGAAGGAGAAGCGGTCATCCCCAGCCTCCCAGGTGTATTGTACCACCTCCTGGGCTGATGTGTTGGCGATGCCCCCATCCAAGGACATCGGCATGTCAAAGCACTTGGCTGCCACACTTTGCCCGCACAGGGGCTTGGGCACCTTCTGTGTGCCCACAAACCATTCGCTGCTGAGCAGGGATGCTGTGGAGAGACCGAGTGACAGCATGTTGAGGATGGCAGAAACGAAGGTCCGCTGGTCAGAGGAACCCTTCTGGAACTCCATCTGCAACACACAAGCAGGGGACGGGGTCACAGAGCTGAAGAAGCGCTTGCTCCCAGGGCCTGCTCGCTTCTCTTTCCTCCAACACGGATGAGCAAAGCCTGCCACTTGAGTGCTTTCTCCGGGAGCTCCGTGGAAGCCACGCTTCTGTGGGGCCAGAGCAAGCACTGTGGTCCTCGTTAAACTGGACCCTGTGTAGCTCCGGCAGGGCAGCAGTGATTTTTCACAGAACAACAGCTGGATAGACACGGGATGGGTTTACAGAGGGAGGAAGGTGATGCCAGTTGGGAGCCATTATTCTAAAGTCAGTGAATTGGATGTGATCAGGACTGTATCTACCTATCTGCTTCAGGAGGCAGGAGAGTTCCGTGTTTGCCCGGCTTCCGGCTGGCAAGCCCTAGAGAATGTGTGCGTGTGTGCGTGTGTGCGTGTGTGCCTGGGTGGAAGACCTCCTCAGGACCTCACTCAGAGTATGTAGTCTCAGACAGAGGCAGCGAGGGAACGAGGGTGGCTCGTGGCAAATGCTCTGAGCTGGTCCGCCTCCTTCTGCCCCACTTTTAATAATTATTTCTTCATGTATGTAAAATGGTGTGTTTTATGGTAATATTTTCATACGTACATATCCTATTTTGCTTATATTTGTCCCTACCTTTCTTGTCCCCACTTTCTCCCCGTCTCTTCCCTAAATGTTCCTATTGTTTCTGCGTTTATGTCATATGTAATATACATCATTCTATCTAGAGTCTGTGTTTAAAAGAAACATGCATCATGTCTCTCATCTGCTATCTCAATTCCTTCTTTTATTCACCTACAGTCTTCTGCATTTATATCCTCATATATATATATATATATATATATATATATATATATATATGAGAGAAAACATGCAATATTTGTCTGAGCCTGGCCTATTTTGTTTACCAAGTTGCTCAGCAGTTTCATTTGTTTTCCTATAAATAGATTTATTCCTTGCAGATGATGACTCCATGGTATGTATACATGACTCCATGGTATGTATACATGACTCCATGGTATGTATACATGACTCCATGGTATGTATACATGACTGAGCTGCACCACAACAGGGAAAGTAGTTGGAATTTCCGATGCCTTCAGGATCAAAGCCAGCAGAGTGCAGGTACCCCACTGTGAGAAGGCTTGCTTAGCATGCTTGAAGCCCGTGTTTGCTTCCCAGCACTGTGTAAGTCCAGTGAGGTGGTGCAGACCTGTGGTCCCAGTACAGAAGCAAGCCCTGAGCTACATCAGACCCCATCTCAAAAAATAAAGACCAGAAATCAACCTCGTCATGATTATGTGATTTAAATTGGCTTTGATTTAGAAAAACAATTGGGGTCAGTTTTGATCGTTGTGAGGTTCTTTAGTAGTTGGGGGGAGGGTAGAAAAGAAGCTTGTGCTTAGCTTCCAGATGGTTCTTACAGCAGACCATCTTGAACTTTCGTGAGATCTCTCCTATCAGAATTAATCAGGCCCAAATCTGCTTAGCTCAAGGATGCAAATAACATCGCAGGCAAGTACAGACCCATCAGTCCGTGTACCCCAGCTTAGCAGAATCTACATGCAACAGCTTATGAGGATGACCCTTGTTCTTCAGGATCCCGGGGATGGAAGCGTATCGCACACAGTGCACACATTACTCACGCATACACGGCGATTACTCACGCACACAAATAGCCAAAATATCGAGAACGCGAGGATAAATGGCACCTGGAAACCAATCTGCTAATATGAGCTAAAAAAATAAAAGCCTTCAACACATTAACTCCACCAAGAAACATCAGTCTTTGTAAGACTCAGGGTGACCTTGACGGAGGACAAATCAGTTCATGCCTCACCCCATCTAGGCGCAGGAGGGATTGTGGCTTGCCAGGGTCTACCGTCACTTGCCGTTAGTTCTACACGCTCAAAGAGGTTATCTTTCTCTTAGTCTCCAAAGCTACAGGCTTCTGCCCTCGTTCCAGCACCATGAGATACCTTTGCTGAGTATTGTTTATTAATTTCTGTTAATTAGCAGCCAGCGTAGTAGGCTCCCCGGTGGTATTTGCCCTTTGCCTTGCTCTGTGTCCTCATCTCACTGGCCACTGCCACCAAGCCTTCCTCGACCCTTCCACTCTGTTACCTACTCCCTCCTTCCATGTAGAGCTTTTCTCCTCACATATATAATAATCAAACTCTAGCGTTTGCCTGTGAGAGAAAACAGGGTTTCCTCTTCTGGGTTGGACATATTTCACAATATACGTGTCCACTTCCACTTACTTTCCTGCGAATTTCGTGATTTATTTTTCCCTCACAGATGAATACAGTTCCATTAAGTATGTACACAGAGTTTTCTTATCCATCTACGGTAGGCATGTGGGTTGGTTCAGTGTTTTAGCTCCCGTGGAAAAAACTGTGGCGTTGGACATGATGTATGAGCATTTCGGTGGTGGGTTATCCTTTCTAATGATCTGCTATCCACAGCTTGAATGGGAAAAGAACGGTCAGGTAAACAGCTTCACCAATCAGTCTGTAAAAACACCAAACCCGAGGATCTAGGCAATTCCCGATCTCCACCCGAGGTTCTATTTAATAGGGGTATTCAGCCTTAACTGGGTTGGAAAAATCATCTACTGTCATACCGTACCAGATCAGCTAAATCTTGGCTTTATCATTAAATCCACTTCAAGTCCCATATTTACCTATGTTCCTCCAGGTTATTCAGAAATAAAGAATATTGAAGCTCACCCCGGGGATGTACACAGGCCTCAAGCAAGATGCCAAGCAATTAGCAAAAAGAGATGATTTGAGAAGCAAAAGATGAACAACTTGAAATGACCCAGAGACTCTTTCCAAAAAGAACACCCACCAAGGACAGGCATTGTACTCACGTCTGTTCCCTCTTGTTGGAGACAGGGTCTTAGGTAGTTTGTGACCTCGACCTGACTATGTTTTGTACCTTGGAGATGATCTGGGGTCCTCTGGCCCCACCTCTCGAGTGCTAGAACTAAATGTGTGTGCCGCCGTGTCCGGGACTGTGAGTTTCCTGAGTCCCAGGTTGGTGGTTAAGTAAATGTCTCGTTCGGGAGACTTCTCAACAGTTCCCATCCCCCATGCAGCTACTTTCATCCCATGACTTTTTTCTATAGTCGATTTGGGAGAACAAACCTCATCTCACAAGTTCTCTTAACGTGGCTCTAGAGTGACAGAGCCTCTTAGGAAGAGCCCTTCCTTTGTGTGCGCTGACAGGTCCCTCCCCAAGGTGACCCTCTGCTCTCTAGAAGAGGCAGCACAGAAGCTATAGGTGGCCCAGCAGTAACCATGTCCCATCAAGGTACATTAACAGAAAAAACACGGCATCGGTATATGACAACAAGGACATCCAGTTGATGGGGTGGGGTGGGGGTGTATCTCTTCCAAGAGCCAGGGGCTAGGGTTTCTCCGGCAGAATCAAAGGGGGAAGCTGGTTACCTTGACCATGGTCAGCGCCTTGTAGCCTGTCTGGAAGGGTGGGTGGCTTTCGTCTGTACAAGTCTCTTTGGTGCAAAGCAAAAGAGAAGGCCGAGTTTGTTCCTTCCCTCCTCCCTTGCCTTCCTGCCCCACCCCCCTTCTAGCTCATAGTTTTGAGGATTGCCTCTTGATTAAAAGCTGCTGTGCAGTGAACATGGGCATTTAATAATTGACAGTGTAATCACAGCCCAGCTGTTCTCGGAGATTATGCCGGAGCCCAAAGCAGCGCAGATCTGCATTGGCGGAGGGGGACATTCTGTCAAAAAGCAAAGGGCAATTGATGTCCCCTCTACCTCATGTCCCCCTAGGTGAGGGGTGTGACCGGCCAGGGTTTGACTTTTACAGCAACACACAAAAACTATCATCCGCTGTGACACCGTGACGTCTCCCACTGTGACACCGTGATGTCTCAGTGTCCTGCAGGAAGCAGCTTCAGGTCCTGCAGTGTCGAAGCCTCAGGAGCCACAGATCGACGGCCGGCTTGTCCAGTGTGGTCTCCATCTTCTAGGCAGTTCATGAAAACTTGCTTCTCTCTCGTGTTGAGTGTGTTGGGTGGGGATGAAGATGAGGATGGGGTGGAAGAGAACGGGACCAAAGATCTGGAGAAAAGCTCAGGGTCCAATGGCCCTATAATGATAAAAATTCCCCCCCCCAACTTCAAGCAAATGAACATTTTTTTATTTTCCTCCCCAAAACTACAGCAACAGCGACAGCAACAACAAATCCATCCAATCATCGAGAACGGGGTCACATCTATCCTTCTGGCAATTACTAGAAGCACAAGAGCATTCTTTCCATCGTCAGAATTGTACAAACATACACATTGCAGAAGCTACTCTCCTCTTTCTATTCAGAATGTCATCAGTTTCTTCTGACACATCCCCCACACCCCTCTCACGAAGGAACAGGGTTTCTCTGTGTAGCCCCAGCTGTCCTGGAAGTTGTAGTTTGACCTCAAACTCAGGGACCCACCTTCCTCTGCCTCCTCCTGTATGCTGAGATTAAAGGCATGCACCAATTGTGTTAAACAAAAAAACCCGCATGGTACTAGTACAGAGATAGGCAGGTTGATCAATGGAACAGAATAGAAGATACAGAAATGAACTCTCACACATACGGTCACTTGATCTTTGATAAAGGAGCTGAAAACATTCATTGGAAAAAGGACAGTGTCTTCAACAAATATGTTGGCTCAACTGGCACTCAGCAGGCAGAAGAATGAAAATAGACCCTTTCTTATCTCCTTGTACAAAGCTCAAGTGGATCAAAGATCTCCACATTAAACCAGATACACTGAAACTATTAGAAGTAGGGAAAACCCTAGAACACATAGGCACAGGAGAAAATTTCCTGAACAGAATACCAATGGCTTGTTCTCTAAGGTCAAAGATCAACAAATGGGACTTAATGAAATTGCAAAGTTTCTGTAAGGCTAAGGACACTGTCAAGAAAACAAAACAGCAGCCAACAGATTGGGAAAAGATCTTTACCAATCCCACATCTGATAGAGGCCTAACATCCAATATATACACAGAACTCAAGAAGTTAGACACCAGAGAATCAAACAATCCTATTAAAAAATGGGGTACAGAGCTAAACAAAAAAATTCTCAATTGAGGAATATCAAATGGCTGAGAAGCATCTGAGGAAGTGCTCGACATCCCTAGTCATCAGGGAAATGCAAATCAAAACAACCCTGAGATTCCACCTCAGACCAGTCAGAATGGCTAAGATCAAAAACTCAGATGAGAGCAGATGCTGGTGAAGATGTGGAGAAAGAGGAACACTTCTCCACTGTTGGTGGGGTTGTAAACTGGTACAACCACTCTGGAAATCAGTCTGGTGTTTCCTCAGAAAATTGGACATAGTACTACCTGAAGACCCAGCTATTCCACTTCTGGGCATATACCCCAGAGATGCTCCAACATACAATAAAGACACATGCTCCACCAGTTCATAGCTGGAAAGAACCCAGATGTCTTCTAGTAGATGAATGGATACAAAAATTGTGGTATATTTACACAATGGAATACTACTCAGCTATCAGAAACAATGACTTTATGAAATTCCTAAGAAAATGGATGCATCTAGAGAATATCATCCTGAGTGAGATAACCCAGTCACAAAAGAACAGACATAATATGCAGTCACTGATAATTGGATCCTAGTCCCAGAAAGCTCTGAATACCCCAGAAACAACTCACAGACCATATGAAGCTAAAAAACAAAAACAAACAAACAAACAAAAAAGAAAAACAAAAAACAAAAAAAATCCCAAAGGCCAAAAAGTGAAAGCCTCAGCCCTTCTTAGAAAAAGAAAACAAGTGTATAGCACCCACTCAGCGTGTGGTACACCTAGACCTTAAATCATTAATAACTCAAGAGCTAAGAAGATAGCCTTGTCGCAATTTTTGGTATTTAAAAATCATTATGTTTAATCTTTACACACCAAGAAAACTTTGACTGTTTCCATGTTACGTTCTGTTCTACATGTACTTTATGCTTATGGTAACTAGTAAGGTTTCAATGCATACTATCAAACCTCTAAAAGAATCAAGTACTGACAAAAATATATTCATATAGTTCTAGAACAAAATGCTTTTAAAAACCTGTACATGTATCTCTCTTTTTTAAAAGTAAAGTTGTAAGGAAAAAAAGAAAAAAAAAAGGCATGTACCATCGCCACCCAGCATTCTGTCGACCTTTCAATTTTAGTGTAAAAAAGCCATTCATTTTATGAAAATGGGTTTCTTCTCTTTGTCTTTTCTGTACATTGTGTGTGTGTGTGTGTGTGTGTGTGTGTGTGTGTGTGTGCGCGCGCGCGCGCGCGCGCGCGTAGCAGGGGCGTGGCACATGTATGGAAGAGGACTCTGAATTGGTTCTCATTTTCTACCATGTGAGTTCCAGAAATCAAACTCAGGTTTTCAGGCTTCGTGACAAGTTCATTCACCAACACAGTCCCCCGAATATCTTTTACATGTCACCCAAGCATCCGTTTATTCATTGTGACACCACTCTCGTTGCTTTGGAAGAAACGGGACAAGAATTTCGTGGTCCCATTTTGCTCTGGAGTAGGCAGGTTTCCTGGATGCATGGTTTCTTCCTGCCACTGGGTGGCGCTATACCCACATACTTTCTTCTTTCTTGCCCTTTCCTACCAGCCAGCACAATGAGGGCAGAGGTGGTGCCTCTCTGCAGAACTGCTCTCTTTACTTCCATTGGCTTTCATCCAGATACAAATCTACAGATTGCCATATGTCAGCCTTATGGAATTTAGGACTAAGAATGAACGTTGGGGGTGTCCAGCCACACCCAGCGGGACTTTCTGAAGAATTATTCCCTATTTTTAGTTCATTTTAGGTGGCCAGCTCAAGTTCTCAGTGACTCATCGATCCTCAAATGCCTCCCATGGGAAACGCAACATCACGGTATCAGAATATACAGTTAGCCAGCGTTTCCTGATGGAGTTTTGCGCACATGTTTCTCTCCTTAATTATATCCCTTTTCTCTCTCCATCCGAGAACAGTGACCGATTCTTTTCCCCTCTGGACGCTTCCACCCTTCAAATACTTGGAGACGCGTCTCATATCCCGCCTTGAGTCACTGCTTGGCACAACACCCGTCTTTGGTTTTTATTGCCTCTGCTCATAAACCACACCCCCGAAGCCTTAATTGCCTCAAGTTTGCCTTCTTCAGGGAAAAGGGGATGGGTGTGGCAGGGTTGATGCGGAGGCCCAGAGGTGGGTTTAGAATGAAGCTAATGAAACCCTACCTTCCCGGCCCCTCACTTATTTGAGCTGCTTCCAAGGGCCCGTTGCCCAATCCAAACTTATAATTTTGTATTATTTTCCTTAAAGGTTTCCAAAATATTAGTTTAGGCCTTCACAGAAGCTCTGGTCCACCCATTCCTAGGGTGTTTGGCTGGGTACTTGCTGGATGTGACCAGTCTTGGTTTCCTTTGAGGACCTTGGGCCCCAAACTCCAATTTCCTCTTAAAAAAACACCCCCCCCAAAAAAACCCAAGTAATCAGGTTTCCCTCCCACCCTCCACAAAACCTCAGAACCCAGCATTCTATTCACTTCCTTTCATTGTAATTTGGGCTTGCTATTTCCCAGACCCTTTCCTTTCCTCTCTCAGAACAGAAAAGGTAACTACTGGTCAATGTAACAAATTTAATTAAGCTCCTCTGGAAAGCTCACAACTCAGTACGAAGACAAACATTCCCCCATCTCAACACAGTGTTTAGACATGGTGTGTTGGGACTGTTAATGGGAAGCCACACTTTGATGGGGTGATATTTCTGCACCTCAGCGTTGATGACATCGCAGTGCCGAGGCCTGGGACTGACCGTTTTCTAAGGTTCTCAGCCAGTCTCCTCTGTACTACAGGAAGCCATTTTCCCTAGCTACGCATAAAGAGGAGTAATGCGTAAAGAGCCCAGGCTTGGTCAGTAGAAGTTCATCTTATTGTGTGGCGAGGACGCTGTAGACCAGAGGTGATTAAGAATGTCGGAGGAGAGCGACTGTGCTCACCTCTTCCCTGACACCAAAGCCTGGGGCTAAGGGATCTGGTCATTTTGTCTCCCAAGCTACCCACTTTAGACATTGTTAGCCGCACCTCCAAAAGAGTTTCTCTGTCCTCCCAGGGGCCAGAATTCTTGACCCATGGACTCATTAAGTAATTCGTTTCTGTTACCCAACAAGCAAAGAACTGGTGTGGAATTCAAGTGCTTTGGCTGTCACTGGCTGATGCTCTCCGCACCTCCGCGTTCTGACAAGTACACTGTAACTCAACTGCCCTCTGTGCCTTTAGGCTCTTTTGACTGAGTCAATGCCTGCAGTAACTCCAGTACTGTCTTCAGACGGAGGTTTGTAAGGCTAACAAGGCTCACGCTCACATGTTGGGAAGCCTACGAATCAAGCACATACCACTCTTCCCAGTTCTCGTGCAAAAGCAATGCGGAACCACAAAAAGACCCCAGAGGCCCCGCTGCTACACAGAAGCAGAGTTTTCGGACAGATCTGCCAAGTCATTTCCTCCCACCTGTGGCAACGTTCTTGCCTTTCCATGAGCAAAGGCTCAGAAAATAGCAATGATCTCATTACAAGCATTATCTTTAGCCACCCTCAACAGTGACGGATGGGAAATGTTGTCCATTTCAAGACGGGCGAATCCCTACATTAGTGTTATTTTACGTGGCTCAAACCTTCCGAACTGTAATTGCATATTGTGGGACATCGAAGTCCTTGGTTTGATGAGACTGAGAAAGGTTTCCCAGAGGATGGTTTTTGACCTCCCAAATGCCTGCTCTGTGTCCAACTCAGGACCACCCATTCTCAACTGTACCTCTGCTCATAAGGGCCACATAATTCCAAATTCTCCCAAGGTGGTTCTCCAATGCTGGCAATTCCCTCATTTATGTTCATTGGAAGAGGCCGAAGGAAACACTCGGGACCTCCCTCCAGCCTTTCCCTTTCCGCTTTGTCATGGAATTGTTTGAAGGCTTTTGCTAGGGCAGTCATTTCCAGGAGAGGAAGCCCCCCCCCACCCCCGCACTTTCTTCCATGCCCTAAGCTGGCTGGCATGAATCAGAGGGACAGCCACATCTGCACTTCCTGTGGGGCAATCCTTCACGTGCGAATGACTGCTAGGACTTGCCTGGCTCCCGCTGCCCTGGTGTCTCAGGAACTGTGGGATTCAATGAGGAAGAGGGATGCCAGGAGCATTGTTGTCCCTAGATAGTACAGGGTCACCCTTTCCCACCCCAGCATGCACTCCTTCGTTACATATTTTCCTTCCCTTTCTCCCCTCATTTTCACCCTCTCTGTCTCAGTGCCTGAGCCAGAAGAGATTTATATACCCTTCCCTGTGAGTAACCCTCCAGGCAGTGTTTACTACGACGTCCCAGTTGCCTAGCAGCGCGGTTGCCAGGACGACACACCAGGACGTGTTTTGAATTGTTTTGCCGGGCCCGCCCTTGCGCGGCCAGCGCTTGGGACCTCTAGGACGGGTTTGGCAAGGAACCACGAGGTTTCTTCCTCTTTCTCTTCTTGGGTGGGTCCTGCGTCTGGTTGGCTTACCCATCAGGCAGGCGAGGACCAGCCCAGGAAAGAGACCTGATCCAGGGATAAATTCCTCACACCAGGTGGGACAAGTGTCCTGGTTGCTCTCAAATCCCAAATCAAGCATTTCCCTGTGACCCCTAAAATGCGGTTCTCTAGGTCCTTTCTGATGGAGGGGTAAGGTAGGCCTGCCTCGTTTTGTAGACGCGAGAGCCGAGTACATGAACCCCTCAACACATCTGAGGTCTAGTGGTTACCTACCTGCTTCCCCAAGGGCTGACGGGGGAGGTGGGGAGTCCTCTACAGTTTTGTTCTGAAGATCTAAAGAGGTAGAAGGAAAGCGGAATCTAAGGACAAAAGCATCTCAAGCTACCAGGCCAGGGGTTAGACGCTTCGCTAACTGCCTCCTAGGCCCTCACACGCCACCAGTTAGAGGTTTCTCCGTTGTACTTTCCGAATTCAGTCCTTGATTTGCACCAGATCACAAATGTAGACACGGTAGCGTCTGCATTCAATCCTGCAACCCCAAAAAGGCTCACTGCTTTTGAAAGAATGTGCGCATGCAACAAAGGGCAGGCAGACACTTCTAACAAAAGCCACAGATTTCAGGTGGCATCAGGGAGTGACTTCCAGAATGAGGCGAGGGTTCAAGTATTCTGCGCTTTATAGCTCTTCGTGTTAACAATCCGACTTCCCCATAACCCTGCCCTTCCCTAGAGAACCAATCCTAACATACAATTTTAAACTCTGACTGGCTTTTGCTATCATGTTCCTATCTGTAAGGGCTCCCCCAGTTGATGGTTGATAGTAGGCACTTTTGGGGCTACTTTCTGAACTTGGGGGAGCTGCCTGAGCTCATACTGCTGGTTCTTCAGAGCCTTGAGTCAGCCCTAGACTCAGAAATGCCCCTCTCTTAGGTTAGCTTGGCCTTCTGAACACACATGTCCACTGTTCTGTAACACACATGTTCACTGCTCTGTAACACATGTCCACTGCCCTGTAACTATCCATCACCCCTTCTCTCTCTCTCTCTCTCTCTGTGTGTGTGTGTGTGTGTGTGTGTGTGTGTGTTCATGCCACTAGAGATGGGGCTCAAATAGTGAATTACTCAGTTTCCACAACATTTCCAAATCTGTGTACCTACCTCCTGGGTGAGACAAACATTTTGAGTCAGCTGACAGGAGTTGCTCATGCACCGGTGTCGTTCTGAAACAGGTGTCCCAGTTTCTGCTCTGCCAGGTCTTAACTAGTTACGTGGCTCAGGTGTCAAGGGAGAGGATGCACCAGGTCCCCTCTTGCCAGCAGAGGGGTAAGGTGTTATGTGAGGAGGTGGGAGGACACCAGCTTGGGTAGGGGTGGGTTACTATGACTTCACTGTGATGTCATAGTAGCAGGCAGGGTTCTCCACCCCCCGGATGCCCCAGCCCCTGCTCTCCCAACCCTAGAACGCCCAGGTTGGGAGAAAGGCATCCTTGGTGCCTCTCAGAAGCCAGATGTCTCCCAAGGCCTTCCAGTCAGAGCTTATTATGTATAAAAAAGCCCTGGGGATTCATTCAAACACAAACCTGAGGGGTAGGGATGGTTAGCTTGTGGCGCCAACCAGATCACATTGGCTGGTGAGGCTGGTCCACTGCTGTCAAAGAGGATGACAGTTGTGAGCCACATAAGTCTTAAGATGTTCTAACACCCCCGTTCAAAACACTGAGACGGACACACGCAGCAATGAACTCTTACCCAGTGGCGGGTGAAAGCGGACCCTCCCCCGAAACAACAACCGGAAGAACACATTGTTCTCATCTCCAAATTTAAATTCATTAAAATGAAGTATAATGACTAAGTTGTACCATCTCCATCATAAGGGCTCAAAAGCCTCATGTGGCTAAGTAGCCACTGTGTTGGACTCTCTAGACCATTCCTGGAGAGGTGCTAATCCATAGAGTTACCATTTTAAACGACCACTGTCTGGAAATCCAGGAGACTTTCACTCAGGTTTGTTTTTATTCAGCCTTACACTTGATGTGTAGCTGAGTCTGGCCTTGAACTCTCTCGATCCCCCTCCTTCTTCCTCCTAGGTGTCAGGACGACAGTAGATCCCTTTCCTCCGAGCTTCTATAGCATGCCTGGTCTACCAAAGCAATCAGAGATTTTTTTCTACTTTCTCTCCCTTTCCTGTCCCTCTTCTATTCCTTCCTCTCCCATTTTCTCCCCTCCCCTCTCCTCCCTTCCCCCTTCTCTTCTGTCTTAGGGTTTCTATTGCTGAGAGGAGACACCACCATGACCAAGGCATCTCTTATAAAGAAAAACATTTAATTGGGGCTGGCTTATGGTTTCAGAGGTTCAGTTTGTTATCATCATGACAGGAAGCCTGGTAGGGTCCAGACAGACAGACATAGTGCTGGAGGAGCTGAGAGCTCTACATTTTGTTCCAAAGGCAAACAGGAGAAGACTAGCTCCCCCATGGCTAGGAGGAGTGTCTTAAAGCCCACCTCTAAATTGGCACGCTTCTTCCAACAAAGTCACACCAACTCCAACAAGGCCATGCCTCCTAATAGTGCCACTCCTGGGCCAAGCATATTTCAAATCACCACATTCCATTCCTTGGCCCTTATAGGCTTGTTTAACATATATGCCTATGGAGGCCATACCTAGCCATAGCATAATGCACAATGCATTAGTCCAACTTCAAACGTCCCATTAGTCTTTAACAGTTTCAACAATGTTAAAAGTCTAAAAGTTCAAAGTCTTTTCTGAGATTCATTCAATCACGTGACTGTAATTCCCTATAAAACCAAAATCAAACAGCAGATCACATTCCTTAAACATCACAGGATGTACATTTTCATTCCAAAACCTCATAGCAAGGAAATACTGGACCAAACAAGACCAAAAAAAAAAAAAAAAAAAAACCAGCAGGGAAAACTCCAAACTCTCTACCTCCGTGTCTGATGTCAAAACAGTCTTCAGATCTCCAACTCTTCACCTTTCTTGACTGCAACAAACTTCTTTCTTGTGGGCAGGTTCCACTTTGTGTTAGCAGCTTTCCTTGCCAGGTATCCCACAATCTTGCATCTCTAACATTTTGGGGTCTTCAAGGAAACTTCAACATCACAGCTTCCTGTTCTAATGTCTGGGATCCTCACATCATCTTCTGGGCTCCTCCAAAGGGCTTGTGTCACTTCTCCAGCTCTGCCCTCTGTAGCACTCTAGGCTCTGGTTGACTCCACTCCACAGCTGCTGCTGTTTCTAGTGGTCAGCCTGTGGTACTGACATCTCTAAGATGCTAGGGTTTTGTGAGGCAAATAGGCTTCACCAATAGCCTCTCATAGTCTTCCTTTATGGTGCCAAGTCTCAACGTTTTTGCATGACCCCTTCAGTCCTGGGCCGTCAACTGCAGCTGAAGCTACACTTTCACCAATGGCCTTCTATGGCCTGTTACAACGCCAAGCCTCAGCTGTTCTTCATGATTCCTTCATGCCTTCAAAACCAGAACTACTTGGGTGATTCTTATACATTACCAA
Source organism: Micromys minutus (assembly GCF_963924665.1). NCBI lineage: Eukaryota > Metazoa > Chordata > Mammalia > Rodentia > Muridae > Micromys > Micromys minutus. The sequence goes on along the minus strand of NC_137972.1, from coordinate 13,041,013 downwards.
GTCCAGCCAAGGTACAACGTTGGCTATCTCTGGGACACAGCTTTGTGCTCTCAGTAAACACTTCCTAGAAGATTTCATCTGAGTGATGCTGGTCTCTTCTTAATCACCACCAATTTCTTAGCTCCAGTTGACCAGCATCATCAATTGTCCCAGCAGTCTTTTTCTACTCTTGATTCTAAAGCCAGGGCCACATTGCCAATGTTGCCAAGGTCTGCTGCTTACTGGAGCTGGAACATGGCCCTCTTGTTTTATTACATATTCACCAGCTTTATGTTTTCCAACTTCTTCACTGCCTAAACCTGGCTGTCCTGGAACTTGCTCTGTAGTTCCAGACCTTGAACTCAGGAGATCTGCATGCCTCTGTCTCCTGAATGCTGGGGTTAAAGGTGTATGCCACCATGCCTTGACCTAAGCTTTTCTCTACTTGGAATTTGCTTTTCTAGGCTAGCCTTGACCTCAGAGATCGGCTTGCCTCTGTCTCCTGGGATGCAAGGTATGTACCATCAGGGCTGAACCTAAGCTTTTCATGGCCACCGTTTCTTTTGATTCAGATCAAAAGCCTCAAGATCTGGGTCACAGTTGAGCTCTCCATTTCTGAACTATAGTTCATATCAGATTAAAAGCCCAAATGAGAACAGTAAGTAAGTCTCTTGTTCAACTGCAAAGGCATAAACAATAAACTTAGCAGGGTGGGACCTTGCTTCGAGGTTCACCCCTCCCTTAATCTGCTCATTTCTTTGAACATAGGATTCAACCCTGTTCTACTTCCTGGTGCCCCTTTATTCTTTGAACCATATATTCTGTATTTTTCTTTTCTCAGCGTGCTCCTTCGAATTAAAACACTCTTCAGAAGAGTATACTTTAGTAACCACACAACAAAATTTATACCAGGCTGTTTTGAGACGTCCTTTGTCAAAGCAATTAATCTAAATCTCTTCATCTTAACCTCAGGCCGACTCTGAACAATGGCAAAAAGCAGCCATATTTTTCAACAAAAATAGCAAAAACAGCTTCTAGGCCACATAGTAACATTCTTCTCCTTTGACAACTCTTAAGCCAAGCCCCCACAGTTCAAATCACCCTCAATACCAATGTCTTCTCTATTCCTACTAGTATGACCCATTAAGCCCCACTTAGAGCATTCCACTGCTTTCCAAAGTCCCCAAATCCACATTCCTTCAAACAAAAGCAAGGTCAGTCCTATTACAGCAATGCCCTAGTCCCTGGTACCAACTTTTGTCTTAGAGTTTCTATTGCTGAGAAGAGACACCATGACCAAGGCAACTCTTATAACGGAAAACTTTTAACTGGGGCTGGCTTACAGGTTCAGAGGCTGAGTCCATTATCGCCGTGGTGGGAAGTATGACAGTATTCAGGGAAGCATGTTACTAGAGGAGCTGAGAGTTCTCCATCTTGTTCCAAAGACAAACAGGAGAAGACTAGTTCCTACACGTCTAGGAAGAGGGTCCCAATGCCCACTTCCTCCAACAAAGCCACACCTTCTCTAACAAGACACACTTCCTAACAGTGCCACTCCCTGGGCCAAGCGTATTCAGACTACCACACTCTTCCTCCCCTTCTCTTCCCTAACATTCCCTCCCCTCTTTTCCTTCTTTCACAGCACTATCTCCCTATGTAGCCTAGGCTGTCCTCCCTCTCTCAGTCCTCTTGTGTCAACCTACTAAGTGCTGGGATTATAGATGGGTATCTTTTACAGGATGCGTCTTTCCCTGGCTGCTTGGAATGTTTGCTTCATTAGGTGGCTTATTCTGGTTTAAAAAAATAATTTAATTATTTATTATTTCCATGATACTCTAAGTTGTTCAAAGATATACCCGCTTTATTTCCTTGATGTTTAATATGGTGTCAAAGGGCTAAGCGTTGCTCAATAAGTATGATTCTAGTGACCTACCTAAAGAATCCAGGCGCAGAAGGAAGACCCTTGCCTTGTTCTTACTGTGTCTCGGTGGTTGAGACAGAATCTCACTATGTAGCCCTGGCTGACCTGGAACTCATTCTGAAGACCAGCATGTGCTAACGTATGTCCCTAATCCCATGCTCAGGAGGTAGGAGGAGGGTTACAGTACATTCAAATCAGCCCGGTCTAGTCGTCAAGGTCCAGGCCATAGAACCCTGTCAAACAAAACAAAACAGCAAACAAACAAACAAACAAACAAAACTCCATCAATCAAATAAATGACCAACAGTGACAACAGTACTCAGAAAATTTAAAAGTAGATAAATAAATAAAACCGGCATGGTGGTTCAGGGCTTTAATCCCAGCATTCCAGAGGTAGAGGCAGGGAGATCTTTGTGAGTTCAAGGCCAGCCTGGTGTTACCGTAGGTCTACACGCCAAGTTAGATACCCTCTCTCAGCAAGATTCCAAAGCTTGGCAGCAGCCTCTTGCTGAGTGTTAGGAAGAGTTGCTCCTTACAGTGCTCGCTGATGGGAACACAAGAGGAACAGGGAGGAGCACTTGACAGCATCTACTGAAACCACATGTGCGATATCTCTCAACCCAGAAACCACCTTCCAGAGATTTACCCCGAGGACATTCCTCACAATATAAAAATAGGTATTCATGAAATTATTCATAACAGTGTCACGCAGGACGTGGCCCAGAGCACGTCAGAGTAGCATGGTGCTATGAAACGCAAGAACAACAGAAAATGCTGTCGGGGGTCTCATATCAGCTGGTGTCTGCCTCCTGGTTGGTGGCTCAGTGTCTGAGAGATCTCAGGGGTCCAGCTCAGTTGAGACTGCTGGCTTTCCCATGGGGCCGCCCTCTTCCTCTTCCTCAGCTTCCTTCAGCTTTTGAGAACAGTCTTAATCAGTATAAAGTTAGGATGAGATGTGGTAGGTATGTGGAGTGTTTGTGAAACTGTGCCAGATGCCCTGTGGGATGAGACGGGTCGGAAGATGTGTTTGGTGCTGGAGAGATGGCTCAGCAGTAAAGGATGCTTGCTGCTCTTTCAGAGGACTGTTTCAGAGGTCAGGTCACCTGTAAGTCTAGCCTCAACCTGGGATGCAGCGCCCTCTGCTGGCCTCCTCTGGCACTGCTCTCATGTGTGCATACATACTCTCAGTGACAAGAAAATATACACATCATTAAAAATAAAATAAAATCTTAAAAACACAGTGAAAACTGACCTCAGTGGTGAGGCTTAGGTAGACATTGTGTGTCTCCAGATATGAATCCCAGAAAGGACACAACATCACGTCTGCAGTATCCAGCTGAGGAAACATCCCGCAGATCCAGGGTAATAATAGCCCATTCTTAAAAATAATGGATTTGTGCTGAGCAGTGGTGGCCCATGCCTTAAGTCTCAGCACTCAGAAAGCAAGAGGCAGTTCTCTGAGCTGGAGACAAGCCTGGCCTACAGAGTGAGTTTCAGGACAGAGGAACTTCGTCCTGAATAAAACAATAAAGAGTAAAAAAGGAATTTGTAATCTTCAAGTATGTTAACATCAAACTGATGTGAATTCAATGGCCCAGAGGCTACTAGACAATTCTCTACCGTTTTCTGCGGGCAGATGTAACCACCTCCAAAACTTCTGGCTTTCGACTCTTCCAGGACCAAGGCTTGTGGTTTCTGATGCCACAGTCTTCTGGCTTCTGGTTTACAGCATCTTTTTCATAGGGGGAAGAGGAACTGTGATTTCCTCTCGGTTTTTCCCGGAGGCAGGAAACTGACTCCATGGGATTCCTACAGCTAGGAACACGGGGCTCAGTGAACATTTGCCGACTGAAAACGGGTCAAATGAAGCCCAAATTACTTGGTACCTAGAGCCTCATGTGGAGGCCTTAGACTGAACCTGTTCTAGTCAGGGAGGGTGGCCGGCCAGCAGCTCTGCTGAGCTCTCTGGTTATGGAAATGGTGAACGAGGTGTAAATAAGATTTTACATTTTTATGAATAAAGATTTTAACGTGAAAGGGAGTGTAGGGAGTCAAGCATGGTACCTTACCTGCAATCTCAGCACTGACAAGGCAGAGGCAGGTGGATGTCTGTGAGTTCAAGAAACCTAGCAAGGGCTACATAAGACCAGCTAGGGTTACATAGGGGGACCTTGTCTCAAAAACCAACCAAACAAACAAAACAAAAAACAAACAAACAAAAAAACCCAAACAAAACCAAAACTCCCCCAAACAAAAAACAGTAGTTGTGGTAGGCTGAAAAGAGTCCCCCAGAAATGTACAATCCTAATTCCTGAAGCTTGTGAGTGTTGCCTTCTGTAAAGAGGCTTGATTAAATATGAGAGTGTGACCGAAAAGACAAGAGACGGAGGAGTGAATTAAGATTCTCCTTGATCCTCAGGGTGATCCCCAAACGCAATCCCATGTATCCAAATGGATCAAAAGTGGAACAAACCACAGAGAAGAGGTGCTCAGAGGAAGAGATGGCCATGCTGAAGTCCCGGGTGACGGGATAATGATGGTACCAGGAGCAAAGAGCGGCCACAAAAGACCCTCTTAGACGCTGGGGGCTGGGCACTTCTGCTGCCGCCTTAACTGTGGCTTGACGAAACAGATTCCAGGCTGCCAGCCTAATGCTCGGAAAAGATGCTTCTCTTGTCTTAAGCCACGGACTTTGTGATAACTCTTAGGAAACCAATACAGTCACAAAACTGGACACGAGTTTGTTTTACTGTAGCGCCTCCGTGATACTTTAAAGAGAGGCGGGTCTCATGCTTTTCATTTTGCTCTCTCTGAATCTCCCTGCTTTGAATCAACAAATTAACTAACAATTAATAACAAATTCATATAGGGAGCAGGGAACGTAGCTCAGTTGGTAGAGAACCTGTCTTGACTGCAGAGCCCTGAAGCTGATCCTTGATGTCATATAATCTGGCTCAGTGGCCTGTGCTCTCTGCACTGGGAGTGGGGGCTTTGAGGAGGAGTTCAAGATTATCCTCAGCTACCCATCAGATTGCAGGCAAGCCTAGGTTCCATGAAACCTTGTTCCAAAAAAAAAAAAAAAAAAAAAAAAAAAAAAAGAAAGAAAGAAAGAAAAAGAACGAAGAAGAGAGAGAAAATTCAACTGCATCAGGAATAATAAAAGGTGAGAGCTAATCTTTATGGATTGTTTACAATGTGTCAATCACTGTGGTCTGATTCTTTTCCTGTTTGTTTTTTGACTCAGTGACTTACTATGTATCGCCTTCTGGCCTTGAACTTGACATCCTCCTGCTTCAGAGTCACCCAGAGGGATAGGATTACCATGCCTGGCTACTGTGGATGGCTTTCTTTCTTTCTTTTTTTTCTTTTTCTTTTCTTTTTCTTTCTTTTCTTTTTTTTTTTTTTGAGGTTAATAGAGATTCTTTAATACAGAAGGGCAAAACTGACCTCAATTCAAAATATACAAGTATGAAATCAAATAACAGAGAGAAAGAAATTATAATGTAGAGTTAAGAATAAAGGCTTCAAGAAAGAGGCGTGTGGGGAGAGCGAGGGTGTGGCCTCCTCTAAGGGAAGCTGACACTTCGTCATCACCTTTTGAACCGTCATACATGGAGGTTTTAAAGCTATTATCCTCAAAGAGTTGCTCCTGGGAATGAAATAAGTAAATAAGACCATGGGGTGGTTCCTGAGAACACATGTCAGGGTTATAATGGTTCAGATAAATGTCTGAGTCACAGTGAGGCAGGAGGCTAGGCTGTGTCTACTGTAGACCAAACTTAATAATCTTTCTGCTTTCTTCCTTTACATTATTTTTTCTTATAAAAAGCCCCATGACTTTGAATGGGGCCTGTGTCGTTGTGTGCCCCAGCATGTGGAAGCTATAAGGCAGCTTACGGGGGTCGCTTCTTTTCTTCACCTTATGGTCCTGGAGGTCGAACTCAGGTTGTCAGGGTTGCAGACAAGTAAGTACCTTTACCCATTGAGACAATCCACAGCCCTGCAAATCAACAGTTTTAAGGATTCCATTTATTGGGGCTGGAGAGATGGCTCAGTGGTTGGGAACACTGGCTGCTCTTCCAGAGGACCCAGGTTCAGTTCCCAGCACACAACTATCTGTAGCTCCAGTTCCAGAGGATCCAAAACAGCAATGCACATAAAATAAATTAATCTTAAAAAGTTACATTTATTAATTCATTTATTTGTGTATGTGTGTGTGTGTGTGTGTGTGTGTGTGCATGTAACATGCACATATGCCATGACATGTGAAGGTAGAGTACTTGAATGAGTTATGATTCTGGGGATCAAACTCAGGTTATTAGGTTTAGTGAAAGCCTTTATTCCCAGAGTTACTGGTCTTGATTGAAGTTTGCAGAAAAATGTCTGGTCATGTACATTCAGGCTTTAAGCCTGACGTGTGACTACTTTAATACCTATATCTGAAAATGTTATCTATACATTAATAATCTTAACAGCAAAAGTTACTTGTGCATAATTCTATTTTCTTCTCAGATTCTAGGGTGAGGGGTATGTCCCTCTAACTTTCCCCTTCCTCGTTTCTCCTTCTGAGATCTTGAGGTCCATGAATTTATGAATCAACAAAGGTCAAAGTCTGTTTGCTGTAACTTCCTCCTTAGGGCCTTTACTTACCTATCCAGGGATAAAGAGTCTTAACCTAGGGCTGCAGAGATGATGGCTCAGTAGTTAACAGTACTTGTGGCTCAAGCATGAGGACTGAACTTTGGATCCCAACATCCACATAACAAGAACCAGCCATGATCTGGTTCCTGTATGTGAACCCTAGTACCAAGGAAGGGGAAGACAGAAGAGTCTCTGGTGCTTGGTGGCTGCTAGCCCACTGAAAAATGCTAGCTCCATGTTCAGCTAGAGACCCAGCCTCAAGAGTATGATTGAGAGTGACAGAGGATGGAACACACAAACACACAAGCACACACACACACACACACACACACACACGTACACAGGAACACATGTGCACACACACATGCTCAAACACACACATGCATACACATGTACACACATGAACATACACATGCATGAACACACACATGTACACAAGAACACACATAAACACATGTACACACATACATGCACACAATCCAACACATGCACAAACACACATATCCATACACATGTACACATGTATACACACACACTCCACAAGTGCACACACACACACACACACACACACACACACACACACAGAGCAACCTGTCTGATCTGAGGGGGAAATGACAGGCAAGAGCTCAGAGATCAGAGGGCCATCATTTGAAGTCAGTCTAGAACAGAGGATGTCAATACTGAAGTCATTAGACCCACATGAGCAAATTCCAGAGAAAGCAGTAACTTTTATCATGAAGTACATGATTAGATTGCTAAATTGTCACGTAAGCTCTGACAGAGATTGAATATGGATGCACAACCCTTTGAGGACTGAGGACTTAGAGCCCCAGTTGTCAATACTGTCTAAGACTCCACTAAAGGCACATGTCTCCTTTGTCTTGCCCTCAGAACACTAAGGGCCTTTAGGTCTTGTAAGACAGTGTCCTTGCCTTAATGTTTTTGTTTGATTGGTAGCTATGTGTTCCTGTGTATGTGCACACAAGTGCAGTCCCCCTAGATGCCATTAGAAGACACTGGGTCACTGGAGCAACAGGTGGCTCTGACCCATCTAATACACTTTAGAACAGAATTAGGGTCCTCTGCAAGAGCAGCAATTGCTCTTAAAAACTGAGCCATCTCTCCAGTTGCTGGATTTGTGTTTGTAGTGGTCACTGTCTCCTTTAATGTTTGTAAGGCAATAAGGTGGGCTTTATATTGTATTCTAATGAAGGGGACCTAAGGATGAGATATCACCAATGGTGACATGGGTTCTTCTGATATGATGTGACCAGACTGCAGGTCTTCTGGGTGTTCGATGCTTGCAGGAGTTTCCTGGCCTAGGAGCACACACACCTGGCTCTCTATGGACTTATGGAAAATGATGGTTTTTCAAAGATGGTGAGTCTCTGTGAAATGGAGCTGAAAGAATGGAATCCACAGAGAGGGGTTTCCATGGCATCTGGAGTCCTTGTAACCATTCTTGATCCAGACAGGTCTCCTGTCTTAAAATGGGCAGTTGCTCAAAGGTGTCTGCTCCTGGCTCTGAGAGCTCTGGGCAGCATCCAGGGGTGTGTTCTTTTCTCCTTTGTCTTTGATGAGTCTCCAGCTGTGTTCCCTAAGGGGCAAATGGCAGACACTTTAACATTTGGATCACATCTTGCCCACTTAGCAAAGAATGTAAAAACTTCGAGGATTCCACTTTGTCTTACCTGTCAGTCTCAAGCCCACTGCTAATATCCGGGCTACCCCTCTTGCTGTGGTACTGGGCTGGTTTGCTAGGGAGAGGATGGTGTGGGTTGCAAATAGAAGACTGTAGGGTTCCTGCTAAAACCCCGAAGGAAGTCACTGATAAAACCTTCCTTGTTTCTCTCACGAGGATACCGTAAAGCTAAAATAGAGAAAGACAAACCTCTTAAGGACTTTGAATTTAGACAGATAACTCTACACTCTGCCTTTCCCCACTTACAAGCCACACCACTTTGGGAGTGCATTCTTCCTCTTGACCCCCCCCCCCCCCGACATTTTTCTCCATAGTCCTCAGCTTCCAACCCTGGAGGTACTTAATTATCAATCATTTTAGAATGCCAGGCACAGAATGAACATTGTACAGGTAGAATCTGTTATCAGCCACCATGACTTATGGAAAAGAAATTTAAAAGTGAGAAGGAATCCAGGAATAATGGTCATGTCATCCATGGGGTTCGTAAATTCAGAGCCCGCAGTCAAGTCTGCAAGAGAGTTTTCAACTCTTTTCTTTATTTAAAATTGGATATTTTTCTGTATTTACAATTCAGGTATTATCCCCTTTCCACCAATCCCATCTTCCCTCCCCCTCCCATTGCCTTCATGAAGGTGCTCCCTCTCCCAACCTCTCTCTCCACCTCAGCACCTTGGCATTCCCCTACACTGGGAAAATGAACCTTTGCTGGACCAAAGTCCTCTCCTCCCATTGATGCCAGACAATGCTATCCTCTGCTGCCTATGCACCTGGAGCCATGGGTCTCTCCATGAGATCTCATTGGTTGTGTTTTAGTCCCTGGGAGCTATGGTGGGTTTAGTTAGTTGATCATTTTATTCTTCCCATGGGGTTACAGACCCCTTCAGCTCCTTCAGTCCTTTCTCTAGCTCCTCCATTGGGGTCTCTGTGTTCAGTCCGATGGTTAGCTGAAAGTATACTGAGTTTTCACTTCTTAATGACAGTAAGCGCCAAAGATATGTTTGGTGCATGAATGCCTGTGCCCCCTGTGTGTGCAGTACCCCCAGCAGCCAGAAGAGGGTGCAGTGTAATGCTGTAACTGGAAGGTCTGTAAATCTGGATCTGGAATAGGGTGCTGAGAACTGAACTTGGTCCTCTGTGAGAGCAACCAGAGCTGAGCCATCTCTCTCTGCCTCCCATACTTAGATTTTTATGCTCTGGGTCTTTTGTGACTTAACATGTATCATCTACTTCCCCTTGAGAATAAAGGCATCATTTCTTGTTGGCCATAAATCCCTGCCAGACTTGCAAAGAATGATGTGGATGTTCAGATATATTAGTTACTAACTGACACTCAAGGGAAGCTGGGGTATTTATTAACTTTCCCCTGACATGAGATTCCCGGCTCTTGTGTGCGCATGGAGAAGGCACAGTGTGAAGCTAACCCTTTGTCAGGCATTTGGAACCTCTTACAAAGGAGCGTGGGTACAGCTGTCTGCCCAGGGCCTACATGCACAGTGGTGTGAGTGAAAGTCGATTGTCCACAGCAAAGAGGCCTGGTTAGGCTGCCTTTTGGTCTCTTTTGAAGTTACTCCTGTCCTTAATTCATACACCAAAGTCCATGCTTGGACTCTCTAAGCCTTGGGAACTTAAATACACCATGAGGCCACGATTGAGCTTTGGCTTCTGGGTTTTAGTACAGGATCGTTAATGTTAATATCAGGTATGTCTGCACAGGGTTGCCAGGAGCATCTGAGATTGACATCTGTAGGAGCCACACCCATTGTAAAGCATGAGGCACATTGTAAGGTGCTATTATGATGTCATTCATCCAAGGCCTAGAAATTGGTAGCTTCTTGCTTTAGGGGTGACGGTGAGCTACTTGCAAAGTACCAATATCTCTATGTATTAGAAAGGCACCTATATAGTAATCTAAAAATGAGCCCCCCTTGGTGACCCTAGTTCTAGAAATGAGGTCCTTTCGTGGGTCCTAGTTCTCCACGAACAGTAAAGATTGCTCCTAGATAGTCCAGGGACAGATATGGATGTCTCTCAGGAGCAGGAGATGTGCACAGATTTGTTCCCTCCTTTCAAACACACACAGATTTGCCCGGAGTAGCCATGGTTTGATCCAGAACCCCTTGGAATGACTGGTGGGTATTTAGGCCAGGACTGTCTGTAAGTGGAGCCTGGAACAGATTTCCTGAGGGAGGGTAACTAGCCAAGATCTGTTCAAGTCTTGGTGCTGTGTGGTACCTTACACCTCCCCTGTCCATTATGATAAGATGACTCACTTGGATTCCAGAACCTTGAGCCTGTTCTGGTGTGAAGATTTGAACATAAAAGTGAGTCTCCAGAGACTCATGTGTTTGGACCCTAGGTTCCCAGTTAGTGACTGATACTGTTTCGGGATACTGTGAAACCTTTGGGACACAGGGCCCGGCTGCCAGCCACTAGAGGCAGGCTGTGAGTTCTTAACCTTCCTCCAGTTCTAGTCTGGCCTTCTGCTTCTCTGTATGTGTGTGTTTAACACAAAAGTTGGCCTTGAACTCACCATGAAGCTGAGGATGACTCTGAACTGACCCTCCCACTTCTACCTCCAAAGTGCTGTGGTTACTGGCATGTACCACCAGGCCCGGTTTCTACAGTCCTAGAGACAGAGCCCAGAACTTTGCCCCTGCTAGGCTGGTACTCTACCGACTGAGCTGCATCTTCAGCTCCCAACTCTTAGCTTCTCTCTCACTCTTCCACCAACATGGACCAGGAAAGTCTCACCTTCCTCACCTTCCTCCCAGCCTCTTCTCCCTGCCTTCTTGACATGATGAACAGACATCTCCCAAACCCATGAGCTGCGATACACCTATTCCCCGCTGAAGCTCTTTCTGACAGACATTTTTTTTTCTTTTCCTGTTGTATTTTGCTCAAGATATTTTCCCCCAAATTAGTCGAGAACCATGATGTTGAGACCTCACAAACAGGGCGACCGAGCACAGAGGGACAGGGAGGAAAGGACTGCCAACTTGCTCCCAGGGACTGGAGAAATTTAAAAAAATAAAAAGAAAATAAAAAAGAAGGTTGGATCCATCAGTCTTCTGTGCTAGTCATCCTCGCCTTCATCCTCCTCTCCTTCCTCCCCTTCATCCTCATCATCATCTTCTTCACCTTCATCCTCATCTCCTTCTTCATCAATATCCTCCAACCCTTCTTCCTCTTCATCGTCATCATCATCATCCTCTGCCTCTCCTTCTTCATCATCCATATCCAGAACCAAATAGTACTGCAAGGGATTTGGCCAAATGTCGTCTTTGATGACCTCCCCTAACTCATCAGCCCCAGCGTCGGAGTGGTCGGTGAACCAGGTGAAGAAGCTCTCCGGCTCCTCGTGCTGCCTCTTCCTGCTCGCTTTATTCTGCGTTTGACTCGAGCGTTTTGTCAGATCCTTTCCAGATTTCCATTTGATCTCGGTGGACTTTGAAGACGGGTCACCACTCTCATTCAGATGAAATTCTTTGGAAAGAACTTTATTTTCGAAGTAAGGATTTTCATCAAAATAAAAATCTATTCTGTAACCTGATTTAATGTCTTCAAATTCTGTCACTTCGACTCTGGTCAAATAATGCAGGGCCTCCTCATCTTCCTCCCCAAGCAGTGCAGACACTTGTGGATGGTTGACAAATGTTGTTACCCAAAAATTTGGGATTTTGGCGATCAATTCTGACCTCTTCTGAAAAAACGGTTGGCGGAGTTTGTTATATTTTTGTTCTACTTTCAAAATTTCCTCACTGGCTTGTTCATTAAGTCTGTCTATTTCATTTTGTACTTCATCAATATGTTCAATTGCTTCTTGCTGTTCTTTTTCTCCCTTTGGCAGGCCTGGAGAGGCCGACTTGTCCTCCAGCTTCGGGGCAGCAGCGGGTCTGGGTTTCTTGGACTGAGGCAGGATTGCAGATTGCCGCTTCGGGGCCATGGCGTTAGGGATGTGGCCGGGAGACCGAGGCCAGAGCCACGATGTTCACAGCAGGAAGAAAGTCGCAGGAACTCCTGACAGACATTTTGATACAGTGACAGGCTGGTATCAAAACTAATTCCTGAACCAACCAGCTCTCCCGTGTCTCACCTCAGGTCTGTCAGGGGAAGGAACATATCAGTCTATTCACACCCAACAGCAACAGCTAACTGATTGGGAAGGGAAACTTCTAGAACCAAGGGTATCTGAGATTGCCTTTTCATACTCATAGGATGCAGGACAGAGGTCATTTTCCCCTGGAAGAGGCTTGGGTCTTCTCTGTTTATGATCCTCAATGGGTCTGTCCATTTCCTAAATGCATCAGGAAGCTCACAGACAGTTTACCCTCTTGTTCCACGTATCACTGGAGGGGTTGTGACTTGTTGGGGTGGCCACGAGCTCCTTTAAGCTTAACAAACAGGGCTCTCTGAAGTACAGTAGAAGAAGAGGTCTTGGCAATGCCTGCTCGAAGGCTTCGTATGAGCAGAAGTCAATGTCCACAGCTGGGCAGCAAGAAAGAGACACCTAGCTAGCGCTTTGATTTCCCACTGAGCAGAAATCGCCCCCTGCCCCCCACACTGCCCTCTTATCCCTTGCTCTGTAATTTTGAGACTCATCCTCCTTAGTGCTGAGGTCACAGTTATGTACCACCACATCTGACATCTGAAGTTCCTCTTTGTGATAAGTAAGGACTCACACATCACCACTACCACCTCCGCCACCCCTGCTGCCACCACCACCGAGCAAACTTGAAAGTTCTTTGCTCTACTCCTCTAACTGAGGGAACATCAACTCGGCACCCAGAACACCCTATCCTCTTACTGATGTCTCTCTTTATCTGTCTTTCTGTCTCTGTCCGTGTCTCCTTCCCCGCTCTGTCTTTTGACACAGGCTTTCCCATAGCTCAGGCTAACCTTGAACTTGCTATATAGGCCAGGATGTCTTTAAACTTCTGATGTCTGCTCCCACCTTCCCAAGGGTCAGGTGAGTGCAGCCATGCATGGGATGCTGGGGGTTGAGCCCAGGGCTTTCTGCAGGTCAAGCAAGCACTTTACCAACTGAACTACATCCACAACCCCCTTTCCTTTCCTTTCCTTTCCTTTCCTTTCCTTTCCTTTCCTTTCCTTTCCTTTCCTTTCCTTTCCTTTTCTTTTTTTCCTTTTCTTTCCTTTCCTTTCATTTCCTTTCCTTTCCTCTCTTCTCTTCTCTTCCTTTCTTTCTTTATTTTTTTGCTTCTCTTTGCCCTTTAGCTCCTTCCTCGTTATAAACTGGCATTTTGAATTGCTATTCTAGTCCCTGATGCATTTTCTAAATCGAAGAAGGGGAAAGACAGAAAAAGCAAGAGGGTTGCCTTGCAGTTTGTAAAGACAAATATAGCCAGTTACAGCCCTTTCCCTGGCATGTGGGGACACCAACCCGGGCTTTCCCCCTACTCCTGCATTGACCATTCACTTGTTTTGAACCCAGGTCTGATCCCTTCCAAGTTCCCGGGGTCAAGCAGCAGTCTGTTTAGGTGGCCCTGCCACTCCCTACCACTGTTCACCCCACCTACCCTGCTATGGAAATCCAAGTCAAATAGAGCTTTCCTGTCTCCCCACACAGCCCCACATTCCTGGGCTGTTTCCACGGAAGGCAAGCAGCTAGCAGCCAGAGAATAGGGAGCTAGCATGGAGAAATGCATTCCAGAACCACAGTAGAAATGATGCAGAAAGCGATAAAGAAGCCAAACACCGCCATTACAAATCAGAAAAAAGGATTACTACCACAAACATCTTGTAGAGGCAGATGTTAAGGTTACATGCTTAGAAATTCTCTGAAGTCTGCACAAGTTGCTCGGGGTACTCTTAGCTCTTGGAGCCCAAACCAAGACCTCTGGATAGGGAAGGCATGTTAGGGATGGTGGTAATGTGCTAGCTTTTGGACTTAAACAGTTTTCTTTCCTTTTCTTTTTTTTTTTTTTAACTGAGACTAGGCAGAATTTGTTGGTCTCTGGGAAGTGTTGGGCATTTCCTGAAATCAGTTTCTTTGCTGTGTGAATTCTCCACCTTGGGAACAACAGCTCCCAGTTATCATCTCAAAGGAACTGATTAGTTGCTGGAGGGCTCTTCCTTCCCCCTCCTCTCTCCCCTCCTCTTCCTGCTTTCTCTTCCTTGCCCTATATCCTTCTCTCCCTCTTCTAAGCTTTTCAGCCAAAGTCTCATGTAGCCTGGGATATCCTTGAACTCTGTATGTAGCTGAGGATAACCTTGACTTTTACCTTCTTGCTTTCACCTCCTAAGTACTAAGGTTATGGACATGAACTATTATGCTCAGCTTTGTGTGTGTGTGTGTGTGTGTGTGTGTGTGTGTGTGTGTGTGTGTGTGTGATAGATCTCATTCTACAGGCCAGGCTATTCTCAAATTTGCAATCCTTCTGTTGGGGTTACATGTATGGCCACCACATCCAATTTTTCATATTCTGAAACAGCAAAATCTGCATGTCCCATCAGTTGCTTCAGGCTGAAACCCCCCCTTCCCCTCCAGACTGCAGGTGTCTATGTGGGAGGATAATAACCCCCACGGTCTGTCATTAATCCGTTTCAGGTTGCTGCCTTTCATCCTGGAGCATGCCAAGACCCCAGAATAAAAGAAGCAGGAACTGTCATTAAGACCATAACATTTTGTGGCCCTACAGCAAGTCTTCAGGATACAGCCCATTACCAAGCCTGAAGCTCTTTGAAGCTTTCAAAGTTCTTCTAAGAGGTTGGTTTATTCCAAGTTGTCTTTATATTTCAGTGACCAGAAGAGCTGACCCTGCTGCCTGTTTCCTTCCTGGTAAACCGGAGACAAAAGACTTGGCCTGAACATTTTCTCCAACTCGGTCTCCTCAAGTGGGAACAGCAAGGTAAAAACCAAACAAGAAAATGAAACATAGTGCTGGGAGCTGCACAAACAGTTCAGGTGAGTGAGTGGTGTGTGTGTGTGTGTGTGTGTGTGTGTCTGTATAAAGTGCTGGTCACACAGCTTGATCTTCCTAGTTTGGTCCTTTAGAAGCCACATAAAATGCCAGGTGCAGTGGTGTGCACTTGTAACCGCGGTGACAGGGAATCAGGCAGGTGGATCATCTAACTCAGACTAATAGGTGTGCCACCAGACAAAGAACACCTCCTGTCTCAAAATAAGGATGACAGTACCTGGGTGACAATGCTGGAGGTTGACTTCTGGCCTCTAGGCATGTGATCATGCATATGTACACACAAAACATGCACACACACCTGCAGATTCATGCACACCCCATACATGGATATGCATGGCACGCATGTGTACATACACACATACACACCCACCCCGCACACTTTATTATCCCCATCATTTACAACAAAAATACTTCAGGACCAAAGAGAAAGGGAACTGTAAATTAAATCCTTGCAAAGGGCATCACTGATAGGAGGGAAAGGGGCCTTTCATTTTGGCCTCTCAGAGTTGTTTGGACTCAACCTGTATGACATCTACTGTTGGCATAATGTTGCTTAACTTGTGAAGATGGTATATGGACCTCACCAAGCTGAGAGTTGCACATCTTGGGCATAAACAGCAACTGCAATAAAGTATTGCCTTGTGAAAACATCACTATTGTTTCTGACTTCTTTAAAACAGGCAATCAATGTTCACTAATAAAGGATGTTTGAAATATTGTCTCTGGTTCCATTTCTGGGGAGTGACCATATGGTGGGTCCTTTGGAGGTGGCTACACACATTCCCTAGCAATAGTGAAAGTCTTGTGCCCCAGCATGCATTGGCATTTATTTAGATCCCTTATGGGCTACTGAACCTGAGAGAAGAATCTCATTTTCTGACCACCATCTCATTTCTTGACACCACTGAGCGTGACCGACGCTTGCAATGACAGACCTTGCTCTTGTCTGTAGCTTACACCTGGCTTCTCTCTGATCTTTCACTTCTGGCTGATTTGGAAAGAAGGAAGAGAGAAGAGAATTAACATTTGGCTGTAAGGAACATGTGTGAAATCACTTCATTTTGTCTCACCAGTTTTGATGTTACCTGGGAGGTCAGAGGACAGGGTGGCTCTGTGATCCTCCTCTGACACGTCAGAGTCTAACATTGGCATACTTCCACATGGGCCACTTCTCTGGTGCAAAGGTTTATTTACAGGTTTGAAATAAAAGACTCACACTTTGCTTTGTGGAAGAAATACCCCCTCCTCCGACCCCATGAGGGTAGAATTTGGATTGGAACCGACGGCTTGGCAGCTGACACCCTTACCTTTGTCATCATTTGACAGAGAGTTTTCAGTCCTTAGTTTACCTCAAGTCTGACGATTATAGTCTAACTAAGAGCCCAGGACCAAGGCACTGGCCTTCATCCCACAAGACAATTATTTTAGAAGAAGTAAATAGCTTTTTAAATAATACAACAGCCATTTGTAGTATCAGCCTTATTTCGGTGCCTATTGCTTTGCTTTTTGCTCATTAGATTCCTTGCTGGTTGACTGTAATAGCGCAGATCTTACAACTCCATTAACATCTTTTGAAATAGATAACATGCTTTGTGGCTCAGAGATCCAGAGAACAGGGAGACGTTGTGGCTTCTGGGTTTTGATCTAACTGTTCTTGTGGTTGACCAGATGGCCTGTTTCTCATGATGAACTTCAGGGAAGAAACAACATGAATGTCTGCAGTTAGCTTTGCATATATTAATACTTAGGTTTGTGTTTAATAATACACTCAAGGCAGTTGTCCCGTGAGCACATTCACTGCTCAGGCATCCTCCGACAACTTCAGTGGGCTTGCCTTTCTGCAGGCAGCTCTTATCAGCCTGCCCTCTCTTCAGGCTAGAAAGCCTGTTTCACAGCAGCGGTAAAACTGATTAAAAGCAAGCCACATTCTTCCCCTGTGACATTTTGTGACACCTCCCTGGTAATAGTTATGCAGAACAATGACATGTGAGATACAATCCACTAGATACAATCAACTAACAAGAATTTGTGGGATCTTTGCCCTCTCAGAGGCTAAGTATAGAGATACTTGATCTAGAAGAGGTTGGGGGAAGTGACCCCTGTCTACACACACACACACACACACACAATCTGATTATGGAGCTAAAAATAACACCTAAGAAGTAAGGATATAAAATGGTGGCCATGTATGTAAATTACGTGCCTAACCTCTTCCCAGAATATTGGAAAAAGTTATCCTATAGATTAAGAGATAAAGGGTTGAGGAGATGGCTCAAAAGTACTTGCCATGCAAACATATTAACCTGCATTTGAATCTTCAGAACCCACATGAAACCAGACGTAGTAGCCCACATGTGTAATCCCAGCAGCCTCGTGGAGAGCTGGGAGGCAGAAACAGGAGAATCCCTAGAAACTGATTGGCCAGCTGTAGACCATGGAAAAATATCAAAAAGAATTTTGCCTCCAAAAGGTAGAAGACAAAGAGAGACACCCAAGGTTCTCTTGATCTGCACATCTTCAATGTGGGGTATACCCCATTAATACATACATAGTGTATACATGCTGGTACACTCACACACACACACACACACACACACACACACACTGGGGGGCAGAGAGAGACAGTGAGACAGAGAGAGAGGCAGAGACAGAGATGAGGGACTTGACTTTGAGGAACTAGAAAGCTTGTATTAATAATTATTATTTATAACAATAAATGCATTGATATTTATAATGAACACAGTAATTCCCTTGAGGCAGATAATGGAAGGAAGAAGTAAATGTGTGTTCATGTGTAAATTGCACATCAGTTAACACCTGCACAGGAAATGGGGTTTGAGCTGAGAAAAGGAACCTTTGCCCAAGGGAACCAAGTGGGCAGAAGACAAGCCTGACTCACATTCCAAAGGAAAGCATTGGTTTTCTCTTCCAAGGCTGTTCACCAGACAGATGTGTGCAGAAAGATTTCCTGAATCATGTCAAACACGTGAGAGACACACAGAGACACATGTCTCTGAAACAGCTATACACTTCCAGCTCGGAAGCAACTGGATTCCCATTAGGACCAACGCTGGAGCAGATCGTTAGTGATCTTTAATTGTGACCCTCTATTCCAGGCTCTCAGACTCATTCTAATCTTGGTTTCTACTGTGACATTCTTTGTCACACTGGGATGGAGGGCCTGCCTTGGTCTTTGGCCCCTTCCTACAGTTCCAAGAATTCAGCTGACACTTTTCATCTCACATGGTTGCTGGACTTTTGTGTCTTCAGTTCCGATGTACCTGGTCACTTGTCATGTAGGCACACCCCCCTTAGTGCCCACCTGCCCACTGAGACCTTTATCCTGCATCTCCTGCTGTCCTGTGACTGCTCCACAGGGCCAGGTGAACCCCAGACTGCCTTTCCCATCACGCGTGCTCATTACCTCACATTATCCTTCTTGCTGGGTCATTGTCTCAGTCCACTTGGGCAGCTGTCAGAGAAAGCTGTAGACAGAAGTTTTCTTTCTTGTAGTTCTGAGGTCTGGTTACTAGAGGATTTGGTCACTGGTGAGGAATTGGTTTTCTTCCCATAGATCTTTGCCTTCTTCCTCTGGCCTCAAGTAACTAATAGTGTGGACGGTTGGGGTGGGGTGGGGTTCATCCATGTAGACATTAGTTGGATTGATGAGCTAATTACCTGTGGGCACTCTCCTTTCTAATACTGTCATATTGTGGTTAAGGGTTTCAGCATAAAAATTTGGGGTCTAGTACCAACATTTAGTCATTAGCAGTCATTGTCCACTTGGGTTACTCGGGATCATCACCGTCAGGGAGAGAGGTGGTGATCGGAAGATTAAGGGTAGCCATATAAACAAAGTACTACCAGGAAATGTGGTGCTCCCAAAATCCAGAAACCAGTCTGATGAACGGATCTCCCTGCCCATTATATAAGGAGGAGGATGGGAAGAAGAGACTTTGCAAGACACAGGGAGGAAGCCAAAACAACTCAGGCTAGCTCAAGGACTTCATGGGAGTCTTGATGGCTGGAGATAACCCAGGACCTGGCAATCAGGGGGACTGGGTTTGAACCCTGGTTCTGTAGCGCATAGTGGGTGTGACCATGGAACTTTGGCTCTGTACTTTGGTGTTGCTCATCTACAACACTGTGGTAATTACACTGACCTTGCAGTGCTCTGGGGTTTGTTGATACACCATCTTGTTTAGTGGCCTCAAATTTCATACTCATGTACCAGACATGCCAGCAGTTCATAGATGAGATAGATGTTGGGGTGCACAAACTCATAGGCCTGGATCTGGGCCTGGGTGGTAGCTGAGTTGGTCATCCTGCCACCTGCCAGCTCTCCTGCCTCCTGTCACCACAAGGGTGAGCTTCCCAGCACTGCCCTCGCTCATTCAGTGCTATAGCCAGCACAGGTCTGGGCAGGGCCAGCTCTGTAGGTCTCAGATCAGCAGGCCAGCTCACTGGCACTTACCCCAGGAGCGCCAGCTATATACTATGCAGTCCAGGCAAGGTGCAGGGTCAACTCTCCTGAGTGAAGCAACCAGTGAGGGGCAGGGTCAGCTGTCTGGTTATCATGACCCCAGGTCAGCTCTCCTGGTGTGTGTGTGTGTGTGTGTGTGTGTGTGTGTGTGTGTGTGTGTTTGTGCATGTCCAAGTACAATTTGTGAGGGCTGGTGGTTTTCTGCTTCAGTCCTAAGGATGGAACTCAGGTCATTCTAGCATAAACCTTATTATTTTAGACAGGAGAGAAAAACAAAAACAAAACAAAACAACAACCCCTCCCCTAACCATGGAGTGGTCTGCAAAATGGCGCCCTGTTCATTCTTGCGAGTCTCGACAGACTCTGACTCACAGAACCCCTGCCACGTAACTAACAGGGCTTGGCAGAGCACAGAGCAGCGTGCTGGTTGCTGAACATCCCCAGAGAGACAGACTACGGGTGGAATGCTGGAGCAGCGTGGTGGCACTTTCCCATCTTGGCAGACATGGGCCAGTGACATGATCCTGGGATGTGGGCAGCCGGCCTGTCCCCAGAGCCCTGCTGCCTCCATTCATCCCTCATTCTGCTGCCCTTTCAAGTTGCTTCCAGTTCCTTCTTGTCCTTGGGTCTCAGCTTTCCCGATGCCCTGTGGAGGTGAGCTGACCTGTCATGTGCATCCGTAATGCTGGATGCTTCTCCTCCATCACGTTCCTTTGGCTCCTTTACTCATCGCCCACGAGGTCATCTCTAAGCCGTGGGTAGTCTATCTTATTCACCGAGGCATTGCCCAGAGTCTGGTAGAAAGTCATCAGCGCCGGTTAAATGACCAACAAGGTAGCTGAATGCAATAGTTGGAGCAGGAATTTTTGGAGCCACAGCTTAGCATATTAAAAAGGCCGGGGAGGAAGCACTGGAGAGTTTGTTGTGATGAAGAGCAGAGGCTGCTCTTTCAGAGGACTTGGGTTCGGTTTCCAGCATCCATGTGGTGGCTCACGGCTGTCTGTACCTCCAGGTCCAACTGTCCCCTTATGGTCTCCGTGGGCCTTGAGACATAGTTGTGGTGCAAGACATACCTACAGGCAAAACACCCATTAAAATAAACTCTTAAAACAAAACAAAACAAAAAAACCCTAGCCAGGTAGTGGTGACCCATGACTTTAATCCCAGCACTTGGGAGGCAGAAACAGGCAGAGCTCCGTGAGTTCAAGGTCAGCCTGGTCTACTGAGTGAGTTTCAGAGCAGCCAGAGCTACAGAGAAATCTTGTCTCGAAGAAAGCAAAACAAAATGAACAATGCAAAGCAACACACATACACACCTCCACATACACACGTACACAACACACACATGCACACACACATGCACACACACATGCACACACACACTAACCCGAGAAATTAAAATAGAGTATGCTCAAGTGACGACACTGACCCCCAAGCCCCACACATGCACATGCACATACTTGCATGTGTGTTTGAAGGTACACATACCTATCCACAGGTACATATACCACATGCAGCATGGCACTCAAGTAATTAAATGGTAAAACAATGGTCTCACAAGAAAGGAGAGTTTGTCCCAAGACAGGCCATTAGAAAAGTCATGCTGCTCTGTGTGTGACATTGTGCGTGCTCTCTCTGTGTGTTAGAGATTGTGTGTGCTCTCTGTGTGTGTTAGACATTGTGTGTGCTCGCTGTGTGTGTTAGACATTGTGCATGCTCTCTGTGTGTGTTAGACATTGTGCATGCTCTCTCTGTGTGTTACACATTGTGCATGCTCTCTCTGTGTGTTAGACATTGTGCATGCTCTCTCTGTGTGTTAGACATTGTGTGTGCTCGCTGTGTGTGTTAGACATTGTGCATGCTCTCTCTGTGTGTTAGACATTGTGCATGCTCGGCTGAGAAAGCACTTTGCGCTCCTCTACTTCTGGGATCCCATCTTTCGTTAGCATGTCATCAGGGACTCACTTAATCCAAGGACGGGCATTTCCAAAGTGCTATCCTAAAAGTCACAGCCATCAATTAAGTGTAGCAATTGTCATTGCTCCACTGTGCTGAGGAAGCAGATTTCTTTAGTCCCAAAAGTTTCCATGACAAATTTACCAAATATGCATTCATATTTTATTGCCTCTTGGCTCAATTTTTATCCTCAGTTCCACTTTTTTTTTAATTGAAAAGCTCTTCTGTGTTGTGGTGGCTTACTTAGGGGACAGGGTGGTCCTCGATTTATAGGACAGGGAGATGTCAACACCTAGAGACAAAGTGTCATTTAGCCAGAGTGGAACATGACCTTTGGAAATGTGGCTGAAATCCCCCTGTAGATTGATGGCCCCTGTAGATCTACATGTGTGACCCCGTTTAGGGGAGTGGTGTGAAGATAGAGAGAGGCCTGTGAGGTGGTTTCCTGCCACGACTCCCAACTGAGCAATGGATACATTCTATCACCAAGTCACAGGCCTAGGTGGGTCTGACTTTGTTATACAAGGCTATTTGCTTCCAGTTGACACAAAGGGGACAGAGCTGGGGCAACAGTGCAGAGTCCCTTGAGGGTGCCTCTCTGTCTCTGTGAGGCTGCTTGTAAATCCCAGTTTTGTTAAAATAAGGACAAGGGCAACAATGTTGTCTATTTCTTCAAGTCATGGGCAAGTGCCAATGCATCTCTGGGTGGGGGCTGTAAGTTAACAATCTGCCTCTGCCAACCTTGGCTTTGTGAAGAACTCATCTATAATCACAGTCTATAGTAATACATTTGTGTGTTTAGTAATACACCTGTGTGTTTATTTACACGACTGCTTCACTATGAACTTAGTGAGCTTCACTTTGCAGTTCACCTATTATGGGAGCCCAAGTTTGAGTGTGTCCTAATAACTCTCCCTCCCTCCCTCCCTCCTTCCTTCCTTCCTTCCTTCCTTCCTTCCTTCCTTCCTTCCTCCCTCTAAGATTACAAAAATGTGTGTGTGCATGTACCTGTACTCTCTTGGGCATGAGATTGCAGGCATCCTTGGAAGCCAGAGGCATTGAATCCCCTGGAGCCGTATTGTAGTCAAGAATTCCACTACTCGAGTCCTCTGTAATCCCCTACTCATCCCTCCTAACTCCTGATCTTTTCACTGCCTTCACAGTTTTGTCTTTTTCAAAATTTCATGAAGTTTGAATCACACAATCATGGCAACTGGCTTCTTTTACTTAGCCATTTGTATTTAACATTTAACACCTTTTCTTATGGCTCAAGAACTCCTTATATAGTATTTGAATAGTTTAATAGTATTCCACTGTCTGGATACAGCATCGTCTGTCCACTAGCCTGAGGCATGGGGACGTTGAGAATATCTTGGTTGCTTCCAGGTTGTGGCAATTAAGAATGAAGCTATTATAATGCCCGTGTGCAGTTTGCTGTAGACCAGCGGTTCTCAACCTTCCTAATGCTTTGGCCCTTTAATACAGTTTCTCGTGTTGTGGTGACCTCCCCCACAACCATAAAATCATTTTGTTGTTATTTCATAACTGTGATTTTGCTACTGTGGTGAGTTGTAATATAAATACACAACATAGAACCTCACATGGGGTCGCGACCCCCAGGTTGAGAACCACAGCAGTAGCTGAGTTTTGATTTTGTATGGATAAAAACCTACAAACCCAGTTTTTGTGTCTTTTCGAAAGGGTGTGTTGAGTTCTGTAAGAAAGCACCAGACTGTCTCTGGTGTACCTGGTCAATTTTGCATCCACACCAACAGTGGGCACATCAATTCTCTCTCTACATCCTGTCAGTACTTGGTACTGACACCATTTGAATGGTGAGCTAAGACACGTTCAGGGATGTTCCATTTCAGTTTGAAATTCTCCAGTGACATGTGGTATGGAGTGAAATTCTTGCCATCTCTGGTCTTCTGTGACATCTCAGTTCTGATATCAGGCCCATCTGTCTTCAAATTATATTCTGCTCTTTTTATTTCTTTAAATGAGACAAGGCGTTTTTGTAGCCCAGGCTGGCCTCAACTCACTATGTAGCTGAGGCTGACCTTGAACTTCTGATTCTTCCTCCTGAGTGCAGGGATTATAGGCATTTTCATCGTATTCGGCTTAGACTGTTTTCTAGTTGTTGGGTTTTAAGGGTTCTTTGTATATGGTGGACAACAGTCCATTCAAATATATCTTTTGCAAATATCTCCTGCCAGCCTAGGGCATCTCTTTCTCTTAAGTATCTACTTATTTTTAAAGTCCAAGGTCATCTTCTCTGACACTCAGCCACCCTCTTCTCTCTCTTTGTCCATTCCTGTTGACTTTGTTCTGTTATTCTGCCTTATACAGATATTTATTATATGGTAGATATTTATCTACTGGGAAGGGAGATTCTTCAGGAAAGGGTCATGCTTTCTAATTTTTTAGTCCCAGAGTTTGGCACAGTATCTGGACACTAGTTATATACCTAATACACTTTCTCTGAATGAAGAGAATGTGAGAAAATTAGGTCAGTCAGACATGGTTCCCTGGAAAGCTTGGAGGGAGTTGTCCCTTAGTGGAGGGAATGGGGACTTGCCTTGTGAACAATAATGGCCTTCTCTTCTTGGCTGCATTACTGTGCCTAGATGCAGGCAGTTTTTGCTTGACCTCACCCATTCCTACTGAATGCCAGGGCAAGAGGACCTGTGTTCGAATGCTCTCCAGGGTCAGAAGCACTTTTGTCAGATTTATACAACCTTTTAAAGCTGGCTTTACTCTTTTTTCACCTCCAGTCAGCCATCGAGAATTTTCACTCCGTGGGCTGTTTACACTCTCTCTGCCTCTAAGGTCATATTGCTTTCCTGAAGGGAATTATTTGCCAGAGGACACTCCCAGGCCAGGTGGGGAAGGGTCTCTAACGTTGTCACAGGTTAGAATCTTGCAAACATTCTCCCCATCTCCCTCCATCACCCTTCTAGATGTCGTCCTCACTGCCCTTGCATTTGGGTTGCAATGCTTTTGC
This sequence comes from Micromys minutus, assembly GCF_963924665.1. NCBI lineage: Eukaryota > Metazoa > Chordata > Mammalia > Rodentia > Muridae > Micromys > Micromys minutus. The sequence goes on along the minus strand of NC_137972.1, from coordinate 13,016,389 downwards.
AAAAATCTCCCCTTGCTGACCCCACTGGCATCTAGCTCAGAATACATTCTATTATGTTTAAGATGACTTTGCTTTCAATGGGGCTTCTATTGAGACCAGACTCTGCATCCAGAGTTGGGCTGAGCCCTGGGGGAATGCAGTGGGGAGAAGAAAGACCGTTCTTACATGATTTACAGGCTTGTGACTATTTGATTTGCAGACATGAGTGCTGAGGCGCTCACATGAAAAGTCGGGGAGGAGCTCATAAAAGACCAGCAGATGCTCTGCCTGCAAGACTGAAGCTTTTGATGTGAGGCAGGAAACCATGTGGACGATTGGCTGGATTTTAATTGTTCACAAGGCATTTTAGAAATATTTTAGTAATTGCCATTCTTGGTGTCTTGGGTCAGTTTCGACAATTTAAACTTATCAAAGTGCCTCACATTTGTGATAAAAAGTCCAAATAATGCAAATGCTCACGGAATAGCAGAGAAGTGACTATCTTTTTTCTCCCTGCAATTTTACTATCTTTCCTCCTCCTCTTCTTCCTCCTCCTCCTCCTTTTTTTTTTTTTTTTTTTTTTTTTTTGATACCCCATTCTGTATCCCTGGCCAATTTGGAATTTAGTATGCATGCAGACCAGATTGGCTTTGAACTCCTCCTGTTTCTGCCTTCCAAATGCTGAAATTAATGCATGCACCACCAAGGTTACTCTAATTTTGTTGTTGTTGTTACAAAGTCTTGCTATATAGCCCAAACTAGATTTGAATTCACTATGTAACACAGGCTTTGAACTTGTGACAATTCTCCTGCCTCAGCCTCTCACCTGCTGGCATTATAGGTGATGTCCAGCAGTTTTCTTTCTTGAGATGAGTTCATTAACTGACTGTGTATGCTTGGGGACCTTTTTCTCACTGTGCATTTGCATCCACTCCTGAGTCTGGTGTTAGCTTTTTATGGAAATCGTCATGTGATCCACTTCATTCTGTGGTGTTCATTTTTCAGAGTCTTTGAATTTGCTGTTCATTCACATTAGTATGAGCAGAGACACTGTCTTCCAACAGCTGAGCGGAGTCCAGAAGCTTGAGCACACTTTACAATGCATGTTACCATACATGTAATGCACATACATTTTGACACATTATCATTTATGGCAGCCTTCTTTAAATTATCTGCCTTCTTTCTTTCTTTTTCTTCTTATCTTCTGTGGAGTTTTGTATGTGTGTGTGTGTGTGTGTGTGTGTGTGTGTGTGTGTGTACATGCTCACACCACTGCACTTGTGTGGAGGGCAGAGGACAATGTCCTGGTTCAGTTCTTCCCTTCCATCTTCCACCTTCCTGTGAGTTCCAGAGATCTAACTTTCTCCACTGAGCCACCTTCTAGTCCCTCCATTTTATTATTAATATTAATATTATTATTATTATTATTATTATTATTATTATTATTATTATTATTATTATAGCCCTAGAGCTCATAAACTGGCTAAGCCAATTGGCAAGTGAGCTTTTGAGATTCTCTTGTTTCTACTTTCTCAAGGCTGGAATTTCAGGCAAGTGTCTCAATACCTGACTTTTCATATGAATGCTGGGTCGCTGAACTCAGGTCTTCATGGTTGCATGGCAAACACTGCCCACTGAGCCATATCACTTCCCCCTCCTTTCTCTTTCCTTTCTTTTTGTATTTCAAGCAATGGAGCAACAAATATTCTCATATACATATTTTTGCCTTGTCTCTGTGTGAGTATTGTTAAGATTTTAAAATTTGTGTTAATTACAAGTAAGATTTTTTTTTAAAAAAACATTGTACTGGCTGGCTTTGTGTCAACTTGATATAAGCTGGAGTTATCACAGAGAAAGGAGCTTCACTTGAGAAAATGCCTCCATGAGATCCAGTTGTAAGGAATTTTCTCAACTAGTGGTCAAGGCAGGAGGGCCCAGCAGTTGTGGGTGGTGCCATCTCTGGGCTGGTATATCTGGGTTCTGTAAGAAAGCAAGTTGAGCAAGCCAGGGGAAGCAAGCCAGTAAGTAACATCCTTCCATGGCCTCTGCATCACCTTCTGCTACCTGACTTGCTCGAGTTCCAGTCCTGACTTCCTTTGATGATGAAGAGCAATGTGGAAAGTGTAAGCTGAATAAACCCTTTCCTCCTTAACTTGCTTCTTGGTCACAATGTTTTGTGCAGGATTAGAAACCCTGATCAAGACAGTCATTACAGCAGTCACAACCCTAACCAAGACACACACAAACAGAAGTATTCTATAGTAAGCATATACGGCCATGTGGGATCTGTGTCAACATTTTGATATACTGATCAACCTTTTCTTGCATTTCAGGATGAGTTGAACAGCAATACCATGAATTCCTAAAAGTAAAAAAAGATGTTAGATTATTGTTTGCAGGCTTTAAAGCTTCATTTATTATTTTTCTTACTTTTATATATTTTGTGTGCATGAGAGGGAGAGAGAGAGAGAGAGAGAGAGAGAGAGAGAGAGAGAGAGAGAGAGAGAGAAAGATTGAGACTCATTATGTAGTCCATACTGGCTTTCATATTGTCAACTTCTTGCTTCAGCCTCCCTAGTTCTAGGACTGCAGAAATGGGTCACTAGGTCACTATGTTTGGCTCTTATAGCAAGAACCTTCCCCTAATGAATGAAGATTTCAGAAGACCAATCACTGGGTGAGGAGTAGGTGGGACTTCTGAGTCGGAGAGAGGAAGAGGGGAGGCAGGAGAAAGAGACCTGGCTTTTTGGATGGGAAGAAAGATGGAGACAACATGCAGGTAGGGAAGGCCCCTGGTTCAGGCGGCAGATCTTTTGGGATCCACTACTGGAGGATTTATAACTTATGGATTACTACAGGACAATTTGTACCATCTAGGTGGGAATTTTATGTCATTTTCAATTGTCTCTGAGTTTATTGTGTGGACATTTTGTGGGATGAGAATTTACTGATATAAATCTGATCGATAAATTATAAATCTCAAGAGTTTTGATTTTACTGGGTTGCTGGGAATGCAAGCAGAGTCCACAGCAGAGAGCCAGCCAGGAGAGGGCGGCTACTGCATGGGATTAGCCATGGAGGCAGAGAGACCACCTGGAGCAGAGAGTAGCAGGGGATAGTGTGGCATGGTGCATGGAACGATTCACCTTTGTTTAATATTTACCACCACAGGTGGCGCCCAATGTGGGGTATGAACCCACGACCTTGGGATTAAGAGTTCCATGCTCTACACAGACTGAGCTAGCCATTAACCTTTTTTAAATACTTACTGCTACAGGTTCTTTTCTTTAATTGATTAATTAATTTATTTGTTTACTCATTTAGTGTGTGTGTGTGTGTGTGTGTGTGTGTGTGTGTGTGTGTGTGTGTATGTGTGTGTGTGTGTGCCTTGTACCTGTATGGATGTCAGGGGCCCACTAGTGCAAGTTGATTCTTTCCTTTCACCATGTGGAACCCACAGATTGAACTTAAATCCTCTGCTTGGCAGCAACATTTTTGTGCACTGAGCCATCTCACCTGCCCCAAGCTGAAAATTTTCTCTATGAATTCTAGGTTTTGCATATTCTTTATGAATACTTTCTCCAGCTTAGCATTATTTTAAAAGTTCCATTTCCTCCTACTGGCCTCGATAATTTTTAATTTTAAAAATCCAAATAAAATTATATTACATGTAGGAGTTCATAAAATTTAACTGTGTTCCATGAGAAGCGAGCCATCTCAAAGCCAATGTCTCTTCTGAATTATGTGTGGTATCTTTTGATTAAAAATGTTTCTAAAATGCATGGGAAATGGGGTGTGTGGGAGAGAAGCGGCCAGCAGGGAGAAGAAGTCAGGGGTAGAAGCAAGGAGAAGGCCAGGTCTAGAGTTGTGTGTGTGTTTTAAGATTTATTTATCTTATGTGCATGTGTGCCTAGAAGTATGTATGCAGTGTATGTGCCTGATGCCCAAAGAGTACAGAATGGGTTATAGAGTCATTGGTACTGGAGTTATGGACAATTCTGAGTTGCCTTGTGGGTGCTGGGAATTGAACCCAGGTCCTCTGCAAGAGCAGTCAGTATTCTTAATCCCTGAGCCATCTCTCCAGCCTCCAGATCTGGAGTTTTGAAGAGAAGATTCTAATGGTCTTATATGAGAGGATTGTTTTGAGACAGGATCTAATAAAACCCAGACCGATGGCAAATTAGTAAGTAGGCGAGGCTTAGCCAGGGCATGTTACATTCAATCCACAATTCAAGTTGGGAAAACCCAGTTTTCCTGGGTATGGAGGCACCCCATTTGTAACCCCAGCACACAGGGCATATTGGATATAGGGTCAGAAGTTCAAGGTTATCCTCTCTTACACAGGGAGACCAAGGCCAATCTGGACTACACGAGACTCTGCCTCAAAAATCTTATGTAGGGGCCAGAAATCATGGTGCACAAAGTTAGTTCCAATCTGTCAAACCAGACTCCTTTTTGTCATCTTGAGGCTGGCCTGTTTTACATAGTGAGTTCCAGACTGTCCAGGGTGACACAGTGAAACTCTGTCTTTAAAAAAAACATACAATTCATATCTAATTATTTTAGAGTTATTAATACACCAGGAATAAGGATCATCCCTGTAATCCTAGTACTTGGAAGGCTAAGGCAGGAGCCCTATCTCAACATTCCTCACTCCAACACGTAGCATAAAAACAAGGGAGATGGCTCAGTGCAAAGGGTTTGCTGTACAATCTGAGGCTCTGAGCTCAGATGCCCAGTGCTCACCTGGAGCTGGATGTGGTGACATAGGCCTCTTGTCCCAGGGAGCCTGGACAGGAGAGTCCTTGAGAGCTCACGGGTAAAGATCCTGAATTACAACGGGGCAAATGAGAGATCTCGTTTGAAAGCCAGGACTGACACCCTAGGTTGTCTTTAGAAACCTGTTCTTACCATATACATACATGTTCAAAGGATGAGATCTTTATCAATTGCTAGCTGGGAGAATTTTTATCTCCAGATGAAGCTGTTCAGAAGCTCAGAGCTTTGCTGTTTGTTGAGTGCTTTGTATGCCTAGCTTAAGAATGACATTGGGTTTCCCTATAACTAAGTACATCATATACTATACCTCACACATATACACATATACACATATAAACCCGAGATTATATAAAGACACTTCCTTAAAAAATTATCATATTTAGCGTGTGCATGCTCGAATGCATGTGTATGTGCATGTAGGTCCCTGGGATTGAATGCTGACTGTCAGTCCTGATGATAAGCACCTCTACCTCCTGAGCCACCTCTATGGCCTCAGATTTGTTCTTAGTGTTGAAGGAGTCTGAGTCAAGCATGTATGAGATGAAGACTAAGTCAAAAAAAGAAAGCTATTTTTAATACACCCTGTTGGCATTATGTCTAGGCTCTGCCCCAGTTACCTGGCAACAGCCAGGTGTGCTGACTCACTATAAAAGGGGCTGCTTGTCCCCTCCCCACTCTCTTGCTCTCTCTCTTTCTTCTTCTCTTCCCTCTCTGTCCCTTCTCTCCCTATTCCTCTCCCCCTCTCTCTCCATGTGTTCATGGCCGGCCTGTACTCCTTCTCCTCCTCCTCTTTCTCCTCCTTCTCCTCTTCCTCCTCCCTCCCTCCCTCCCTCTCTCCCTCCCCCCTCCCTTTCTCCCTCCCTCCCTCCCCCCTCTCCCTTTCTTTGTCTACTAATCTCTCAACACTCCCCTCCCCAAGCCCTAAATAAACTCTATTCTGCACTATACTGTAATGTGGCTGGTACCTCAAGGGGAAGGGATGTCTCAGCATGAGCCCGCAGAGGCCACCCCCTTTCCCCATACCATACTGTGCTTCTACCAAACATATCCCTGACTTCTTTTGCTTTTTGTTATAAAACACAACACACCAGTGCCTGGATGAGGATAAATGACATCATAGAATTGTTTCCTCAAAGGGAAACTAGAAAAGTCATTGCCATTTTTAGTAAAACCCCTGCTGTACAAAGACCCTGGCTGAGAACAGAACTCAGAACCCCTCAGTTCTTTCATCTGGAGATGCAAGCTTTTCCAAACACTGGAGTGGAGGGGTACGATCATTGGTTATTTTATGGTTGACAAATTGGAACCCGAAAGGGTGCAGGCAGCCTGGCCAAGGTCACTGGTGAGGCGTTTGCTGACTCAGCCTTGAAGCCCAAGAATTCTATCCCCTGGCCCTGCCCTGATTTCCTCCAGCCAACAAAGAAGCTCTGGCTTCGTAGACCTGGAAGAGGGAAGAAATGGGTTTCCACAGTTTAATGGGTTTGCTTTGAGTTTGAGATAGTATCGGGTCTCCCCAAATGGCAGGAGTCCTGTTTCTAAGACTAGCCTATCTCATGTCTTCCCACTTGCCTCCTGTGTTGGATGATCAGGTTAGTCTCTGGGGCTTAATTGTTTCTTGGTAAACTAAAAGAATCAGGGTTCTTTATTGTTACTATTAGGTAATATTACCAAGCAATGGGTTTCCTTAGACACTTACATATGTCTATTATCACGATATGACATAAAAGAATCCTTACAATGGAATATAAAAGTTTCCTTAGAATACTTTTATATGTACATATCATTGTACTTTGTTCATGTTTGACCCCCAGTACCCTTCCTACTCACCCCCCTTCTCCTCCTGATGTCACTGCTGCTCCCAAATGTTCCCACCACAGCATTCATGCCTTGTGTATTTTGTCAATATGGATTTTCCATATGTCAGGAAACAAGCGATATTTGTCTTCCTTTTCCCCGTCGCCCTCTTCCCTTTTCCCACTTTCTCCATTCTTCCTCCTCAAAATGCAGATGAGGATTTCCATGGGCTCGCCCTATAGCATGAAGATGAGAGTCTCACATACTCAAAGCTCTGTTGGGAAATTTAGCCCTGCTAGGCTGATTCTACAATAACTACGGACACTCAGAGATCCAGAAGAGGACTGTTAGACCCCGGGCATCAGTCAGTGGGGCACGTGACTTTATCTGGGGGAGGCACACACCTGTAATTTAAGGATTGTTGAGCTTCTCTTTGCCTGGCTGGCTTTGTCAGGTTCTATCATCAGGAGCCATCTTTCTGGGTGACTCATGGTGAGATAGTCTACCCATCGCGGGACACATTTATAAGAGTTCTGTTGTGGCTCTTAGGACACTTGGCTTACAGCAGGTTCAGTCATCTTAAGCTCAGATACTAGAGACAAGGGCAAGTTCTTAGGGTGGTCAACCTGACTATCAAAATCAGCTTGGCTTGCTGGCTCATGCCTGTAACTCCAGCATTTGGAATAATGAGGCAGGAGGATTTCTGTGAGTTTGAGTCTCAAGCTGGGCTACATAGTAAGTTCCAAGGTAGCCTGACTACAGAATGAAGTCTTACATCATAAAATGAACACGCCCATTCCCGACATTCCTATAAGTAAGCCTAACTCAATTCACAGTTCATCAGAGGTAATAATAAATTAATTAATTAATCAGAAGACATGAAAATAGAATACGGAGTGATATGGAGAAGGGGATTGATTATCAGGAGGGGGAGGGGGACAGAAGAGGGTAACGGGGTGGATATAAGCAATATATATTATATATGTATGAAATATATCTTAATGAAACCTCTTATTATGTATAACTAATATCCATTTTTGACAAGATTTGTGTATATAACACTGGATGTCTTGGAATTCACTATGTAGACTAGGCTGCCCTTGAACTCACAGAGATCCTCCTGCCTCTGGAGTGCTGGTATTAAAGGCGTGTGGCACCACACCTAACTTAATATCCATCAATGTGAAACTCAAAATAAATGAACAGAAAACCAGACAAGCATTCCTGTCAGCATTCTGCCCTTCTTAAACATGAGAGGTCCTTTGGATTCCAGCGTAACTGGATACACTTAACTGATCTCCAGCAAACTAGAAAAAATGGTGGAGGGCTTCAGAAACCATGGCAAGAAGCCACTTCACTGTGAGGCAGGATGCAGGAGGGTCGAAAAGCACAAGTAAGAATGCAAAAGACAAGGACGCCCCAGATCCTCAAAACTCAGGGGCTTGTTGGTTTTCTTCACCCAAGTTCAATCTTGGATGTTACAAATATTTGTTCACAAACAGAGCAGGAAACAGCATCTTCTATGTGCATGTTTTATCTGCATGCTCCACCTGCATGTTCCACCTGTATCCGGCACCTGCATAATCCACCTGTACACTCCACCTGCATGCTCCATCTGCACACTCCACCTGTATGCTGCACCTGCGTGCTCCACCTGCACATTCCACTTGTATGCTCCACCTGCATACTCCACCTGTACACTCCACCTTCAGGCTCCACCTGCACACTCTACCTGTACACTTCACCTGTATGCTTCACCTGTATACTCCACCTGTACACTCCACCTGCACATTCCACTTGTATACTCCACCTGCATGCTCCACTTACATGCTCCCTTTAGCCCTTGGGTACAGAGTTGTGTCCTCACAAAGGTTAATGAATTATGCTGCCTGAACTTTGCTTACCAAAGCAGAGAATAACATTATATATTTAGAAAGGGTTCCATAAAAAAGAAATGAAGGCTTAAAAGATTTGAACAAAAGATGTAAGCTCCATGAATTTAGGACACGCAATAGCTCTTTCTCCACAAGCCCTAACAAACAAGACATCAGTTACATTAGCATGACATGGTTATTAGTTTTAAACCAAGAACAGTGTGCACATGTGTTATTGTCTGAAGATACAGATGTCTGCCTCACCCTTTAATTATTGCCAGCTCCTATGTGGCACTATGTATTTTAGCTCAGTTAACACAGCCTGTACTCCTTAGAGTGGGAAGACTGGGCACTGGCTTAACTGGGTTTGGTGACTGGAGGTGACATGCTTGAGGCAGGAGAAAGGAAAGACACAGAACAGGGATGTGCACGACCCTTCATTTTCTTTTCAGCTCCTCACAAGGCGAGCCTCAATCTGCCAGCTTCTCCCCGCACCCTCTCTTGCTTCTCATGTGTGAAAATAAAGCCCAAGAGGAATAGGTTTAATGGAATTAGAGTGGAGGGTGGAGCTGCCTGGGAATGTACTGGGTATTTAAAATAAAACAAAGTGAAATGCCTCTTGGTTGCCGGAACAGGAAATTTCTGCCCAACTGGAAGGGCTGGTTGCTGAAACTGGAGTCCTCCAGGGGCCACTGTGGAAGGGGTGGAGGCATGGCTGGGAGATGGCTTCTGGAGTATTCACACCTTCTACAGACAGGCTAGGGGCTGAGTCAGGCATCAGGGAGTTCGGGCAGTGAGATCCTTCTGACTCATGCCCCTGGGATTAGGTCAGAATGTGGCCACCTTCTGGCAGGCATCTTGGTTACTAGATGACTGAAAGTCATAAGACTTTCAGTTATGCCAGACAGACAGATGGACAGAAGTGGACGACTTTGTTACTTTCCTCTTACAGATAACAAGACACAGTTTTGATATTGCTAGCTACTGTTTGATTTATCCTTCGAATCCATAAATAAAACACAACTACCCACCCTGACCTGGAACCTCTCCCAGAGTCAGATCCAAGGTGATTAATCAGATGCTAAAATTGGGAGAAACATTGAATCACACCTGCATTCATTTGTCAACCGAGTGCCAACATTATCCATAAACCGAACATAAACATTTACTTGTTTTCTTAGTGAAGGATTGGCTAGTTTCCTGTTCTATCTTTATTTCTTCTTAATAATGAAGCATGTACCCATAAGCCTATGGCTGGACAAGGTTTGCCTCAAAGAGACGGCTGTCCAGTTACAACGAAGACAGACGTGATTTCCTCAGGGTCCCGCCCAGGTTGGGGCTCTATTCCCTGGCTCTGAGCACTTGTTGGCGGCAAGCCCAGGGGCTGGGTTCTAGGTACTGTGGCATTGGGGGACTGAGCTGGTGGAAGGGAAACAGTGGCTTGCCCTTATCCTAGCCTTGTGCCTGTAAACTCAGTCTTGGGGGTTGAGGGTGGGGAGGCGTCAGATCCCCCTGGCTTGCAGAGCAGCCTCGCTGAGGCGGCTCTCCGGGTCAGTGAGAGACGCTGTTTCCAAACATATAAGGAGAGTAAATGAGTCCTCCAACCTTTGCTGATTGCATTTGTATGGGTCCACGGACTCCCACTCACCCATGGGCAATACACCACGAGTTCACTTGGGCACAGGTGAGAGAGAGAGAGAGAGAGAGAGAGAGAGAGAGAGAGAGAGAGAGAGAGGGAGGGAGGGAGGGAGGGAGGGAGGGAGGGAGGGAGGGAGGGAGGGAGGGAGGGAGGGAGGGAGGGAGGGAGGGAGAGAGGGAGGGAGAGAGGGAGAGGGAGGGAGGGAAGAAGGGAGGGAGAGAGAGAGAGGGAGAGGGAGGGAGGGAGGGAGAGGGAGAGAGAGAGAGAGAGAGAGAGAGAGAGAGAGACAGAGAGCTGATCATTCAAACCCGTGAGTGAATTATGGATAACCTTTTTTGTTGTCATAGTTATTTGGACCCTTAAGACAGGGTCTTAACTATGTAGCCAGGCTGGCCTTGGATTCAACTGTAATCCTCCTGCCTTGTATTAGGAGTGCTGGGGTTACAGGTGTTGGGAGCAGTTGGAAGAAGGGGAACCGGAAGGAGCTGGGGGAAGAAAAGAGAAGATGATATGTTTTATATTTAGATTAAAAATATATGAAAATAAGTTTTAAAAATTTAAATTAAAAAAGACAGGAGAAGATATACTTTGTAGAAACAAAATAAAAATGCTTCTCTCCTCTTCTGGGGCTTTCTTTTTACCGAGCGCTTGAAGTTAAATTCATTTCAGTTAATGAATTAACTGAATAAAATAATTAACATAAGGTGAAGGTGAAGCTTGCTTGAACGTGTAGTTGTTTAGAAATAGAGAGGAGACAGGCCATTACTGCCTGAGGAGATCTGGAAGGCTTCACTATGGAGGATGGAGGTGTCATTTGAATTGGTGCAGGTTGGGTTTGCCTCCCCCCCCCTTTTTAAATCATCAAGTAGTTACTTGAGACAGGGTCTCACTGTGTAGCCCTGGATGGTCTGAAATCATCGTGTAGACAGGCTGACAGCAAACTCACAGAGATCTGCCAGCCTCTGCTTCCTGGGTGCTGGGATTAAAAGTGTGTGGCGCTGATCTTTCTAGACACGGGGAGCAGCCCGCAGATCAGGGAGTGATCGGAGTTTGTGTAGGAGGATGACGGTGGTGGAAGCCATGCTAGACCTGAAGCACATCACAGGGCTGATCTGAGAAGAGAGATCAGGAACGCTGCCCACTCTCCATCCCTCCCCCCACCCTCCCCCTTCTTTTCACCCCTCCCTTCCCTCCACTGCTAACTACTTCCTGAAATGGCCAGATGTGCCCTCTTCAAAAGTGCCTTGCTGGCTTCCACATGTGTTTTCTAGCCAAAGACAAGGGCAGGTTTCTATTTCCTTAGCCTTCTCCCACCCAAGCCTCAGCAAGGAACCTGGAGACATGGAATCCCTCCCAATCTCTCCATGGACCTGGGTTGCTCAGTCTTGTATTTCCGCTCAATATTGAGGCCACAACTCAGCTGTTCCCAGAAAACCCTGCACCAGGATCGGGTGTGGAGGAAAGCAGGGTGACATTTCCTTTTCTGTTTCGCCATCTGGTGTGAAGTGGACACACTCAAGGAGCATGGAAACACAGTCTTTAGGGCTCTGGGAAGAAAGGAAAAAAGAACTCCATGGTTAGATATCTCTGGAGAAATTAAGAAAGCAATGGTGGAATTTCCAGAACTTATTCAGTGTGACTTATTTGTTGCACCTAAAGCCCCTGAAAAAGATGCTTTGATGGATCTGGTCACACTTAACAAAGCAGTAAAACAACCGGGATCTTAAACAAGATAGAAAATGGTTTTCTCTTCTTCTACAAGCAAGGAAAGCAGGTTAGGGCTGGTACAAATTCACCCAACTGTTTAGAGTCTCACACTTTAGTCCTAACACTGCTGCTTAGGTGAGGTTCCATCTCATAGTCCCAGGAGAGGTGGGACCATGTCCAGCAATTAAATCCACATTCTAGGCTACCAAAAGAAGGGAGACAATGAAGGGGAGGGGCCCCTAGTCTTGTAGAATGTTCTTGGAAGCTTGTGCGTAGTGGCTGGAATTCTGGTGATGCCATCTCTTCAGGAAAGAGGAGAAAAGACAGACAATAACTGGCGGTCTCTCTTACAACTGCGAAGAGCAGGAGCCCAGCACATTGCACAGTTGAAATGCTCTTCTTTCTCTCCTGCAAAATCCAGGGTCTCAGGCAAAGTCAGTTGCTCATCCTGTTCCAAAGATCTAATCATGATCTGACGATTTCCAATGAGTGTGAAGGATAGGAGAATGTACCCTCTTTGTTGCCACTCTGGTCCTCCAGATTGTTTGTGACTATCACCATGAGTGGTTCTCACTGTCACCACGAATATATCTCACCTTTCAGGATTTTCACCACAAGTGGATCTCGCCTCTCAGGATTTTATCCACATGGCCAATCATTGTGGGCAGAGCATGAATGTCAAGGCCCTTCTGAAAGAACTTTCTCTGGTTCCCTAAACACAGGAAACAGCCTATAGCTGTCTGAATCTGACCCTAGAAGTGTCTGGAATGTTCTCTGACGACAGTGAGTATGCATTTCCTCTACACAGCATAAATGACTGTCTTAGTCAGAGTTTCTATTCCTGCACAAACATTATGACCAAGAAGCAAGTTGGGGAGGAAAGGGTTTATTCAGCTTACACTTCCACACTGCTGTTCATCACCAAAAGAAGTCAAGACTGGAACTCAAGCAGGTCAGGAAACAGGAGTTGATGCAGAGGCCATGGAGGGATGTTACTTACTGGCTTGTTTCCCCTGGCTTGCTCAGTTTGCTTTCTTAGAGATCCCAGGTCTACCAGACCAGGGATGGCACCACCCACAATGGGCTGGGCCCTCCCCCCTTGATCACTAGTTGAGAAAATGCCTTACAGCTGGATCTCATGGAGGCATTTCCTGAAGTGAGGCTCCTTTCTCTGTGATAACTCCAGCTTGTGTCAAGTTGACACAAAACCAGCTGGTACAATGACCAAGGAGAGAAGAGACAGAGGAGGAAGAGGAGCAGGAAGAAGCCAGCCATAAAGGGAAGTAATGCTGGCTGAAGTGGAAAGAGGAAAGGGTGGGAACAGCCAGCTCTGTATAAACATTGAACCACCCTGTTTCTCTTTAGGACTCTTCCTAGTCTGTGAACACTGCCCCCTTTACTGCCCTCATGTCCGCATTCCCTGCTAGTCGTCACCCTAAGTCCTGTCAAGCACTATTGTGACCAAGTTTCTCCTTCACCCCAATCAAAAGAAACATCGGTGACTGTATCTTTAGACATTTACAAGGTCACCGATACATTTAAGCAATGAGCAATATTCTGTAGGTAGTTTCCCTCTCCCTCTCCCTCCTCCCCTTCTCCCTTCTCCCTTCCTAGACAGGGTTTCTATTCTTGCACAAACATCATGACCAAGAAGCAAGTTGGGGAGGAAAAGGTTTATTCAGCTTACACTTCTATATCGCTGTTCATCACCAAAGGAAGTCAGGACTGGAACTCAAGCAGGTCAGGAAGCAGGAGCTAATGCAGAGGCCATGGAGGGATATTACTAACTGGCTTGCTTCCCCTGGCTTGCTCAGCTTGCTTTCTTATAGAACCCAGGTCTACCAGCCCAGGGATGGCACCACCCACAATGGACTGGGCCCTCCCCCCTTGATCACTAGTTGAGAAAATGCCTTACAGCTGGATCTCATGGAGGCATTTCTTCAACTAAGTTCTCTGTGATAACTCCAGCTTATGTCAAGTTGACACAAAACCAGCCAGTACACACACACTCTTTCTTTTTCTCCTGAGACAGGGTTTCTATGTGTGGTTCTGACTGTCCTGGAACTCTGTCTACAGACCAGGCTAACCTTGAACTCAGAGATCCACTTGCCTCTTCCTCTTGAGTGCTAGGATCAAAAGCATACACCACCACAGACCTAGTGTTTCCTAGAAGTCACATTTATGTAGCAAGAGAACCTTTCTTCTTCTCCCTCTCTACTTTTCTCCTCTTCCCTCTCTTGTCCCTCCCTACCTCGATCCCTTGTTTGGATTTTTGGAGACAAGACTTTACAATGTAGTAGTGCATCCCTGGCTGGCCTAGAACTCACTTGGTAGATAAGGTTGACCTTGAATTTGCAGCAATCTTCTTGCCTCTGCTTTCTGATGGCTGGCTTCACAGGTATGTCCTACCAAGCTAGGCTTGCAAGAGAAATGTCTTAGTCTAAATTTGAAGATGCACTAGTTGCTTTTGGTAGGACCCCAGCAAAAAATTGGGTGGGAGCTAGGAGGTGAGAGGTGGTCCTACAGTGAAGGGGCTCTAGGACCCTGGAGAGAAAAATGCAGAAAGATGTAGGGTTCACTACTTCCATAACTAGTGTGTGTCTAGAGCATCCATACCAAGTGATTAATATATAGTGAGTCATTGCTTGACAGGAAATGTAATAACACTGCACAAAATCGTGGGGTGAGCCTGGTCTACACAATAAGTTCTAGGCCAGCCTGGGGTACAGAGTGAACCAAGTTTAGAAAAGAAAAAGGCAATACACAGACAGTGGTGGACAACACCCACTTCCAAGCTAAACAGAAAAGGAGTGGCCATTAGATCCTATGGAGCTGTGGCTGTGTGGGTGGGAAGGAAGAAATCTCCAGATCTCTTGCTTCCCACCCTCCTGTTGTTCACCTGTGCCTTCTGTTGTCGGTGTTCATGGTAGCCCAAAGCTTAAACTACAGGGAAGCCACGGTAACTTAGTTCAAGCCTCTCTAGGCCAATGTGTGGATGAATGGAAAGTGGCCCTCAGGGACCAAATAACAGAATTTAACAAGTAGTTTTCAGCTTATCATTGATTGCAGAGGCAGATAACATTTGTAGAACTCCAAAGGCAGCAAGAGAAGATGATGAACACAGATAAAATGACTTCATTGTGGAGGATCACCTTAGGAAGCCCAGGGATAGGACCGCTCACTGGAGAGAGCTATGGATGTAGAAAGAGATAAAGAGAAGCTACCAGGGCCCTCAGCCTCAACGGCACACATCTGATCCATTTTAGTAGAAGTTTCCTTTTTCTAAGAGCTGCTGGCAAGCCCTGAGCATGGTGCAGAGGTCTGAAATCCTCAGATAAGACGTATCTGTCAACCAGGATGCCCTCTCTCCCCTTCCTTCCTTTCTTGCAGCAATTATTAGTTGAATCTGCTACATGCATCAGGTAGTACACCTCTGATCATCTCCTTTGAGCTTCTAAGGTTGCTGGGACAGATCTTGTACACTGCTAACTTCCTGCTGTAAATCTCAAAGGGAGTCAGAGAAGCTGAGTGAGGACTCTCTCCATCATCACGTCTGAGGCTCTCTTACCTCTGTGTTCATTCTGTCTCCTGTGGAAAGAAACGGGGGTCATCAGTGTCTCAAAGATCCCTCTTCCTGTTGTCTGCAGCCTTTCTGTTTTGCAGTCCTGGTCTTTCCTTCCACTCTCCCATCCTCATGTCTTGTTCCTTCTGAATCTTCATCTCCTTCCTCGCATCACTAGACAGTAAAAGCAGCAGAAACCAGGAAACACTGCTGTGTTCCAGAAAAGATGTAGAAAGGCTATTCCACGGAAGGAAGAGGATGGGGCAAACTCACTCCCATCTTGCCCAGCGCGCCAAGAGTCACACAGTAGTAGGACTATGGAGTAACATAGAGAAACTATGGAACGCTTGGCAAGAATTTCTGACGACTTATCTTGCTCAATTGACTCCCTCACTGTGTCTGGGCGGCAGCTGTTTATCTTTCCCTGCTGCCAGTGGTCAGGGACTTATTTCACCATTTCTCAAGGGAGCTGCTTTTCAGTCTGCTTTGCCTCTGACCTTTGGAATCAGCAGTCCTTTCTGGTGGTACATGTGTCTAGTCTCTCTGTGACATTATTCAGTGTCCCCGTTCTTAGGTCTGTGAGCTGCACAATGCATCTCATTGCATTCACAGCTTCTCTTCAATCCCCCATAGGTAACCAGATAACAACAGAATTCCCACTGTGCTCTCTACCTTTCACAACGTGGGTTGGGTATTGAAGTCGGTTTCTGCTATTGCCCGTGACCAAATGTCCAGTGAGTCAAGGAAAGCATCTGGGCCCTAGTTTCAGGTTCGTAAAAGGAGAATGATGCATAGTTCCATTTTTGCAGAGCTTGCGTAGGTTAAGTGAGAATGTGTAGAATGCTGGCCCACAGTGTGCTTTGTGTATCAACATGTTTGAGCATTAGCTTAGTACTAACACGTATTAGCATGAGATGTGTTCATGTTAGTATAACGAGGCTTAGTGTAGATTTTGAGTTCGCTTCTGTATCACTCTCTGTGCTTGGTCACATGGTTCCTTTAGTGTGGCAGTGATCTAAGAGTTCTCATCTTACCTGCAAGTGAAGAATCATGTTCTTGTGAGGAAGAGATGAGGGCAGGTTTCAAGTCTGTTGTAGGCAACCATGAGCTTCTTCTGGGCCTTTCTCAAAGAGAACAAACTAGGGGTCCTTTGAGATAGTTTAACTCACATGGAGAATAAACAGAATGAGAAAAGGATAATCTTACAGGCTAGGTTCACATCAGGACCAGGGGAAGCACAAACTAGAAGACATTTATTCTAACTTATACTGCAGTGGTCTTGCTGTCCAACTGGTGTTCCCCATGCTGTTTCCTATCTTCTCTTCCTTCTCTTTTTACTTTTATTCACTTACCCATACATGCATGCATTTACTGTCTGTCTGTCTGTTGCAGTAAATATTAAATGAATGGCTTATTCTTTTATCACACCCCTCACTGCGGTCTTACTCCACAGAAGCTGCTCCAGTATGGAGCTGAGTGCACAGACATGGTCCACAAGCCACACTCTCCACATGGTTCCCTTCCCAGGCATTCACTCTGCCTGCGCTGTTGCTTCTGTCCTGGGTGGATACGACAGCCCCGGCGTGTTCCATTTCTCCACCACCAGGCACAAACATGACTCCAAAGCCCGGCAGCTTTTCAAGTAGGTTTACATATTAAATTCTTAATCCAAAAATCCTCTACACAATAAGTTTGCACCCAATAGAAAAAGATACCAACTACCTTTCTATATGAGATAAAAAGAAGCCATTGAAACCCTTAGAAATATTCATATCTACCTATAGCAAATTATGACCACCTGGATCTAGTTCTCCTTCTTGAGCTCCAATCTACTCTCTGCCTCCTGCCTCCTCAACCTTCCTCCGCCTACGTTTTCCATGTCTAATCATATATCACTTTAACATCAACCCACATCTATCTATCCATCTATCTATCCATCTATCTGTCTATCTATCTATCTATCTATCTATCTATCTATCTATCTATCTATCTATCTATCCATCTATCTACGTATGTATTTATCTGTCTATCCATATATTTTCCATCTCTCTTGTCTATCTTTCCATTTATCTATCTATCCACCTATGTTTATATATTTATATATAGGTGTTGTAGTAAATATTAAAAAGACTGAGACCAGTTTTAGTATGTCATTGCTCCACACTGGTCCCTGGTTCTCTCTAACCCGGTCAGTTGCTCCCACGCTAGTTCCTTCACTAGAGGGCCATATTGAACTATTAATTTATGTCAGCGGCTTCACACTGCCCCTAAGTACTGACTTGGGGTGATTTGTGAGCTTGCCATGTTGCTCCCTAGAGTTAGTTTTGGCACTAGAGGGCCATGTGGAACTAACACTAATTTATCTCTGGTTAGTCTCTCTCTGTTAGCTGCAAACTCTGTCCACTCTCCAACAAGCCCAACAAATTCAAAAGTCCAGAAACTTGTAATTTAACAATGGTTTTATCTCAGATATTCTCAATAAATTTTACTCTCCACAAAACATCCACACCATAAACTTAGAGCCAAATGATATGATATAATTTGCCCACCTAGACAAGTCAAGTCATTCTGCACAATTCCATCCATTATAAAATATTTATAACAACCTGTATCTATGCAGAGATGCTCAGAGAGGAATGTCTATATCTGCCTCCATGTTGCCACTCCTTCCTGTCCTTGCTTTTCTTCTCGTCCTCTTTCAAAAACTTTGTTCCTGCTTACCCTTCTCATCCAGTGACAGGCCTCTCCTCTTATAATTCCAAACACAATTCACCCTTTTGTTTAATTAAATAAAATAACATTTTTGTTAAATAAAGCTGAGCATAATCGTTACCATTCTGTAATTTATAAGGTATAAAATACAACCTAACACCAAGTCTAAAATTTTTGCCAATTAGATAGAAGAGTTAGTTATCTATATCAGGTTAAGAAAGGCTAAACTTTCTATGTGCTGGCTAACTTGTATACTATCTGAAAAAGTCTTTAATCCTGTCAGAAATCTGGGAACGACCAGCACTATGTGTGAATATAGGAAGCCTAACATGACTACCAGAACTGAGATAGGTTGTAAGGACAATTATCTACTTGCACTGTCTCCTGTTAGCAGAACATGAGAGCAAGTCTTCAGCCTTCTGGCCCAGGATCACCTGACAGGCTTTTGAAATGCAGAATTTTGAAGGACTGATCATTCTGGCTTGGCAGAAATTATCAATCGACTATTCTGCTTAATGTGTCCTTCTCTGGACAGTATTTGTCTGTAGGTAAAATAGGCAATTTCTGCCTAGTGGATGCCTAGCTATGATGTAATACTTCACCTGGAGGTAGAGATGCTCAATTTCTTCTTTGAATCCATGAAAGAGGAGCTTTTAGGAGCAGATATGTCTCAACAAGTGATAAATAACATTAAATGTCACATTTTGTGGATTTCTGACATTTTTGAAAACCATCTATATAAAGTAATCTGGATTGTTGTCAGTTAACTACTCTCAGCTATTTCTGATGAAAATATTTTGAAAACACCCTGACTGTAAACAAGGAGCCATGGATTTATTCTTTGGCTCTTAATTCCTATGTTTAATCATCGTAGATCAGTCTGCAATGGCATCAATAGAAGTACAGGGTCCAAGTCTTGTACTTAAAAAATTGTAATAATAGAGAAAATTTATGCCAATGAAAATCTGAAGCTTGTATCAAATACATTCTATACCAATGTAAGGATTATGACTTTAGCTTAGTAATAAATTTGAGAATTTCTACCAAATGAGATTATGGGTTTACAATTCATCAGCTTTCTATCTACTTATCCACCCAACTGTCCTCTCTCTAGTCATAAGCTGATTTCATCACTGTTTTTTTTTTTTTCCCATTGCTATGACCAAATAACCTGGCAAGAAGCAATTTAAGTATAAAGTGGTAACTCTGGTTCACATTTTAAGAATGCCAAGGAAGGCATGATGGAGCAGGTCAAGGCATGGCAGTGAGAACGTGCGACAGATGCTGTAGATACCATGATAGGTCAGGAAGCAGGGTAAGGGAAACGCCAATCTTCTACCTGCTTTCTCCTCCCTCATTCATACTTCATGCTGGTATGTGGCATGGTATGCACTTGAATGTTTGCATGTGCATGCCTGTGTGTGTGTGTGTGTGTGTGTGTGTGTGTGTGTGTGCATGTGGAAACCCGAGGTCATTTTCATGTCTCATCTTCAGACATACTGTCCTCTCTCACTGGCACTGAGCTCAACTAAAATCAGCTAAACCAAGGGGCAGTGACTCTTCTTCCCTTTCCCTCCCCTCCTTTCTCTCTCTCTTCCTCCTCCTCCTCTTCCTCCTCCTCCTCCTCCTTCTTCTTCCTTTCTTTTTCTCCTTCTCCTTCTTTGTCTTCTTTGCCTCCCTAGGACTGGTAATATGGGTAGTTGCTCACCACAATGCCCTGGCATTTTCACATGGGCTCTGGAGCTTAAATTTAGGTCTTCCAGTTTTCAAGGCAAGCACTTTATAAACCGAGCTGCCTCTCCATCCCCTAGTCATTTCTTAACCCCAATTGACTGGGCAGTGAAGATTGCTTTCATCACCCTTACCACCATGTGGACTACCTTTCTGTCTTATTTAAGTCGTTGTTCAGAATCTTTCTTTTCTAAGACTTTCAGATCTCTGAGTTATGAGGAGTGGGTTGGCCTCACAGGCTTCACAACTTTTCTATGTCTCTTCTGCGCAGAAACTGCTCACATGGCTGTCTTATCTGTAGTCTGCATCGGGTTCTTTCCTGAGGTTTCAAGTCCTGTTTTTGTCTAACCAGTTCTCCTGGTTAGTTTGTAAAGCTTGCCTGTCTCACAGAGGGGCTGTCAACTGTTAGTCTCTGTAGGATGCAGTGTGAGGGCCCTGGACAGCTTACCAGTAACTGTTCTTTTCCAGAGGCCTGAAACCAGCCTGACCCTGTAATGCCAGCTAGCAGGAAGAGAGAAGGAAATTTGCAAATGGACCTAAGCCCTGCTTTTATCAACACAAACATTTCTGTCCTCTGCTGCTAGCACACCAGGATCAAGTTCCCTAAATTCCATTTAATTTCCTTGGCTTCTGTATTGAGTTACAACCAGGCCACAAGGGATATTGGCACCAAAAGCCTGCAAGGAATAAGCTGTTTGGTTGAACTTTGTTGCTCAGTTCTGCAGACATTGTAGGTTCAGATAAGGGTGTGGGTGGCCTGTTAATTCTTTCTTCATGTTGCTCTGAAGTGAACCTAAAATCTGTCACACTCTGAGATTCCCTGCTATAACTGTAGCAATAACCAGCAACCATCGCTGAGCCATGCCAAGCTTTCCTGAGAGCTGTCTCTTCTTGCTGTCTTTCTTCCAGCTATACCCTACTGTAAGAAAAACAGTTCAAGCATCTTTGCAGACTATAGTTCCTGGGTAGCTACAGGAGGCATATGTGTGCACGATCTGGTTGTTCACATACAAAGGTGAGAAAACATTTTGAATCTTATTCTTAAGCAACAGAGCCTTTTGCTGCAGGGGTGTCAGTGAGAGGTGTGTGCGTAGTTTCTTCCCTGTTGTGTGTAGTTTTTGCTAACCTGTTTTGTGCTCCATGTGTACTATGTTACTGGCCCCATTAGCTTATTTTTCATCCTGCTTTATTGACTCAATTGGTGGGTGCTTCTAATCTCCCAGGGCTAGAATGTCCACTACTCTTAGTTCAGCACCCTAAATATGTCCCCCCAATTTGTTGCTCAGTTATCTTCTCCTTGTTCAGCAACCCAAAACTGTCTCCAGCTTAGTTGCATTTCTAGTCTCCTACCTGGGGAAGTGGCCTATGGCTGCTCCTCCCAAGATCTCACATGGCTGGTCACCTTTTCTCCCTCTGAGGCATGGTGAAAACTCCTTTCCTCTTCTTGCATCTCTTAGCCTATCTGCAGGGACCTGGAAGTCCTGTGCTTTTTCTTCTGCCCAGCAATTGGACCTTGACATTTTTATTGATTGATCAGGAACCAGTTGGAGAACAGGATCTTAGCATCAGAACCAAGCCCTACACTTTCCTACGTAAGTGTCCTTGTTACCTTTAGCTGTCAACTTTATACAGCTTTAAGTCACCTGAGAGAAAAGCTATTGTGTAATTACCTAGATCAGATTAGCCTGTGGGTGCGTTTGTGGGGCATTAAGTGGCCCAGCCCTCTCTGTGGCCCAGCCCACCGTGGGCAGCATCATTCCCTTACAAAATGGTCTTGGGTTGTATAAGAAGACAAACTTATCATGAGATCAAAAACAAACCAGGAAGCAGTGTTCTTCTGCGGCTTCTGCTTGTGTTCCTTCCCTTAATGGTGGGCTGAGATCTGATAGTGTAAGCCTTTCTTCCCCTGAATTGCTTTTGGTAATAATAAAAGTGTTTTATCACAATAACAAAGAAACCAAGAACATTCAGGTAACTGTATGCTTTGTGTGGTACTGCATGTGCATACATGTTTACATATGAGTGTGTGTGTGTGTGTGTGTGTGTGTGTGTGTGTGTGTGTGTAAACAAGACCAGTTTTAAAAGCTCTATGAAGTAGGTGAATATACTTGTAATTCTTAATGCTATATGCCTAGCGCATATCTGATACATAGTAGCCACCTAGTAAATAATACATTGTTAGGAGGAATGTCTGTCTGTCTTATTTTACCCAATAAAGCATACCTCCTAATATGGCCTCTCCCTATGAGCCTATGTGGGCTATTTTTATTCAAACCACCACAGACATTTTCAGACATGGTTTTTAAAGATAGATCAGTGAGGTTGTGGATCAGGTGTTTGAATTAGAGTTTGATAGAATCGAGTGTTAATTCCTGTTTCGTGATTTATTCTGTGTGACCTTGTTAGTTTTTTCTCCCCTTTCAGTAGACTTTCTGTGTTATACAAATTTGTAAAATGGGGAAGTAATCCGTGGTTCTCACATTCATGAACATTAATGATGTTCATGTTACTCAATAAAGCATCCAGTCATGTCGGCTCCTAGTGTCCTTTTCTATTGGTCTGCATCTTGTTTTTTGAGACAGGGAGAGCAGGAAGAAAAATATGCTAAGTTACCTTCCCAGACCCTAGGGTTTTTTTTTTGTTTGTTTGTTTGATTGTTTTTTCCCCTGACTCTTCTGTTTCCTAAGAGCCAGGTTCTAGGGAAGAAATGGATGTGGTGAGGGGGATCATGGGTAATGGTAAAAAAGACTAGAGGTGTGATAATGAATTGTACAGATTTAAATTTTGTCTGTGGTGAGTTAACTTTGTTGGATATTGCTTGACTGTCATTTAAAACTAGAAATGGGTGAAAAATGACACTTTTTACTTATATCATTTGGACTTTGCACACAATCCTTGTGAAGATTTGAAAAGTCATCAGCCTTAGGGGCTTGGCCATCAGCCTATGCCTTTGGGCACTTTTGAAATTGAAGCATTTCTTTTAGGCAGATGCCACTGTGATGTTAGTCTAGGTATACTCTTGTGAGCTCAGGTATATACTTGGGCTGAGCTACTGAAGGTTGTAGAAATGTGTGGAGGAATCTTGCTAATTAAGCCAGAAGACCTAGTTCAAATATATCACATATGTTCTTACACAGGACGAGCTTAGGAGACAGTTAAACACTTGAGCCTCTGTTTCCCCACCTATAAGACTGTAAGGTTAGCTTTTTTTTTTTTTTTTTTTTTTTTTTTTTTTTTTTTTTGTATTAGAAATTACCCTGAAAATCTGCATCTTAAAGACAGACAAGCATTTGTCACATGCAGATTCTGTGGGCTGAGAACTCCAATTTGAGGAGTTCATTAGCAGGGCAGTTGTGGTCAGGGTCTCTTGTAAGGTCATGGTCCACATGTTTGTGGTCCAATGGATGCAACTCGGTAACCAAGGGAATAAAAAAGTTTGTGATCATCTCAACAGATTCAGAGAAAACACTTGACAAATCGACACACTTTTGTGGTCAAGTAATAAGCAAACCAGGACCAGATGGGACCTTCCTCAACAAAGTACAAGGCATCTCTGAAAGCCCAGGGTTAGCATCACACTAAGAGAAGAGACTGGGTGGTTCCACTGAAGGTCAGACACATGACAAGCATGTTGTCCTGGCTCTTCTGAGCTCAGCTTCCATCAGTGGATCTAGTTAGGACAATCAGACAGGAGCCAGATCAGAAAGAAAGAAAACCATCTCTATTCACAGAGGAAATGATCTTTTACACACACAAACATATCAAGGAAAACCTGTTGTCATGATCTACCTTTATAAACCCAGCACTTGAAAAGTTGACTCTGGAGGACGGCTGTGAGTTCAAGGCCAGCCTGGCTACCATAGTGCATACTAGGCTAATGTAGCAAGACCCTGTGTCTTAGGGTTTTGTTGCTGTGAACAGACTCCATGACCTATGCAACTCTTATAAGAATAACATTTAGTTGGGGCAGGCTTACAGGTTCAGAGGTTCAGTCCATTATCATCAGGGAGGGAGCATGGCAGCATCAAGGAAGGCATGGTGCAGGAGGAGCTGAGAGTTCTATACCTTCATCTGAAGACCATTAGAGGACTGGCTCCAACATGGCTAGGAAGAGGGTCCCATTACCTACACCCAAAGTGACATACTTCCTCCAACAAGGCCATACCTACTTCAACAAGACCATACCTCCTAATAGTGCTACTCCCTGGGCCAAGCTTATTCAGACTACCACATCCTGCCTCAAAAACAAAACAAAACAACAAAGGAAAAATAGAGACATACCCACAAAACCAACGAGCATGATGGGGCATGCCTATTCTCTCAGCACTAGGGGGATAGAAGTAGGGAGGTCAGAAGTTGGAGGCTAGCCTGGGCTACATGAGACACCATTTCAAACAAAAAAAAACCAAACCAAAACAACAACAACAACAAAAAAACAACAAACAATAAAACCCCAGAAAACTTTTAAGAAATCCACCAACCAAGCGAAGTAGTCAAACAATTAAGATCCAACAAATGAGTTCAATAAGACCAACACACAAAAATTCATCATATAGTTTATTTATTTATTTATCTTTTGCTTTCAAATTTTTATTTGGCAATAACGAAACAGAATTAACATAAGCAACTCCCAGATTAGCTGTTCTTGCTCAGGACTTCGGCCAGCCCACAGGAGAGGAGGCCTCTTTCTACTTCCTTTCTAATGGAGCTGTGCTCTTTAATGGAGCCATGAGACAGAGATACTTGTCCAGGTGCGTGTCTAGGATTACTCAGATACAAAGTCTCTGATTGTGTTGGTGGGAGACAGGACCTTAAAACAAACATCTGAGAATATGGAGCCATTGCACACAGCTCCTAATTCAGAACAGAGGCCGAGCCATCACACCTGTGTCTTCCAGGCTGATACTTGCTTTCTTCCTGCAGGCCTGGTCTTTTTACTTGGATTTTGCCTTCTTTATTTTCGGAGTTACTGTTTTTGTTTTTGTTTTTGTTTTTGTTTTTTAATCAACAATACAAAGAGCCCATCACAGTACCAAGTCTTCACCAGATAGAGCTTAAATTCTATCAAAACAAACTGGATGCAACTGTTTGGAATCTTCAGGGCGAGCAGCGAGAAAGTCAATCCTAAACTAGTGCCCTACAACAGCTCAATCCCTTATGCAGGTGGGAATGGGAAAAGGAAAACCGTGCCACGCATTATTGAACCTGATAAATGATATGGCAGGGATGACCATGAGCATCAGGTGGGTTCCCTATTTCCCAGACAGCTGTTTGTACAGCTTGGGTACGTAGTTGTCCCATTCTGCCTGGTAACACGTGCCGGCCACGGGGGCTCCCAGGTGATACTTCTTGCGGAAGGCTGCGGTTTTGAACTTTCCACGGTGGTCTCCAGACCGGTTGGAGAGGATGGGTTCGTCACATTTCAGTGGCTTGTCCTGCTGGTACACCAGCCAGACATAGCGATGGAGACCAGTGCCCTTGGGAGGCCCGGAACCCACGTAATCCGAGAGGACCTTCCCACTGCTGATGTCGTTGCCTTTCATGTTGACCACCAGAAAATGGTGCCATTCCCTGTACTTGGGTTCTTTCCTACTGGGAGCATCCGGGTCTGTGAGGACCAAGGTGTAGAGTTTCCCTGGGTCAAGGCCATCCCACGAAATGCTGCTGGGTCTGTTCTTAACCTGGGTGGGCGTCAGCATTTGGCCCAGCTCACCTACCTCTGCCGCTGCGTAGGTGACCCGCAGTAGGTGCTGAGGTTGTTCGTCCACTTCCTGTAGGCTCAGCGGCCCGGCCCACATGCCCATGTCTGTAGCCATAGCGAGAGGCTGGAGTGGCGGTTGGGTGCTGGAAGGCACGTGCTGCGCCGAGAACTGGTTGGTGACCACGCAAACTCTGCAGCTGCGGGAGCACGTACTTTTTTATTCTTATATATCTCGATGAGTGATCCCAAAGTTCAATTTTTTTTTTCGTGCTAAAATTAAAATAACTCAAGAACAAACTTTTACAAAAATTATGAAAACCATAGTTTGAAAAGTACAAGATAATTGTATGGCTCTAAATAAATAAGTAAATGGAAATCACTCCATGTTTGTGGATAAGACTTAGGAATTAACAAGAAATGAACATCCTCTAAGACAGTGTGTAGATTCAATGAAGGTCCTGTCCAAATCGCAGTGTCTTTGTAGAAACTGCTGAGTTTAAAATTTCTAAAGGTGGATTTGCAAGAAGCCAGAATAGTCAAAGGTATCTTGGAAAAAGAGAAGGTTGGAAGATGCCCATGCTTTTTAGCTTGAAGTACAAACAGTAGCAGTGGAGCTAGTGTAGACTCACATGGTGTGAGGCACACAAGGATCTGTGCTAGTACATCCAGATGTCCAGCCATGTGAAGGGATGCTCAGCAAAGACAGCAAAGCTCTCAATGGGGAGAGAATAGTTCAGTCAGTGATCCTGACGTCACTGGACATTTACATGCAAAAGAGTAATGTTGGCCCCTAACGTAGCACCAGATATGAGCTAATCAAACCAAGGACCTAAATGTAAGAGTCTAAAAGAATATTAGAAGAAAACATAAAGTTTTATGACTTTGGGTTTGGTAATGGATTCTTAGCTATAACACCAAGATGTGGTGGCAAGATGCTCAGTGGATAAAGGTACCCACTGATAAGCCTCATGACCCACGTTTATTCCCAAACCCCATGTAGTAAAATTTGTTCTCTAACCTCACATGCATGTATGTATGTATACACACACACACACACACACACACACACACATGAGTGTGCTTATGCACCCCTACCATCCATCCAACCAACCAAATAAACAAAGTAATGTAACAAATCAAAACCAATCAAATAAAAAACATCATGACACATGAGCCATAAAAGAAAAAGACAATTTGGATTTCATTAAAATTAAAATAGATTCTGTGTTTCCAAAAGCTTTATTGACAATGAGAAAAGGCTGGGATGGACCAGCAACATGGTTCAGTAGGCAAAGGTGTTTGAAACCAACCTGACTCTGAATCAGATCCCTGGTCCCCAGATGGTTGAAGGAGAGAACTCCCAAAGGTTGTTCTCTGAGCTCTGCACACATGCAGTGGAACAACTCTCTTAACATCCATGTTAAATAAGATTTTTAAAAAGTACTTAAAAAATAAGAAAAGGCAGTGCATGAAGTGGTTTTTAAACATCTTTTCAGATCATATATTTGGTAAACGTTTTATATCTTGAGTCTATAAAGAATATTCACACTTTAATGATTCATTTTATCTAATCTAAACAATGGGTCAAGGCTTTGAGCAGACATATTTCTCTTAGGAAGATACACAAATGGCCAAGAGCACATGGAGAGATGCCAGATATTATTAGGTCATCAGGAGAGAGCAAATCAATATTATACCCACCCAGGGTGGTCAAATGAAAAGAGTCAAATACAAGTATTGTTGGGTGTGTGGAAAAATAGAAACCCTCAAAGACTCCTGTTGGAGATGAGGAATGGTACTGTTTACTCCTCGAGTGACTGCCCATAAAAGTTAATTTACTACCTAGCATCAGTTTCTGGTTATACACTCAAGAGAAGTCAAAATAAATGCCCACATAAAAACCTGTAGGCCAGTGTTTATAGCAATGGTATTCACAATAGCCCAAAGTTGGAAGCAACCCAATGTCCATGAATGGATAAGCAACACGCACTTATAAACAGCGGTAGCAGGATCCTATTCAGCCATAAAAAGAAATGGGGTTCTAACACATGCTATAACATGGGTGGACTTTGAAAACAGAATGGTAAATCTCTATCAGTCAGAAACTACCACTCTCTGGGCCAAGGAAAGTAGGTGAAGATGCTTTCCAGGCAAGCCTGTCGGCCCAGGTTCTATCCCCAGAGCCCACATAGGGTAGAAGGAGAGCAGAGGGTGACAAAGCTGTCCTCTGACCCCTAAGTACACTGTGGCATGAAAGCCCCTGCCTCCTTGAATCATGCGCATAAACATACAATAATAAATAAATTGAAAAGAAAAAAACCTAGTCTATATGAATCTACTTCTTTAAACTACTCTAAGTGGCAAATTGACAGAGATGAATCTAGAAGTCGTTCCGTGGTTGCTTTGTAAGGCAGGCTTGGGAAATAAGAAGTAGACAGCCAAAGGGTATAGGAGTTCTTTCAGCACAAAGAAAATACTTTCAGTTTGAAGGCGTTGATGGCTTATGTGTATCTGCAACTGTTTTAAAAGGCCACCAGACTGTACCTTTTAAGTGGTTAAATTATATGGCACGTGAATTACATCTCAGTAAAGACATTATGTGGGCTGGAGAGATGGCTCAGTGGTTAAGAGCACTGACTGCCCTTCCAGAGGTTCAATTCCCAGCAACCACATAGTGGCTCACAACCATCTGTAATGGGGTCTGATGCCCTCTTCTGGTGTATCTGAAGACAGCTGCAGTGTATTCATATACATAAAATAAATAATTCTTTTTTAAAATAAAAGACATCATGTAAAACACGCAGTCAACAACAAGAACAAAAAGTAAATTCCAAAAGGAATCTGAAGGTTCTCTGGGGGGACAGAGGATCTTCTTTGTAGCTATTCTTGTCTGTTGTCACTATGTGAGCTACTCCGAGGGGACTTGAACGTACTTTCAGACAGCAGCTATCTTGCCCAAAGGAAGTGACCCAATGAGGTGAGAATCGGAATGTCCAAGACAGCCTAATCCTGGAGACTGCATCTGCCCTCCTTGCAGAGTCTCTTGGTTACACAGGTCAGCCCTACACAGTGTGAAGTGGCTGACCAAGGGTGACAGTCTTTGCAACCAGAGCCTGGCTAGCACCAGCCCGCAGGAAGCTTTCCTTATGAACTGGGGCATTAAGTCTTCGACGCTTGGTAAATGTTAACCTGCTAGGTAAGCATTAAATATCCGTTGTAATGTTGACTTAGATGGTGCAAGGCGAGATGTGGCTTATTCCTATTTACCGCGTCATTCACTCAGAGTTCTCAGAGTCCCCCAGGTTCCTTCAGTATCACAAGCACTGTTACCCATTCCAAGGTCCATGCCAGCATCTGAGCTCTTCTCTCCTCTCCTACCCAAACTTCCTGGGCTCAGAGGCTCCCCTCCCCTCTGCTACTCCTTATAACCCTGCTGTTTCTGTGAGTCTCTCTCTGTCTCCATCTCCTCCCTTTTCTCTCTCTGTCTTTCTCCTCCCGTATCTCTTCTTTTACATGTCCCCAGTCGTCTTTCTTTTGCTATGTTCTCTCTCTGTGTCTCTGTCTCTCTCTCTGTCTCTCTCTCTCTGTGTGTCTCTCTGTGTCTCTGTCTCTCTCTCTGTCTCTCTCTCTCTGTGTGTCTCTCTGTGTCTCTGTCTCTGTCTCTGTCTCTGTCTCTGTCTCTGTCTCTCTCTCTCTCTCTCCTATTTTCCTGCTTCTCTCATGGCCAGGTCCAGTCTTCTGACTACGATCAGTCTATTTTCTCTCTCTGCTCTGTTCTCTCTCATGTCTATGATAAAGTCCTTCCTCTTAGCCAGACCATGGTTTACACACTTCCTTCCACCACGTGTGTCCTAGGGATTGACCTGCTACTGGACTTCAAGGCAAACACCTTTACTTGCTGGGCCATCTTACTAGCCCCCTTAAGGTATATTTTGGAGACTGTGTCTGTGTCTCTATTGGCATTTAGGTGACTCGATTGTGAAGTCAACATGGTGTGACAGGAGGAAAAGCAGATATGAGGGGGAAGCTGGCAGCTCTAGAGTTTACCAGGAGCAAGACCCAGAGTTCTTTGGTCTTTTGGACTCTGTGAAGTCAACATGGCTTTATCTCCTCACAGCTCAAAGGCATGCTGCAAAATTCTCACAGGGAAGGGAAAACAAGCTCAGGATGGATGAGCTGGGTAAGGGGGAGAATCACTTTACACTCCCACCCCCCCCCCCCCCGCTTGTTTGGCTGTACTTCAGGCCAGCCCCAGGGGTGCGGTTTCAGACAGGATGGAGATGAGGGTGTGGTAGCCAGATGTCTGCGATCCACTAGCTAAGCTCACTGTCCTTTCAGCTACCTCTCCCTCCCATCCTGATGGCTCAGAAACAGCACCCGAAGCCTCTGGAGCCCAGCGTCTAAGGGCACTTCAGATGCTTCCTGGAGTCTCTTGCTTAGGATTCTTTCTCAGAGAGCATGTAGAGTTCAGCAGGTTATAAGCGCAGCCTCCGGACATCTAGGAACTTTTTAAAATTGGCCGTGCATTTCCATTTAACTTTCTAAGTCTGGGACATCTTCTCCAGGGGACCCCCAGGAAGTGTCCAAACTCATCTAGTCCCAGCCAATTCATGCAGCTATGTAAGGTATTTCATGCTTTATAAACTGCTTCCCTGAGCAAAATGACAATGGCAGTAGGCATGCAGACAAGGCAAGTTCCACGTGGTCCCATCCCAAAATGAAGAGCTACAGAGCCACAGATGGCCAATGGCTGGAGGAAGGGGGAAGGAAGAGAGCGAGAGGGAGAGAGAGAGAGAGAGAGAGAGAGAGGGAGAGAGAGAGAGAGAGAGAGAGAGAGAGAGAGAGAGAGAGAGAGAGAGAGAGGAGGAGAGAGGGGGAGAGGGAGAAGGAGAGAGGAGGAGAGGAAGAACCAGTTGCCTTTAGGAACAAATTCCTGTATATGTTGTCCAGTCCCAAATGGTCCTCAAGGGACACACACACACACACACACACACACACACATTCAAGCAAAGCTAAATGCAGTTAATATGTGTATATGCATACATATAGTGTGTGTGTGTGTGTGTGTGTGTGTGTGTTAATAACGAAGAGGAGATTGTGACTTTAGAATGGAAGGAGTTCCATAGAAGAGAGAGAGGGTCTGGAATTGAGTCTTAGTTATTGGTGGGATCCTTGGGAGGCTGACACAGGGAAGGGGAATCGTCCATGTGTGGTTGCCATGGCTACAAACTGGCTTGGGATATAGGGGCTCTCCGTGTTTCCTCCCGATTCACTTTCTCTTTTCCTCTGCCATAGAGGCCATGGTTTTCTTCTAACTAATGGCAGACCTGCTCTTTCTTAGGGGCCAATACCAATAATAAATCTACTAGCCCTGGTGGCCATTGTACGAGGATCACCCAGGAACTTCCTTAGGAAGTAATAAGAAGACTGGGAATCTTGCCTGGAGATCACAGATGGGGTTATGATAAGACGTGAACCCGTGAGCTCTGGAGTCCCAGGATGAGCCGTAGAGGATGGAGGCTTGGCTTAGTAGTGGAACACTCACCTGGCAAGCTCAGTGCCTAGGGTTTGGTCCTCAGTCCACTCCCTTCGTCTCCCTGTCTCTCTCTGCCCCTCTGCCCCCTGTCACTCTGTCTCTGTCTGTCTCTGCCTGTCTCTGTCTATTTCTCTTTCTGTGTATGCGACAAAATTACAAAAAGACAAAACAAAAGTAACCCAGATGAGCTCTGGAATCACTCTCACCGTCAAAGACGCCTTTAAGTTGGACTAGTTCAGAAGGCTTAGCTGGGCTTCGGCTCCATTGTGGTGCAGGCTTCTGCCCCATGAGTGGAAAGTGCCATTCCCCCGTGGGCAAGCGGAGGATTTGCCTTATGGGGTGATGCAGCTGCTTTCGCCTTGTGGCCTCTTTCTCACCCAGTAGTCCTTATTGTCTATTTAATTAAATTATAGCCAATATCCTCTCCCTCTTCTGGCAAACTTATTCTAAAAATTAAATATGCTGAAATGAAGCCCTACCCACCATTTCTCTCCCGCTTTCTTCTTCCCCCAGCCTTCCAGGTCCTTTTTCTTCCCTTCCTTTGTAACCTCTGGAGCACTTGTGTAGAATGTTAATACATTAAGGCTGACTGTCGCCTTCCCACGAGCTCTACCCAGAGCAGTGAAGGAGAAACAAGTAAGACAGTCACACTTGACCTGCAGGATTCTCCTCTGTCCTACAGAGCACACGGAGAACACAACGCATCATTAACTCTACCTCAGATTTTTTAAGCTCTGTATTTTAATTTCCCACTTCCTGAATTAAAAGGCTATTATTCATAGCTCTCCACGCCCACTCCAAGAAACACCACAATCTTGAGCTTTCTGTGGGTGGCCTGGGAGGGTTCCTGAGCACATGCTCAGGGATTTGCTTTCAGCATCTGTAGACTTGAGTCTGGATTGCCGGGATATCGGGAAGTTTAATAAGCTGTCACCCGGGGGGTCTGTATTCTCAGAGCATCCCAACCTTCCCTCTTGGCTCAATGTTCTTAACATTCTCTTTTTTGTTCATTCATTCATTCATTCATTCATTCATTCATTCATATATATATATGTATATATACAATGAAATATTCATTTCATTCATCCATGTATATATATATACACACACACACATTTGTGTGTGTGTGTGTGTGTGTGTGTGTGTGTGTATGTGTTTGCTCAGTTACTTATTTGCCATGTGTGTGAGTGTGGTGTTTGTGTGGTATATGCACATGGGTGGGCATATGGAGGGTGGAGGAGGACGTCTGCTGTCCTGTTCTATTACTTTTCACTGTAATCCCCTGACATGGTCTCTCACCGATTGTGGAGTTAGACTATAGCCACTACACCCCAGTGACTCCCCCATCTCTGCCCCTCTGTACCCCTGCCTCAGCACTGGGGTGACACCTGGCTTGCTACAGGAGTGTTGGGATCTGAACTCAGATCTGGACCCAGGCAGCAAGCAAGTGCTTTGTCTTCTCTCCAAGAGAGCCGTCTGTCCCCTAAGAAGGCAGTGTGCTTCCAATGACAGAAGGAAAAAATGGTCTCATCCTTGAGGAAGTAGCAGAGGGGAGGCCATTAAGTGAAACTGGCTGGGTTAAGAGCCACTGGGAAATGATCTCAGATGCACAGACTTCACCAGGGTACCAGCAAGCAGGATGGAAAAAGTTTGAATGATTTGGTGAGAAAATCAGAAAAGCTAAAACAAATGAAGTGCAATAGGTGGTCAGAGGAAAACAAAGGAAAAATATTAGTCGAATATTTAAAATGAACATGAAAGATACAGAAAAATATTACTTTTCATAAGTTAAAAAAGCTAAAAATTGGGTCGTTTGAGTGCTATATTTTCAAGTTATTATTATTATTATTATTATTATTATTGTGGTAGTGGTGATGGAGATGGAGGTGGGGGCCGCAGCAGCAGCGATTATAATGATGATGGTGATGATGGTGATGATGATGATGATGGTGATGATAAAGATGATGATATTAATGTCGGGGTCTCATGTAGTCAGACTGGCCTCAAATTTTCTGTGTGGTCAAGGATGGCCCTGAACGTTTGCTCTTCCTGCTTCTGTATCCTGAGTCTTGGGACTGCAGGCATACATCCATGTACCTTTGTGTGCTGCTTGGGATCCCACCCAGAGCTTCATACATGTGGGGCAAACCCTCTGCCGGCTGAGCTACCTCTCCAGCCTTCAAGTAATGAAAGTAACTTAACACTTCGTCCTGCCATTCAGACATAGCCACACCCCTCATCTTGTCTAGAAGCCCAGTTGGAGGACTCTAAAGATCTTTATGGAGGGGCTAATTAGAGAGGGCATTTTTTTTCAGTGCTTGTAGGGCTTTCAGAGCCCAGAATGCCGACCCTTCCCCTAACAAGCACCTCTAACTTCTTCTTGTCTCTGACAGCCAATGCCTCCTTCTCGGATACCGCGCAAGACAGAGGATTATGATTTGGGAAAGCCACCTGGTCCTGTAAGTCATGAAGTCGGGACAGTGACTCCAGCTCCGGATGCCCCATTTGAGTCCAGCCGTAGTCTTTGGGACTCGAGGGGTAGCGGGGGCTGACGACTGTGTAGACCAGGCTCCAGGTCACCCACTCTGGCTAGACTTTCTGTATCGCCAGTGGTGCAGGAGTAGGGCTGGGCTTCGGTGCCACTGTGTGGACTTGAGCTTGACCTCAAGGAGAAGACCTCATCTTAGTAGCTGTCTGCCCTCCCTGCCTGAGGCAGAACAGAGGTCAAACGTGCCACCCAATGAGTATGTGGCTCTTCTCTTATCTTGTCACTCGGAAAGCCAGGGGTCAGCCAGCCATCCAGGAAGAGGTGGAGGCATTCATGAAAGGGTTAGTTCAGGAGTTTCCATGGATACGGGCATGAGATTCATAAGAGAGGAGGTTTAGGAGGTCCTGGCTCTAAGCTCAGATCCTCTTGCAGCCTCTGTTGAGTGTCTGTCATTAGCCTCTACAGTCATGACAGTGTTGAGTACCACCGGGGACAGATCCTGAAGACAGAACCACAGAGCCCCACAGAGAAACTGAGCATGCTGGGAATGGAAACAAGCTCCAGACCTACGGAAAGAAGACGGTGAGTTCAGACTGAGGTTCTCACCAGTAAAACTGTACCTGCCCCGTGACTAAGGCACATTGATGAGATTCTCTAGGGGCCCAGTGTGGACTCAGATTCTATCTATGTTTGGGATAGTTTCCCGACAGGAAAGGTGGAGAAGTGTGGAGAGATGGCTCAGTGGTTAAAAGTTCATATTGCTCAGGAGATGATCTGAGTTTGGTTCCCAGTATCCCACACCAGGCTGCTCACAAACATCTCATTTCTCTGGCCTCCTGGGAAACACACACACACACACACACACACACACACACACATACACACACAGAGTCACACACACAAAGATAGAGAGTCACAGAGAGAAAGAGACATACACAGAGAGAGTCACACACACACACCACACCCCTCCACACACACACACACACACACACACACACACACGGACACACACACACACACACACACAGAGAGAGAGAGAGAGAGAGAGAGAGAGAGAGAGGAGAGAATCACACACAGAGAGATAAAGAGAGTCACAGAGAGAGACATACACAGAGAGAGTCACACACACACACACAGAGTCACACACCACAGAGTCACACACACAGAGATAGAGAGTCACACAGAGACATACACAGAGAGAGTCTCTCTCTTTCTCACATACACAGAGACAGAATCACACATACACACAGATAGACACACACACACACACACACACACACACACACACACACACACAATTAAAAATACCTAACAAGCAAACAAACAAAAAAGCAACAGTAGATAAAGGTAGTGGAAATGTGGTCCAACAGAAGCCCAGATAAAAATCCTGAACAAATCTCTAAAGAATATGTGGACAGTTGCCAGATGCTAGTTTAAGATCTCCTCAGAGACACAGAGAAGCGTAGGCTTAGCTACAGGTTTGGATCCTCTTCCTGTTAGAGTCCTAGGTGTGTCTTTGGGACTCTAGTTCAGACGTAGCTGGAGACATAGGGCAGGGGAATTAGCTGTGCCTCCAGAGCTGGGTGCGGTATCTCTAACTTCTCTGACGTCTTCCTGGTGTGGAGGGCTTTTGCCTATGTTTCCATGGCCTATAAGGACTCAGAATTGGCAGACAGCTACTGAGTCAGATACGGTGACACACACCTGTAAATTATAGTGCCCTGGAATCTGAGATGCTTCACATTCAGTTTAGCTTGGGCTACAAAGTGAATTCCAAACCAGCCTGGGCTATACAGACAAGCCCTGCCTCAACCACAGAAATAACAACATAACAACAACACAGAAACAACAACAACAACACCTGCATAAACAAAACAAAGAAAGTAGGGGCTCAGGAAACTGCTCAGTCTGTATCTTGCTGGCTGAGCAAGCATAAGAACTCAAATTTGTATCTTCAGGACTCACAAATGGTAACACACACACACACCTATGGTCAGACCACTGCGAAGGCAAAGACAGGAAGACCCCGTGGAACCTGCTAACCAGGTGGGATGGCCAAATGGAGGGTCTCTAGCGAGAGATCTTGTCTCAAAAAATACAGCATAAGAAGATGACTTGGTGGACAAGCATGAGGAACAGAGCTCAGAGCCCCAAAACCCAGGTAAGATCTGGGCATGGTGGCCTGCATCTACAGTCTCAGTGCTGGGGGCAGAGACAGGCAGACTCGGCCAGCCAATGACACCAAAACAGTGACTGTCAGGCTCAGTGTGAGACTCGGTTCAAAATTTAAGGTGGAGATGTAATTCAGGAACCCCTGGCTACCACCATGTACATGCAGAATACAGGCACAGGGACACACACAAGATATACACATGCAGAGACACACACATACTCAGGACACATGCACAGACACACAACATACACAGACCCCCCCCACAAACACACACACAAACAGACCCCCACACACAGACCCACAAACACACACAGACACACAGACCCCCCCAGGCTTTGCTGAGTCTCAAGTCTTATCACATTTTTCAGTAGCAGAGCTGGAGCCAGGTCAACTCCTCATTTATGGCTTTGGGGGTGTCATCCTGAAATTCTTGGATGTCAGTGTCTCGGCTGAGGAGTCTAACACAACCACCTCTGTCTCAGATACCCCAGGCAAGTCCCAGAGGATGGGTGTTTCCCCCTGTAGAGTTATTCACACATTCTTTGAATGTTAGGAGAGTTACTCAGAGAACCAGTCACGATGCCCAAGTCTCCAGAGGCAGGCTATAGTTCACAGGGTTCAGTGGCTCAATGCTCCCTCAAGTTGTTTCCTTTCGCAGCAGGTGACATGGAATGAACATTACGAACCAACTGACTGACTGCATGCCCATTTCCACAAAACCTAAAACATATCTTGCTTTTACAAGTACTGATCAATAAAGACTTAGGGTATGCACTGGGAGGGTGACTTTGCCAAAGAAAATAAAGCTCAACACACCTTTTGCTTCCTTCGAGGCTTTGCGAAACAAGCATAAGGAGGAACGAGTTTGTGGAACTGTTTGAATTGTTGGTCAGTTTCCTCAATAGCCTCTAGTAGGGCGTTAACTGTCATTTCAGGCTCATTGTCATCATCTCTATTGTCTTTCTAAATTGTTACATTGCATTGGGGGGGGGTGCTCGCTTTGCTCATATCTGAAGGTCGTAAGACCTAAGGGAGTCGGTTCTCCCCTCTCACGTGACAGGCTTGGCAGCAAGTGCCTTCATCCTGAGATGTCTTGTGTGGACTCTTCTGTCTGACGTCCCGGGAATTTGGTGATTACTGCAGATTCTCACTTGCTAGTGTTTATGTCTGCGTTTGTGCAGCTCAGAAACTTTCTCGTGTTCCACAAAACCTTAGGCAGTGAGGATGTTGGTAGATGGGACCCTCTATGTATTCCTGTAGCTGGCATAGCCCTGTAGTACCAGCCTAGAGGGGACAGGGCAACTTACCACCACATCACAGACAGTTTTCAGTGTCTAAGAATTTCTTAGAAACGTCTACACAAATGACTACAGGCTCCCTCTCAGGCATAAATCCTAGCTTGTAATTTACCATTCATTCCCCTCTTCTGGTTGGTGCTGTCATTTTCCCTCCTTTTCTTTTGTTGCTTTTATATACAGTGTAGCAAACACTTCTCCAAATACAAGCCCTCATTACATTCCTGTCTTTGTTTCCGTGGCATCCCCAGAGGCTCACTTAATTACTAAGTCCAGAATTATAGAGGTTTTTATATCAACTGTAAGATAATTTCCCTGAGTATTGCTAGTAATTTGTACTCTTACTGGCAGTATATGAATCTGTGGAATCCTAGTTTTGCTAATGTAGAATATCACAAAAACTACTTCTGATGATTTAATCTGTGTGAATGGCGTGAGCAAATGTTGATTATTCTGCATCTTTGAAGATGACTGGATTTCCTCCCTTGAATCTGTTAATACAGTATGTTGATTTAAAAAGAAATTTAAAACTGTCTGTGGCAGTGAATAGCTGTCCGCTCGGCACCCAGGAGCTGAAGGCAGGTGGATACGGCATTTAGGGCCAGCCTAAACCCCAAAGCAAGTTTGAGGTCAGCCTGGGCTATATAGTATCCTGCTTTGAAATTTTTTTTTTTAGCACACTGTCATGATTTATATTTTTAAAAGCTTAATTACATATTTTAAATGCTTTGTTATAGTCAACAAAGAAAAATCTCAATATTGTTCATCATTTTTGACTAGATACATCTTACATCAGGTACCAATCAGAGGGCAGAAATACAAAGACACAAAGCACATAGTTTCTTTTTTCTAAAAAACTGTTTCCTTAGGATGCATCCCTATTATTTCCTTGGGATAGTAAAAGAAGGCGAAGGCCGGTGGATAGCAAGGGTACGGTGTTTGTTATTTGCTATAGTCTTTGAGTTACTTAAAAACAACGTCTCCAGCAGCTTTACAAGAACAATGGTTTTATCCACCAGACATCCGGGTTTTCCGACTTGAAGTGATTTGCTCAAACTCCTGGTTCAAAGGGCGGCTTTCCAGCTCTGCAGCCTCTTCATTGAGAGGGCCTGCAGATTCCAAGCAGGTGGGGAGAAGAGAGGAGGCCAAGAGACCGTGGACCACAGTGTGGATCACTGTGATGCACAGGGGGTCGAAGAAGGCATTGGCTGGAGTCTAGAGGGAGTCCTGTGATGGCCGAGGCAGAGGGGGAGAGTGAGGGAAGCCAGAAGCTCAAGCAGAGGTCACTGGGACAGTCACAGCTCCTCACGGGTCTTGAGGCTCAACCCGGGCAGCTCGAATACCTGGTGAGCCAAGCTGACCCTGCTCTCTCCAGCCTCTTCCTGTGCCCGCCTCCCAGCTCCAGCCTTACTGAGCGCTTCAGGTGTTGTGGGTCTCTCGCCATCTGTGTTCTTTTAGGTCAAATAGGCTATGTGTCAGTGATTGTATCAGTAAGCGACGACTCCTCCCCTCAGTGACCATGTTTGTTCATTCAGACAATTTCTCACTCGTCATTTTATGTTTTTTTTGGAAACAAGGTCTCACTCTATAATCCAAGCTATGTTAGAACTCACCGTGTAGACCGAGCTGGGACTGCAGGCATGAGCCACTATTCCTGGTCCTTGCTTCCTTTCCCTTAACCGTGTTTTGTCTTCCATATTGCTCACTTTTACTTGTAATTACATACACATTAGTGTTTCCTTGCACAAGGCCGGTCTCCTCTAACTGGTATAAGTTGCAAAGGTGGATCAAGGCGAGGCTGCATCTGATTTGCTCTCCCGGACTGCGACCAAAGCCCAATGCAGAGTGTGTATGCACTGAAAACGCTTTTCTTTGACAGAGGATGACAGTGATCAGCCCGAACTGAGGAGAGTGTTAACGGGAATGAGGTGCGTAAGGAGGAAAAGAAGTTGTGAAAGGTTTTCAAAAGAACTAATGGCCTTGGTTATTGATTATACACAGAGATAAGAGGCGGGGGAGCAGGGGATGGTTCTCAAGCCTAGTGTTTAAATAATCAATTAAGAGAGAAGTTTTACCATTCACTAGAAATAGAGAATCCAGAAAGACTATGGATTGAAGTTTAGATAATCAAGTCACGATGACAACCCAGAGGAGGACAGTATCACACGGATGTTGTCTGCTGAGAGTATCTGTAAAAGAAACAAGAGTTTAGACACATTTTTCACAGAGAAACAACTACTTAGTTATAGCCGACGTGTGGGCTGGAGAGATGGGCTCAGCAGCTAAGAGGAGGCACTGTCCTTGTAGAGCGTCTCAGATCAATTCCTAGGCACATAGAATGAGTGAATCACAGCAGCCCAGAGCTCTGGCTCCAGGTACATCTGATGTCTCTGGTGTCTGTGGGCACCAGCACCTGTGTGAATAGATACACACACACACACACACACACACACACACGGGGGAAGGGAGGAGGAGAGAGGGAGAGAGATCGAGCAACAGAAAGATATACACACATCAACACACATACATTTGGGAGGAAGGAGAGAGAAAGAAGGAGAGAAGAGGGAGGGAGAGAGGGAGCGACAGAAACACACACACACACACACACACACACACACACACATACACAGAGAGAAAGAGAGAGAGAATTTGGGACTAGAGTGTTGAGGAGTCTGTGTGTCCAGAGACACGTAGGGAAGAAGAGCCGAGTGAGACTAGACTGTGTGGGAACAGAGAGCAGGATGGAGACAGGGAGGCCGTGTTGCCACAGAAACTCCAGAAGAGGAGGAGTCCACTGCAGGGAACTGCACAGGAAGAATGCAGAGCAAAAGGCAGGCACTGCCTTTCTACAATTCTGTGCTGACCTTTGCAACGAAGCCTCCACAGAGC
Organism: Micromys minutus; assembly: GCF_963924665.1. Classification (NCBI taxonomy): domain Eukaryota; kingdom Metazoa; phylum Chordata; class Mammalia; order Rodentia; family Muridae; genus Micromys; species Micromys minutus. The sequence goes on along the minus strand of NC_137972.1, from coordinate 12,976,530 downwards.
ATGACCTGTGACTGCTGCTGACCCCAGGGTGTGGCATGGCAGGACAGTAGTGCTGTTATTGTGAGTGGGTGACAGAAAGACAGTCCAGGGAGATGTTCAAGATTGTCAGAGGGTAGCAGAAGTCAGATAGGAGGAGAAATGGGATGAGCTATTGGCTGCTGTCAGGAGACCGAGTGGGGCCTGGTCAGGGGAGAGCATACGAAATGCCGCGTCCTGTTAGAGAAGATGCAGGCTTTGGAGGTGGCAAAGGACTATGAGGTGTCAGTGTTAGCTAGGAGCCGATCACTTCTTCAACGTCTGCTGACACCGTTGAAGTGGCGTGGGAGAGAAGGTGCTGGAAGCAAGAGCAGGAACAAGCGCCAGGCTTTTTTCTGTATTCTCCCTTTGCACAAACGCAAGCTGGGAAAAGGAAAGAACAACCACCTGTCGGCCAGAACAGGAGTGACACGTCCACCTTTAAACTACCACGAGGATGGGGGGAGCAGGAAGGAACTACTACCACAGAAGCCTGAGAACCTGAGAACCGGGGGTGGAGGGCAGCCTCAGGAATGGACAGGGAACCTCATTCCAGGATTGTGCACACAGCTGACCCTAGCTGGAGCCTGCCAGTGGTGCCCTTCTTAGGGCTGTGGGAAGAGGTGCTTTCCTGTGCGCACAGGTGGGGCAGACTACAGTTCCAATTTTCAGGCCTGCCTCCGGCCCCGCCCAGCTTCTGGCAGCCTTCCCCTGGGGCTGAGAACTCTGCTGCACGGTCAGGCCTGAGCATCCCTCAAGTTTACTCCCACGGAGATGTCATAAGGGCTTCCCTCAAACATGATCTCATTCATTCTCAGGGCACCGTGGAAGTGTTGGCTTCCCTTTGAAGCTGCCAATCAATCGGTGCCTTGGATGAGACCATCTGCTACCAAGTCACCCCTAGGTCTTTGGTTTGAAAGCCAGATTCTCGCATGCATGGCACACTGTCTGCAGCAGGCTGTTCTGCTCTGGTGATGGTGTGTGGAGGCTAGACCTGATGCCTATGCTCTGGCAATAAAGCAGTGAATTGTGGGATTGGATGAGAACGGAAAAATAGTTGCATGGTAGAACCAAATGGCAAGGAGCCATTGTCATCAGCTAGAGCTTGCTAACCAGAGCCACTTCCTGTGCTTTCTATGAGTCAGGAAGCCAAATCCACTTTTTTTCAACTTGTGGTTTTCAAACATAAGTTTTAAAATTTTGTAAAAAGTTAGTATATGTTGATTGAGTTTTTATTATCAGTCACACTTCCGTTGGGAGAATAGATGATGTCTATAAACCACTAATCCCGTGGAGATAAAAAAAAAAAAAAAACAGAGCAGGCATTATATGTGGTGTGTGTGTATGTGTGTGTGTGTGTGTTAGGGATTAGGACAGAGACAGGAAGGAGAAATGTCTAAAATTACATTTTCCCAAGTTGAGCAGACCTCAGGTCTTACATCAAGAGGGAAACAGCTTGCTTCCTCCTGATTCACTCGGATACTGGTAGGTCCACCCAAGGTAAAGTGCTCTTATGACAGCCAGGCCTTCTCATCTCCTGGGCTTCGTTTTCCTTTCCTTGAAAAAGATGTGCGGCTTGTACCATTGGTTGGAAGTTCTGACTACCTTGACTCATCTGTGAACTCATCCTTTTTTTTAAAGCGCTTCACCCCTCCACACACTTTTTGAGATTATGATTTAATTATATCATTTCTTCCTTTTCCTCCCTCTAACAGTACATCATTAAAAACAAATGAAATTTCTGGAGCAGGAAGAGACATTTCTTCCTGGAAAACTCCCTTTCAAGGACTGGGGGGGTCTGTAAAAGAAGGTCATTTTCTTGAGGGTAGCTAACTGACTAACTAGAACCCGAATACAGTCAGGAAATTAGCAAAGAGCAGCTATGAATACCACCCTTCATTGGAACATGGGAACTGGAAGGCCTCTGGAACCGTAGCAGACCCTTAGCTAGAAACCACAGCAACTTCTGTGGCCATCCAAAATGACTTCTGTGCACGCACTGTCTCTAATCTTGGATGGTTGGACAGCAGCCCTAAGATGCTCTGTGACACGCACCTGTACCCTGTGAGCACGTCTCTGTTGGCAGGACAGTTTCATGGGGCCCTGCCAAGTGTGGAGAGAGGCCCCATGTGCACTTTCAGTCATGTGACTCATGACTCAGGTACTTCTGGTTCTTGCTTGTCACAGAGCATGGGAACCTGGGAGGAAAGGTGAGGACTGACTGCTCAGAGGTTCTCTGGGAGGGTCCAGGGTTGGGCAATGGTTTGCTGTTCCACAGGCTGCCCTGACCCTTTGTATGTGGATGTAATAAAGTTATCACACAGGCACAGAATTGCTGCCCTCAGATCGTTCAGAGCCACCAAAATCAGGGGTCGGAGGTGGGGGCTGGGGTTGAGGATCTGGTAGTAGATTGGTGTCTGACATCCTCATCAGGGAAGATATTTCACGGGCTGTCTAACCTGAATCCACCCTGCCACGTTTAGCCTGCTTGCTCTTGCTTTGCTGCTAGCCAGAGAGGAAAATGCATTCCTCAGCAGGAGCAATGTCTAAGGAACCTGTGGAGAAAATGTGAATATTCTGCCAATGTGTAGCTGCCCACACTTTCAAACTGGATTGCTGAAGTTTCTTTTCTTTAAGTCTTCAATGATTTCTTTTTACCGTCTGAAGATTATGAGTATGTGTGTTTGTCCATGGAAGGTATGTGCGCACGACCCCAGTTCCCTCTCTAGCCAGGAGAGGTCATTTAACCACTTGGGACTGTAGTTATAGGCAGCTGTGTGGGTGCCAGGAACAAAATCTCTTTGAAAGAGCATCAAGTGCTTTTGAAAGCTGAGCCACCTCTCTAGCCCTACGTCCTTCCTTAGAGAACCTCACCACTGAATGGCTTCTCTGCACAGAGAGGGGGAACACAGAAGCTCTGCATTTTCTCATCTAGACTGTCATCTTGAGAATCTCTCGAGGGATCTACTTCAGAGCACAGAGCCCTGGGTTTTCATAGGGCATACATTCTCTTTAAACTGACCAGGGTATCACAAAAGGAGCAGTGGGGTTGGTTCCATTGAGGTCAAAAAGCATAGTCTTGTTACCTACCAGGGGTCAGGGGAGACCTGTCTGGACCCTCTGAGGGTCTATATGTCCTCCTTTGGAAATACCGAGCGAGGACTTTAAGTCCTTGCAGTCACTGTGAAGACAAAAGAATGTGAAGGACAGTGCCAGGATATTGGCTGTCACTGAAGAAGTGACCCTCAAACACTAACAAGCCATCGGCTCTCAAGCCAGGGCCTGTTGTCTCTCTTCCCTTTCTCCTTCCTTCCCCTGCTCCCTTCAGTTTTTAGATTTTTGAAGGCAGGGTTTTGCTATGTATTCCTGGCTGACCTGGCACTGCCTATGTAGTCCAAGTTGGTCTTATACTGGTGGCCATGCTCCTGACTCAGCCTTCTGAGTGCTGGAGTTACAGGTCCAGGTTATACTTTCTCCTTCTTAGGGTTTATTTTATTTTATTTTATTGTTTTCTGAGACAAGCTCTCATTCGGACTAAACTGACCCTCAACTCCTGAGCCTGCCAGCTCCGGACTCTGAAATACTGAGCAAACAGGCTTGTGCCACCATGCCTAGCTTTTTAACTTCGACAGGCTCTCTGGATAGGCCCCAGTGTGTGGCAGCTCAGCCCACTGTTGAGACTTGGTAGTTGTTGAGAAGCAATCAAGAAAGGACTTAGGACCGTTCTGTGGTCTGGATGGAGTCCTGAGACGCTTATGGTTCCAGGTCTTCACTTCAGGGACATGAAGGAGGTGACAGGAGGGAGGCACTGTATCTCTCTGTGGGGAGACCTGGGGAAGGCAGATCCATGGAGTAAGAACACCGAGGAAAGAGAAAACTGGAGGGGTCCTAAGAGTCTGGTACCTGCATGTGTGAGAAGCATGGGGCCAGGAATGCCCTACCGTAAAAAATGCTCTGTGATTCCAGTTGCTCTTCGAGTTCACCTTTGATCTGTCCTACAGAAGGCAGCATTCCAAGGCAGCGTTTCTGGGCCTTATCTGTGGAGGGTGGGGCTTCTCTGTCCAGTGATTCATTTCTTTAGGTCGTAGGATCCTTTCCTGTTGCTCAAAGAATTTCTTTTTTCTTAGAAACAGGGAGCCTTACTCCCCCCTGGTTTCCTGGTCTTTAATCTTGGGTCCCGTGAGATGGCAACAGACTTGCTAAGTGAGGGCAAAGTAAGTGAGTAGGGTGAACTGGGCGGGAACTAATTATTAGGTTTGGTTAAAACAAACAACAACATCAACCAAAAAACACACCAAAACCAAAGCAGGCAAAGAGACAATGTATCAAAATTCACAGGGGAAAAAATATAGTCAGTTCTCTGGAGGGGAATCTCACTTCTAAAGGGAGATTTATTTTTATTTTTATTTTTTATGAGTTCCTTGGTCTCATGGCCCTGGGACTCCTGTGTGGGTGCGTATCTGCAAGGATGGGCAGGCTTTTCACCATCTTTTGTAGTAAAATTTACAGTGTATATTGTCTAGCCATTTGTGTATGGTACCATGGCCATTAGCTTTATCAATGAATGCAGGTCAGATGCTGGCGGAATGGGCTGGCACAAAATTTTGCTTCAGAATGAGCTTTGTTAGGTGGGTATGTTCTGTTCCTGAGGCGGGGGAACAACTGGAGTAACCGAGTTGTCAAGCCTGAGACTGCATTTCAGAGCCTTGAATTGAGAGAGAGTGCTTTCCCTCCAAAACCCAGAGAGGGGCTGTACTAGGAGATAGGGCCAGGAAGAGGGAAAGCAGATCCCAAGGTCCAGAGAAGAGCTGCGGTAGGAGACAACAATCATATACAGTGTTGTGATAGAATAGCTGCCCGAGCCCGGACAGACCACACCAGGGCAATGCAGTTCCACGTGGGAGAGGTTTATTGGGGGTGACGGGGACAAAATGAGGGAAAAGAGAGAGGGAAAAGAGAGAGGAAAAAGAAGGGACAAAGGTCAGGAAATTTCTGCCTTTTATTTAAACATAGGTAAAAGTGAGAGCTAAAATGGATGCTGGGAATGTATGGTCATTGCCATGGCAACAGATGCACGGGTTTGGGGGAGGGCACTGTCACCTGTGGGTGATGTCACTGCTGGGTTCAGAGGCAAAAGCCAGTTCCTGATACCGACATATAGTGTGGCGGGGATCCTGAGAGAGAACCTCCAAATCTCTCAAACAAAGGAAACGTCTGGACCAGAGATGCACCTTGCAGTTGCAAGGGAGAGAGGCTGGACCTTCTCACAGCTGCAGGTTGGAGGGGGAGCAAGAAGTGCATTGAGAGGAGGCGGTGAGGCCTGCCTGGTTTCTGAGACGGGAAAACAGCAGCTAGAATCTGTGACCTACCACTCAGACTCCAGCTCTGGATGCCTAAGTACAGCACCATGGGTGAGTCTAAATGGCTGTGGTCTGATCGCTAAATGAGCGCATATTTTGCTTCTCTTTGGAGCCCCTTGGTGATAGGAAGTTAGCCTTCAGTGTGCACCTCCCCAATTTGGAGATATGAGTACTAACCTCCATCCTTATAATGTTTGCATAGGCAATGCATTTTAAAGTCATTAAAGATTTCCATTGGGAAAGTGAAAATAATAATAGGTTTCCTCGTGTGCCGAGCACGTACTGGAGCTGGAATGCAAGAGGTGCTGTGTAGGATCGATATGTGAATAATATCGATTATTATTCAATAGCAATAAGTGACGAAGACTTGTCATCCCACTACTTTGGAGGGAGAGACGGGAGGGCCAGAAGTTCAGGTCCGCCCTCAAGTTCGAGAACAGTGTGTCCTGCAGGAGACCATATCTCAGAAACCAAAATTCAGAACCAAAACCAAGGACTCATCTCTAGATAATAAAGACAGCCACCAGGAGAGGAAGGGCTGTTGTAAAGTGACTGAGGATTTATCAGAACGGGAAGGAAAAGTGGAGTGTCAGGAAGTGCTTCCTTCACACCTCACATATTCTAAAGCAAACACACCCCCCAAAAGCCAGGAGGATGTGTTACTTTGAGAAACATTATACTTATTTTTCCCTTTCTTCTTTCTTAAAAAAAAGGGACTATTTTCGTTCTCTGTGTGTGCAGGGGTACGTAGGGGTTGGTGTTGGAAGAGGCCAGACGAGGTGTCAGATCCCCTTGAACTGGACTCACGGGTAGTTGAGAGCCACCTGAGCTGGGTGCTGAGAAGAAACCTTCTAGAAAAGCAGTAAGTGTTCTTAACTGCCTCCTTTTTTCTTTTTCTTTTTCTTTTTCTTTTTCTCTTTCTTTCTTTCTTTCCTTCCTTCCTTCCTTCCTTCCTTCTTTCTTTCTTTCTTTCTTTCTTTCCTTCTTTCTTTCGACTGAGTCTCATGATGTAGCCCAAACTGTCCTGAGGATCATTAGACCAGGCTGGCCTGAAAGTATTAGAGACCTTCTTGCTTCTGTTTCCCATGGTCTGAGATTAGATGTGAGCACCACACCAGGCTTAGACCTTTTTTTTTTTTTCACAAGATGAGCCAAATAGGCAATTCTGTTAATGTGCAAAACACAGACGAAACTCTGTGGCTTGGTCAACAACAATGTGATTTTGTGGCTAAGTTGTAGGACGGTTGGTCTCAGGACAACTCTGGGAAGGCAGGGCTGAGAGGTGCTGTGAAAAGCATCGGATGCCACAGTAAATCTGGCATTTCCTTTGCTGGCAAGGGAGCTACAGAGCATCTGGGACAGCTTGACTCCATCCGCTTCTCAGTAGGACAGCCCTTGTGGCAATAAGGAATAGTGGTTGGAGTGTCCACAGGGCAGGAAGAGAGCCACATCAGGGGCCACTCTCAGTCCTCCGTGGGAATCAGGCTCTCTGCCCATGTAAAAACTAATGTGCCCAAGATGGCAGCCAGGATTAAAAAAAAAAACAAAAACAAACAAACAAAAAAAAGGCCCCTTACGCAGCCCTGAGCTGATGTTGGCCTTATAACACCTCCTGATGGCAGCTGGATGGTACCCCCGAATGGTCCCTGCCCCCGTAGATCCCGATGGAGGTCCCTATTAGGGGATTACAGTGGGTAGCCCACTGGCCAGCCTGGCTCTTGTCCTTCCGGAGCCTCAGGAGCTACTTGGGCTGTGTTTCATTTAACCTCGCTAGATAGTTTTCCAAATTGTTTTTTGGGCCACTTTTCAAGACTTGTCTTAGTTCTTATAATCCTTAGCAGATCTCTCCACTCCCTCGCCACGCCCTTTAATGGCTCCCTTGGCGTTTGTGAGTGCTTTTCCAATTTTTCCCTTTTGCTCTGCCAACTCATCTAAGAAGTTGTGGAGGGGGGGGGAGTTCTTCCTCCTTTTACTTTTAATACTTAAAAATAATAAAATGGGTGGAAATGAACACTTTTAAGCTTCTAGCCTCTTGCTTTCTAGGCTCACACCCACAGGTACCTCCCTTGGAGACTTACTAACATTCCACCCTCAGGGTGTGTGGCTGTGAGGAAAAGCTCTCTAGAGCTTCAGCCTGGATGTGCAGCACCATTATTTCCTTCTTGTCTCCCTCCCTTCCTCCCTCCCCTCCTTTCATTCCTTCCTCACTTTCTCCCTTTCTGCCTCCCTTCCTCTACCCCTCTGCCCCCCAACCTCCTGGTTGCTAGGCAACATAGCTCAGGGACAGAGCCCCGCCCCCCATCTGTAGTCTGGCCAAGCATCAGGCCATGTGCTGCGGGTTAATGGCAGCCATCCTTCACCCCTGCGCAAACCTGACTCAAGAAGGGAAGGAAGTACCAGAGGCCTTCAGTGTGTGAAGTGGGGCAATTCCTTTTCCCTTCCTACCCAGGAGGCCATGCAGTTTCTGCCTCGAGGCAGGAGAGTTCATGAATGGAGTGGTGTTGGGCCCAGAGTACTTGAGGAGTCTGTATTTAATCTCACTGTGTCCCCACTGACCCTGCAGGAGGGAGAATTACCCTTGACTACTCAAGAATGACAAGCTCATGTGTTAGTGGAGGTTGGGGTTTGTTGTTGTTTTTGGTAGGAGTTTCTATCTCTAATGCTGAATTACTCAAGTGTGACCCAGGACTCAGCACTGGCCATCTCTGGAAGCTTGGTAGGAATGCTGACACCAGCCCCCTTTCAGACCACCAAATGAGAATCTACATTTTGTCAGGGAGGCTGAGTGGTTTATGTGCATGCTATATTTGAAACGCACTGATCAAATAAATAACCTTTTACTGACTTGGTGAGATTGAGCACACATGGCTGTCTGCAGCCTTTGGTGTTCCAGAAACTTCTGCCTTTCTCTGCTTGGTGGTAACAGGTGTGCAGATGCAGAGATAACCTCAGCCCAGCCTAACCCCCTGCCCTGTCTCCATCTGTCCTTATCATACTCTGGTGTGACAGAGTTATATTTAGATAATTAGCTCACCTCATCTTTTGATATTATTATTCCCTTGGAATCATAAACATATTTTATACGGATTAATTTTATTGATGAGGAAATGTCCTATTTACCACCAACTTACTAATTGGTCCCACCCAGGTAACTGCTGAACCTTTGATTTTCCAGCTTCCCTGTACATGTGACCCAGACTAGAACTTTTGGTTCTTTAAAACGTAAAGCTCAAAAAGTAATTATAGAAGAAGGAGGAGGAGGAGAAAGAGGATAAGGAAGAAGAAGAGGAAGAAGAAGAAAGAAAGAAAGAAAGAAAGAAAGAAGGAAGGAAAAAAAGAAGGAAGGAAGAAAGAAATCAGAAACATAATGCTGGGTTTGGTTTGAGTCATAAATTCCACCACAGAGGCTTAAATAAGGACATTTTCCCGAACCTCTGCAAAGACTTCAGTAGTTGAGAGGCCCTTTTGAATAAGAGGTTACATGGCTTGAGTTTCAAAGAAAAGAATGTTGAAAGAAACCTTCCAGATGAGAATGGTCTCCAGATGTGAACATGGCTCTTCCAGATGTGTGGACGAATTGGGCGGGAGGAATGGGGGATCAGATGCCTCACATGTCTGCAAAATGGAATGGAAAAATCTCTCTCAGCCACAGGGGAAAGTAGGGCAAGAGGAAGGGAAATGGCGCCCACCCGAGCTAAGTTCTTTACTGAGGGGCTGGGCTGAAGGCTGAAGCAAAGGAGCAGGAGTTGACAGCAGGCTGCTCTTTTAAACACACAGTACACACAGGCCGTGCCTCACAGAAATGTTGGAGAGTGCTTGTAGAAACTCACTGTTCTTAGACCTGAGCAGACCTGCTTTAGGCCTCTGGGAGGAGCCTCCCAGGGTAAAGCCATCAGGCTGCAGAGCCAGCCAGACAGGCTGAGAGACATAGTCAGGGGAGAAGGGAACGGAGCCCAGAATGCAGCAGGAGAAGCCAGGAATCACACAGTCCTCTCTTTCTTCAGCTTCTGAATCTGCAACGTTTCTCAGAGATCACCGAGTTTGTCCCTTTACAAAGTCCCAGAACGAGTAAATCACAAACTACACAAAAGGAAGGCCTGTGGCTGGTTCAATTTGGTTTGCCACGATTTTGCAAAGCTGAGCTGTTGTCAGGTTTCTGCATGCATGCAGGTAGCTGGTTTGATGTCCCCTACCAGGGTTTTCACCTTCTATCAGGTAGTTGATCTAGGTTTTCATCTACCTAAGTTACCATCTTCCCAGTTCTTCCATTTTGAGACCATCTAACAGTCCCCATTTCCCCAACACCAGGAAAACCCCCTATTTTATTTATTTGTGTGTGTGTGTGTGTGTGTGTGTGAGTATGTGTATGTATGTGTGTGAATGTGGGTGGGTGTATGTGTGTGTGTATGTGTGTATGTATGTGTGCATGACTGTGTGTATGTATATGTGTGTATGTGTGTGTGTATGTATGTGTATGTGTATGTATGTGTGTGTGTATGTGGGTGTGTGTATGTATGTGTGTGTGAATGTGTGTGTGTATGTGTGTGAATGTGGGTGTGTGTATGTGTGTGTGTGTATGTGTGCATGACTGTGTGTATGTATATGTGTGTGAATGTGTATGTGTGTGTATGTGTGTGTGTATGTGTGTGTATGTGTGAATGTGTGTGTATGTGTGTGTGTGTGTGTGTGTATGTTGGGAGTCTGCTCCTTCTTTCCATCACATGATCTTGGGCTTGACCTCATGTCATCTGGCTTGTCCCACAATTACTATTACATGATGAGCCACCCCACCAGCCTCCAGCCCATAAAAAGCCCTGTCTGACATGAATGTCACTGTGTAGACCAGGCTGGCTTCAAAGTCACAGAGACTCACCCATCTCTGCCTCCAAAGTTCTAGGATTAAAGGTGTGCACTCCCTGGCCTACACAATTAATACACCGCGCTAGTGCAACTAGTAAAGTCAATATTTTATTTCTTTATAAGGGTTTAAAAGATATATCCAAACTAAACACAACATTTAAGTTACAGTTCATTTGTATCATTAAAAATGTATACATGTAATATTCCCTACATATTGATCACACAAACTACCCGGTGTACTTCTGTGATATGCTGGTAATAATATACTTAATTCATTTCGTAGTTGTTTTGTTGAGCCTGAAAAATTATCTCAGTAGTTAAGAGCACTTGTTGCTCTTCCAGAGGAACTAGGTACAATTCCCAGCACCCATGTGGTGTTCTGAAACTTCAGTTCTAGGGGATCTGATGTCTTCTTTTGGTTACCATGACTACCAGGCATGCATGCAGTATACAAACATGCATGCAGGGAAAACACCCATACACATAAAACAAAAATAAGTGCATCTAAAAAAGAGAAAGAAAAGAAATAGTTGCTTTTCTGAAAAAGTTAGTTAGCTGTCCTCTCTTTTGATATTCAGAGACGAATGGTCCCTGAGATGTCTAACTCAATGACACCTTTCTCAAGGGTCCTGAGCAGTCGAAAGGGAGACTTTGCAGTCAGACGGCAGCATTGAGATCACTGGAAGGGGTGAGTTCGAGACTGGTATGTCTGGTCTCAGGTAGACGCTTTGAGTATCAGGAAGTATAATATTGTCTCCATCAATGACATCATCACCATCTCAAGGAACAGAAATTCTTCATGCCCCTTTGTTCTTTTGTGACTGAATCCTGAAGCTGCTGATTGCTTAAGCTTGACTCTACATACATTGTGATATTCCAACCAGTTACCAGTCCTCGGTTTTTTAGGGTTGACTCTGTCCTGGCTTACTAGGAGAGTACATTAAATTTTTCTTTATCATTCTTAAACTCACTTGAAATTGATTCAAGGCAATTCAGGAACTTGGTTCAGGAAATTAAGCTGAGTTAATTCTAGGGATGTTCTCGGACAACATGCACATATTTGTTCTGATTTTTAAGCATGCGCTCAGTGTATTCATGCCTCTGAAGTGGGCAGACTCTATTTGCTGTGCATCATGATAAAGGAGTCTTTTGTTCTTGTAAGTTGGTTGTAGTCATTATTTGGAAGATTCCATAGGACCTGTTGCCATCAATAGACCACCTCATATTCACACACTGTGCTGCTAGCTTCCAAAGACTGCATTTAGATAGAGTATCAGCTTGCAAAGATCTCATGTCTTCCACCCCCTACCCCCAGTCCTAAGGCAGGAGAGAGGACATTTTGGCTGACTTTTTTCCCCAGAGGGGAGCAGGGTTGTCCAGCCAGATACAGTGCCTGCCTGAGAAGGAATCTCAGCTACATTCTCTACAGTTGGCAATCCCCAACACCATCTAAGGCTCAGCAAACGTGCCCTTCTCTTTGGAGTTCAAGCGTATGATTTCATTTGGAATGCTCCTTCCTGCTCTCTGCTTTCCTCTTCAACTCCTTGTTGTACCCTGCACTTACTACTTCTAAGATATTGATAATGGGAACAAGTCACACTTCAGGAAGAAACTGTTTAACCCACCAGTTGATCTCTTGCATGACATGACACCTCACCTCAAATGTTAAGGCATCACACGAAGTTCACTACTGTGTGGGTGGGTGTGTGCCAAGTAATACACACGCAATCATATTTATGGTTTCCAACTACCTATCCAGTGGGAACATGCCATTCCCATTTTTAGATGAGAAAATGACTCAGGCTGAGTCCCTTGCCCAAGAGCCTGCAGCAATCAATCAAATTAAACATGGTCAATCCAACTTCAAGGATTCCCAGCTCTGATTCAGCCATGACATTAAGGACTTCTGAAATGCTCAAGTCAGACTATTTTAATAAGAGAAATAACAATGCCTAGCTGGTTACTGCAATAAAAGGAAGGAGACCCAAGCAGAAGCATGCAAGTTACCCTTCCATACGAAAGAAAGAAAGCCTTCTGGCTGCAAAGAGAGTTTCCCTAAGAGTGACTTTTAATTTGGTGGGTTGTTAACCCTGTAGCCCAATATGACCAAGGAGATTCCCTTCCTGGTTCATGACCCTGCTGTTGGAGAGGTAGAATCTTTACCCAGTAGCCTCTGAGTAAGAAAAGGAAAAGCTGGAGGAGTCAGGGTGAGACATAGCAGTGGTGGAAACCGGATCAGCAGCCGTGATGGAACCCGGTCATCCTTCGATCAGACCACCAACTTGATAGAACTTCATCTTGCAGGGGAGTGATTTCTGTAGGAAAAATAAATGTCATCTCCAGTCTTTCTTGTGTGCGTTATTTCCCCTGATACCTTGAATAGTCTGTGCTGCAAGAAGACCAACCTACATGTTGCTTATGGTTAGAAATGGGGTTGGTGTGCATTTGCACCTCATTCTGATTCTTCCAAAGGAAAAAGACAACAGATGTCTTTGCTGTGCCCCAGGCATTCAGTAGACAGACAGGTACTCTGAAGACAGACACTCTGTAGACAGGCATCCTGCAGACAGACACTCTGTAGACAGACAGACACTTTCTTTAGACAGGCACTCTCTGTAGACAGACACTCTCTGTAGACAGACACTCTCTGCAGACAGACACTTTCTGTAGACAGACACTCTGTAGACAGACAGACAGACACTTTCTTTAGACAGATAGACACTTTCTGTACACAGACAAACTCTCTTTGTAGACAGACACTCTGTAGACAGTCTAGAGGTTCATCAAAGCATCAGCCAGAAGTCCTCAAGTCATTAGTACCATTCTGAAGTCTGTCTTAAGACACAGAATTCAGGAGGAAGCACAGGAACTTTCCCCAGGACATCAAGAACACTATTGGATCAAGTAAGACAGAAGAAAAGGCCTTATATTCTGAGCCCTCAAAACATGTTTTCAGAGAAGCACCTACTCAACCTTCTTTCATCAATGACAACAAAAGAGATGAACACACAGCCTCTTCTGAGCTCTTTTTTTGCCCGCCCACCCTTATTTAGGACAAAGCTGGATTCAGGAGGGAGGGCAACTTGTCTTATTTTTCACATGTATGTAGTGCTTGCCCAGGGAATATGACCAAGCATCTTTTCATCTTTATCATGATGTATTAACTGTCTTACACAGACCTCCGTGTTTATGAAGATAAGACGGTACCTGTGTGCAGTCTCTCATCATAAGATTTCATGGCCAAGTCACCTTCTTCCTGATTCGCAGAGCTGGCAATAAAAACAAGGAGAGGTCACTGGTTAAAGAAGTCATTGGCAGAGCAAGCTGACTGTTCTGCTCCCTTCAGCTTTGGCCCGTGACCAGGCAACAGGCTCAGGGCATGAACCTGGTCTTCAGGCTGTAACTGGAGTATATAGGCAAACTGTGATAGACACAGAGAGACAGGCTGGGTTAGTAATAACTCAAAATTGTTTGCTTGACATGAGGAACGGATACACGGAGCATGGCCTTTTTACACAGAGTTCAAAAAGAAAAGTAGGGCAGGAATAGTTGTGAACTCTGCATAAGCATCAAGTCGCTGAAGATCGATGCAGGGGATATCACCAAAATGGCACAAAGAAGAGGATGATGGGAAATCTGCTGGACAGCCAGTGTCGTGGGTTGTGAAGGACAATGTACTAATACTTCTAATTTGTTAAAAAAAAAAAATCTGGCCAGAAGCAAGTGACGGGCATGGCATCGAGGGGTACCACGGCTCCCAACTGTAGAAATGTGAAGTGTGAGGTGTTTGCTTATATCCCGGTGGCAGCCAGGAAGCAAAGCCCTGCCAGAACCCAGGCAACCCTCTTATCTTCCTGAATGTCACTACCTCATTGGGTCTCATGTTCAAAAGTTTCCATGACCTTCAGGAATATGGCTTTAAATGCGTGAGCCCACAGGGAGCGTGGCACATGTCTTTGACAGCAGTGAGCTGGTAAAGACTGGTTCAGAGACAAGGGAAGACACATAGAAATACCGCTCCAGCACAACGGGGCCACAGTCTTTGGGAGCGTGAAGGACTAGATAAGGAAGGGACCTGAAGGCCGGGGAGATAGTTCAGTTGATGAACTGCTTGTTCTGCAAACACAGGGATGTGTGCTTGATCCCCAGAGCCCACATAAACAGGTCAGGGTGTGATGCATACTTGTGACCAGTTCTAGGGAGGGAAAGATAAGAGCCCAAGGCTCGCTGAGTAGCTAGCTTAACCTACTTAGTTCCAGGCCACTGCTCTGCCCCAAAACCAAAACAAACAAAACACCTACTGGGCAAGCCAAGCACCCAGGTGGATGGTACTTGGGAAATGACACTGAGTTTGCCTTCTGGCTTCTGCATGTATGTGCATGGATGGAGTCTGACCTGAGTCTTCGGGTCCTGCGGTGCTGTAACAGGCGTGAGGAGGTGAAGGAGGCATGGCGAGACACTGAGGAGCCATACACAGATTCAGAACCAGATAGGAAATGGGCCCTGAAGTCAGTTGTTCTCAGTGGCTGCATGTGGCATGAATTAGACCAGAAGCTAAGCAAAACCAAACCAAATCAGGGGTTCAGGGCAGGGTGAGGGCAGGCAGTAAGACAGCACTGATAACTGAGAATTGAGAAGCTGAACCCCTGTGGATACTGTTGGGGGTCCCAGGAACAAAAGTTCCCCACTCAGGAGGCAAGGAAACACACTAATTGGCTGAGCTTAATCAAGAAATAACTGGAGCCAGGTGTGGCAGCATACACCTTTAATTCCAGCATTTGGGAGGCAGAGTCGGGAAGATCTCGGAGTTTGAAGCCAGTCTGGGCTGCACGGTGAGTTCCAAACCTGACAAGATATATAGTGAGACCCCGCTAAAAAATATACACACACACACACATATATATATATATATGTATATAGAAAAATACACACACACACACATATGTATATAGATAGGGGGTGGAGGAGTAAGATTAAATGAACTTCTGTTGTTGTGTTTTGAGGGTGGGGTATTTGAGTTTCAAGGCCTTTTAGTTCAACACCCTCATTTTTATCACTCAGAAAACCAAGACCCAGAGAGGACAGGGACATTGTATCCCACAGACATCCGCATGGGCCAGTGAAGTTCTGGTAGGCCTATACTATATTTAGAAAATAGCAAATATAGCTGATTTTCTTAGGCACAGAAATTCCTGCCATGTGACTGAAAGATGAGCGGAAACAGAACCCTGAGGTTTGACTTTTGGCCTCTGCATTCTGATTTCAAAATCTTGACCTTGCTAACCTCAGTCCCCACAGACCTTGGTAGACAGTGAGATATTTAACAACACGGCCATCTAAAAGCTAAAAGAGTCCCAAGAAAGCCACCTCATCCCAAAAAGTTGGAAACCACTGTAGGCGAAGGATAAGCGGGAACAACCCCCAGCTCTCAGAGCTCGGAGATCTGGGAAGACTCCTGCTAGCTGGAACCCCTGGCCCTTTTCCAGGATGTCCCACTCTGGTCTGGGCTATCTGGCTCTTGCCCAGACTCACATCCTCCTTGAACCCTGTGATTATCCACGATGCTTCATCTAGCACCACGTCTCCGTGCCACGGTTTGTCTCAATACATTAAAACGAATTGAGACTCTCACATGGAGCGTGAGTGCATTCCGTTCAGCTCCATTTGAAATATGTTTTTGGAGCTATGCTCCACAAATCTGTCTGACACAATGAATATGTATGAAGTCCCAGCGGCCTCCTACACCCTCCGAGCGTCCAGCTCTGGGATGGATAACGGACAGGGAGAATTTGAAGTACATCCTGTTCCACCAAGGCTGAATTCTCTCCCATTTCCCTTTCCTTACTTCTCTGCTGCCTGATGCTCAACCTTCTCCTCCCGACCCAGCAGAAGAATAATTGCTTGGAAGGCTGAGTCTGGCAGAGTTGATTTCTTCTTTTCCTTTTCTAATAGTGTTGCAAAACCTCAAAACTGTAAAGGAATGACAGCCTTCCCCCCACTGTACAAACACAGCGCTGCTTTGACAAACAGGAAACCATCCCAGGGCCGTGGGCTCCTGAGCCAGGAAATGGGTCTTTGCTGCTTTGGCTACCTTCCCCACAGGTTCTTCCTGACCATTCGAGACAGTTAAAAATAGCAACCACCACAACCAGAAGGAAAGATTCGATGATTTATTGTCCAGCCACAGATCTGGGTGGTTGTAGAGGGAGCTAATCCTCTGTCTCAGTACGGTGAGGACTCTTACAGGATTAAGGCTGGTCCCTTTCGTAAAATTTCAACCCAGGGTATCTCCCAGAAACCAGTTTATGCCAGGTAGGAGGAGAATTAAGGAGGGCTGCCTAGCCATGCATGTACACTAGGGGGAATGCATATGTGTGCATTATAGCTGAGATGAAACCCCGGACCTCCCATGGGTGTAGCCTCTGTGCCGTGCAGGTGGCACATGGGACCCAAAGAATAAAAGAAAAATCATTTTTATCATGAAGTGTTCCTCTCTCTGGGAGTATGAGTCCCCCAAAGTAGAGGTCAATTCACAATGATGAAAAGACTTGAATCCTCAATGTATGGCCCTGGTCCTCAATTTTGCCAGATTGGTTACTCTGTCAGGTAGGTGGACAGTAAGAGGACATACATGTGCAGGGAATACAGCTTCAGAAAGTTGTCAAGACACAGGAGACATATTAGGAAGCTTAGCAGGAAAAGGGCTTGTTTCACAAGCACGAGGACCTGAGTTTGAATCCCTGTAAAGCCAGAATCCATGTAAATCCAGGCATGGTCTCTCTCTCTCTCTCTCTCTCTCTCTCACACACACACACACACACACACACACCTGCGATGCCCAGGCTCCTGTGAGAGGTAGAGGAAACAGAGAAGCTGTGAGCTTTCAGGCCAGCCAGCTTGCTATTTGCATGCACAGAAGGAAGGTGAGGACTGGCACCTAAGGTTGCACTAACACAGAAGAATGTGCACGCGCACACACACACACACACACACACACACACACACACACACACGAGTACACATGCCCCTCACACACAGGAAACAAGAAAGTACTACAATGTCTGGTCAGGAGAGAAAGGTTCTTCTTCTTTCGTAAAAAAAAAAAAAAAATATTTTATGTATGTGAGTACACTGTGACTGTCTTCAGACACACCATAAGAGGGCATCAGATCCTATGACAGATGGTTCTGAGCCACCATGTGGGTGCTGGGAATTGAACTCAGGACCTCTGGAAGAGCAGTCAGTGCTCTAACCACTGAGCAATCTCTCCAGCCTCCCAGAAAGGTTCTTTCTTCTTCAGAAGGTGAGACAAATGAAAATGGGAAGACAGTTGTCTCTCAGTGTCCTAGGAGGACTGACTTCAGGACACTCCAAATACCAAAATCTGGGGATAACCAAGCCCCTTACAGGAAGCAATATTCACAGTACTTACATACCACCTATGCACGCCTTCCACAAGCCCACTTTGTTTATTTACTCCTTGTTTTCTGCTTGTTGTGTTCTTTTGAGACAAAGTCTCATCATGTAACTTTGTTTGCCACGAAACTCTAGGTATATACCAGACCACCCTCAAACTCACAGAGATCCTCCTGCCTCTGCCTCTGAGTGGAGTGCTGGGAATGCATGTGCCACATCTTCATTATTCATTGTCATACTTAGCATCAGCATCATCATTATTATTTTATTACTGGTTTTATTACTACTACCATCTGTCTACAAAGTGCAGGACAGTCTTGAACATTCACAGTTCTCTTCCCAAGGACTGGAACTACAGGTATCTACTACCATGTTTCACTTTTGCATATAGTTTTTGAAAACAGATTAAAAAATTTTAATGTGAGTGTGTGTGTGTGTGTGTGTGTGTGTTTAGGCCATATGTATGGATGCCTACAGAGATCAAAAGATACATTAGATCCTATGAAAATGGAGTTACAGGCAGTTGCGAGCTACCCACGCAGTGCTGGGAACCAAACTTGCGTTCTCTAGAAAAGCAGAAAACTTGAACCTCATAATTTTACATAATCTCTTAGATGATTTGTGCAAAATAAAATGTAAGTTTTATGTGACATGTACTGTTTAGGAATAATGAAGAAGGGCTAGGGAGATGGCTCAGCGGTTAAGAGCACTGACTGTTCTTTCAGAGGACCCGAATTCAATTCCCAGCAACTGTGTGGTGGCTCACAACCATCTGTAATGGAATTCAATGCCCTCTTCTGAAGACGGCAACAGTGTACTCATATACATAAAATAAATAAATATTTTAAAAAATAATGAAAAGAAAAACCTTTAGGTATAGATATATTCTCTCTGCCCCCAATACTTCCAATCTGGTAATTGGTTGAATCTATAGGTCCAGAACTTGCGGGTGCAGATGGTTGACTATAGCAAAATATACAATTCAGCTAGGACAAATATTCCCTTTAAACAAAATTTTTAGTAGATTTATTTCTTTTGTGAGATGGGGGGATTCCATGCCATGTGTGAAAGATCAAGACTACCTGGGGGAGTCAGTTCTTCCCTTGCTCTATGGGGTCTATGGGATTGAACTCAGATCATCAGACTTTGAAGCAAGCCACTTTACCCATTGAGCTATCTCAAACCCAAGTTTCTGTAGTCATGGAGAGACTAGGGGACTACTTGGGGGAACAGGGTAGGAACAAGCTTTGCCTGGATCCTAGGCTGGGCTCTGGTCTGAGTTCCCAAAGGGGCACCTGCTAGTCATAATCCGAAGGATGAATATTCTTTATAAGAAGGAAATTTGTGACTAGGAAGAGGAAATTCATGCAAGAGTGAGACATAATCTAAACCCCTGAAAGCCGGAAAAGCTTTGTCCCCTTAAAGGAAGGGAGAGGAGAAGCAATACTGCTGTCATTCACACGAACATTCAACTGTGAACTCCACCCAGGGTATGAATTGTGGCCGTGCATTGTACACCCTAAAAGGGTTTGGTTTAATTGTACCATTTAGGAAGATACATAAGCATCCAGAAATTTCTAGTGACACGTGGCAGTCCCCATCAGTGTGCCTTGGGCAGCACAGGTGTGGTGTCTTTCAGTCTAGCAGGACTCCTAGGAGAGGGGTCTGTGAAGAAGTGTTTGGGTTCAAGCCCCATTTAGTCCAGTTCTATTTTGTGACCCGGTACATACCTGATATTTCCCTGAGCCTCAGTTTACCCTTCTAAATTCAGAATATTACTTTATTTTTTTAAACATAAAACCTGGAGTGGTTGTAGGTGTGTATTAACCACTAAGCAAGGCACACCTATGATTATCACCACACAACTATGTGGGATAAAACGGTGGCTGCCTAGCGTTGTGAAATCCTGCCCTAGGTCTCGGGGATGTTAACATCAGTCCACATAGAACTCTCAGCCTGGGGCCAGTGACTAAATGAGAGACACAGAAAGGCTAAGTGAAACTCACTGTAGCTTGGGAACATAAAGGAATAACCCCTGAAGGAACTTGGTGGTCACTGCAGGGATGGGGGCAGCTAGGAGGGTCAAGGGAAAAGGTGGGTAGAACTACCAAAGGGTGGGTCTTGAACAAGATGGCAGTCAAGGGTCATGAGTTCTGGAATCCTCCTTCCAGACTGTGCCCTGGAAGTGGTGTCATTTACTAGAGCCTTTGGGAAGGGCATGGGGACTTCTGCTTCCCCCTCCCCCAACCCTGCACTATTTCCCCTCATCCCTTGATGCTGATGGTCAGTGCTCAGTAATTATGTAAAAAAATCTGATAAACCCCACTGTTAAACTGTGAGGAGTTTCGGTCGCTTAAAAACCGGCCTGCCTAAGGCCTGAGGGTGCCCATAGTGAGTCAGGAAGGCCAGTGTGTGGGAAACAAGGCTTGGGGTTGAGAGCAATGAGTGTTTGGAGGCAGTCAAGGGTTCATGGTGTGTGATGGAGGAGCTCCGTGGGTGTTGGGGAGGACAGTCCTGCTGCAGAGGTCATATTTAGCTTCTGGCCACGAGTGTCCCTCTCCAGTTGGGCTGCTCATTACCACACTTTAGTCTTCCTTTCAGCACGGGGCCCACGGATTTCTGCTGCCCTCTGCTTGGTTCCTCCCGTGTGTAATCTAGATTCCACAGGAGATGTCGATCCAGGCTTCCCTTCTCTCCCCAGCAGTCTAACAAACAGGCGTTCAGATGCTTGCTGATTCATTGATCATCGAGGCAGTTAACGAGAGCTTCTTAGCTCTTAATCTGTTTTATAAAAACGTTTATTAAACACTTACTACACTCCAGGCAACATGTTTTACATGCATCATCTAGTTTTGTTTTTGTTTTTCCTCACAAACACTTTATGATCCATGGCCTTGTATGTGTTTTTGCAAAGAAGAAAGAAAGACTTGATGAGGTGGTAGAAGATGCCTGACCATCACAGTTAGAAAACACTGGGGCCACAGCACAGACTTGGTTCTGCTTCATACCAATGTCTGTGTTTTAAGATACATGGCTGCTTAAATATTACTTGCTCGTGTCTATTAACGTGAGTTTCTAAAGTATGGAGATGGGAGAGATGGTGTGGGGAGTGGTGTGGGAGATCTATCTGACAGGACATTAATGTTATTTCAAAACAAGTTTCACCATCTCACATTATGTTTATGAACCCATGTCATTGTAAAAAGCAGCAGCCATGCTTAGGTATTGTTAGTAATTGGTGAGGAGGATTCAGAGATGGACATCAGACAAACAAACCAACCTTGCATTCGTTCTAATGGAAAAGGGGTGATGGAGGAGACAGGGCATCCTGGTCTCTCTCTGTGATAAATGTAGAGGCAAGTGTGCCCAGGGGCTTTGGGAGTGGCCGTAAAGAGGCAACAAATCCTTGAAGGAATGTTTCTATAAAAGCTGATGTTTACGCTGAGCCTTGAACACCAAGCCACAGCCAAGGGTACAGCTTCAGAGCAGACCCTGAAGGCTTGGAGTCTCAGGCTTTGCACAGAGTGTCCTCTGTGTGGCTGGGTCATAAAACCTGTGGAAATTAGGGTTAGCAAGGCCATTAAGGCTAGGATATTATATTATGTTATGTTATGTTATGTTATGTTATGTTATGTTATGTCATGTTATATTATATTATAGTCTTCCTTAATGTCCCAATAGTGGCCACAACCTGAAAACAACAGAGTGCCACTGAACCTCTTTCCACAGAAGCTGGTGTAGTGGCTTTCGAAACCAGCTAAGAACAGAGAGGAAAAGATCAGAATAGGGATGGGCACACTCATGCAATCCTAGCACTTGGGAAAAGGAGAATTGGACATTGGGTCTGAGGCTGGCATGGCCCCATAGCATATCCTAGGCCAGCCTGTGTGAAGATCAGGACCGCAGGGCAACTGAATGGGGAGAAGAATTTCAACACTGAGTTATAATTAATAGAGTCTACAAACAGTTATTGAGAGCCTCTGTGGCAGATACAGTTTCAGGTTCCTACCTCTCTCGTGTCATTTCCATTCTGGGACATATATTACTCTCTTCATGTTTATAGATGAGTTTGGGGCTCAGGAATGTCAAGAATAGATCCAGAGTATGTCAAAGCAACAAGTCTGGGATTCAGATTTAGCCCGGCATTTGTATGTCTTTAAGAATGTCCCAAATCTTCCTCTTTCCACTCACACCTATGCTTTATAACTGTGACAATCCAGGTCATTTAATGCATGCTGTTTCATACCCTCCAATTCATGTAACAAAGTTAGGGTCAAAGTCTGTGCCAGGCACTGGAACAAAGGTGCTGGAGTTCACAAAATACTTTCTTCTAGCTATGGGGATGGCCCCGGTGGTAAAGAACTTGCTGTGGAGCATTGATGTTGGATCCCCAATTACCATGTAAACAAGCATGATCATAGATACTGGGAGTCCCAGCCCTGGGATGGCAGAGACCAGAAGCTTTCTGGCAGTCCCTGGCCAGCCAGCCTAAGAGTCTGTGAGCTCCGGGTTCATTCAGAGATCTTGTCTCAAAACGTGGTGGAAATGGTAGAGTAAGATATCCAATATTGACCTCTGGCTTCCATATGTACCCACATATGCATGTGCACACATGGGAGTGTCTGTATACACATAAACACATGCAAACACATGTACAAGCACCTGCACTCGAGAATGCATGCACACACACACACACACACACACATGTGCGCGCACATACATTTCTCTCTACATTACCTTCCTTTAGGTATCAGGAGATAGGCAAATGTCATTATTTACATATTGGGGTTGAGAGCAACAGGCACCACTTGGCCCTATCCTCTTAAGCTCATCCTTGTCCATTTTGTTTGGTTTTGTTTGTTTGGAGCCAGTCTCACCATGTATCCTTGGCTGGCCTAGAACTTGCTGTGTAGACCAGACTGACCTTCAACTCTGAAATCTACCTGCTTCTGTCTCCCAGGTGTTGGGTTAATGTGTTCTTTCAATGGCCTCTTATTGATCCTTCGCTCACGTGCCCAATGGCAGCACATGACAGTATTTTTAGTTAAGTAGTCTCTAGGGCCAAACCATTGAACCTCCTTGTTATTTCTGCTTCGATGCCCAGCCCAGCCCATTCAGAAAATGCTGAGAACCTACTGGGTGTTCCGAGATGCCTGACTGCCCTTGGGGGAGCCTGTGGTAGAAGAAGAGAAGTGAGGTGTGGTGGGCGGGGCAGAGCAGCCTGGCTCATTCGGAAGATGACTCATCCAGCTATGGTAGGGTGCGGAGGGGATGAAGGCGCCACAGAGAAGGTGACTTTTGAACTGGCCATAGAGGCAGAACTGCATTTCTTTAGGAGAGATGTCAAGGGACAACAACACCCACTGTGTCACAGTTAAGTCCTGGCTCTGCCTGGCTGCCCTGACTTAAGACCTTTACAGATATCATTTGTCCACTCCTCCCAGTAATGACCTGTGAGGTGTCAACTAGCATTATCCTCAGTTTATAGATGAGGAAATGGAGGCTTGGAGAGGATTTATGCCTAATGATCTGATCCCAGCTGATTCTCTAGACCAATGCATAGCACTTGAGCAAAGCGTCAGAGGTGGGAAGATGTCTGGCT
The DNA here is from genome assembly GCF_963924665.1 of Micromys minutus. Classification (NCBI taxonomy): domain Eukaryota; kingdom Metazoa; phylum Chordata; class Mammalia; order Rodentia; family Muridae; genus Micromys; species Micromys minutus. The sequence goes on along the minus strand of NC_137972.1, from coordinate 12,953,277 downwards.
CAGTCACAGTGGAAAAGGTAGGAGGAAGGTAAAATGAGGGAAAGGTACATGGACCAGAGTGGATGTGAGGTCCATGGTTTTATCCACGGTGTAGCTACGTAGCAACCACATGGTTCGATTGGATCAGAGATCTGTGTTTCATAGAGATGCCAACTAATGAAAGAGAAGACGCCACAAACATTAATGTCCATCTTGTGCCCAGCTCAGGAAGGTCATGAAGGAGGGTGGGGTCTGTCCTTGACAACGGTGGCACGTTCTTTGCCTTCATCGCCTCCTGGCTGATTTCTCTAATTGAAACAATTCAATCAATATATAATTATTATTTCCCTCCTTTCTCTTCTGCTTTCTACCCCTCCCATGTTTGTCTTTCTTCAACCCCAATTCATGCCCTCTTCTTTAGTCATTGTTGTTCACACACACACACACACACACACACACACACACACACACACACTCACACTGATTAGTTCAGTGATTGAATGTTGGTTTAACATTTGTGAAGTCCTGGATCCAATCCCCAGCTCTACAACCAAATTTAAAATTTTTCAATTTTTTAAAAGTAAAAATATAATTTTAATTGTTTTAAAAACAAGGTTCTCACGGGTACTAGTCAGCTGCTGTGGTAGGGAGCATGGATTTAGGTAAATGGGACTTGGAGACAAGGAAACTAATGTTTGAGGCTCACTGTTAGTGGTATAGACTCAGAAGAAGACTGAGCCAAGGTACTGGCATCCAGGATGCAGAGGGGTGGTCTTGCCTGAGAAGATGCATCCTAAATTCCTACTTGGTGAATTTAGACAGCGATGGTGTCTAAGCTGTCAGCATAGGCAACAGGACCATCGATTTAGTTAATCTTTGGACAATTACTTATTGAATATTAATTATATCTAAATTATAAGATACTAAGACAGAGCAAAGAATGAGACCTCTGTCCTCTCTGGAGCGGGACTGTGGCTCTCTCCACTGGAGACTCTCTGTAACATGACAGCTTCTCAGCAGCAGATGCCACACCGTCCCATGGAGAACTGGAAGAAGTGGATCTAGGTTCAAAATATTACTATTTCTCTACACAATCTAAAATAGGGTGCTCTCTTTTCAGAAGCCAACTTAGCTCCGTAAATCATTGTCATTAGCCACAAGGCTAAGTGGAGGACGAGAGAGCCAGGGGACGCTCCAGGGGTCGTTTGGGTGGGGTGAGTTCTTCACTCACAGAGAGTGGTGCAGAGATCTGTTGGCGTTTTAGACCACCCTGTGAGGACCCAGGAAGTTCAGATTTGAAATGGCACCCAGCGGGCAAGGTTTAGAGCCACCCCACATTCTAGGAATTCTAGTTATTGGGTCACCCTCAGTCTATGGCAGATTCTGCAGGGCTTCTGTGAGTTACAGAATAGCTGCATTGTGAAGAAAATAGAACACACACACACACACACACACACACACAGAGTGAGAGAGAGAGAGAGACTGAGAGAGAGAGACAGAGAGACAGAGAAAGGGGACAGAAAGATAGTATGTTGTTCCCACTAATTTTGTAGCATTAATAAACAGTCTTATCTCACCTTTACCTCCCCAATAATGTTTTAAAAATCAATGAAAGGGGCTGGAGAGAGAGCCATGTGGGTAAGAGCGCTTGCCGCCTGCATTTAAGGAACTGCATTCAGATAATCATACAAGCAAAAAGTCGGCTGTGGCTGGGTTCACTTGTAGTGCCAGCACCCTGTGTGACAGAGACAGGAATCCTGGGGCTTGCTGGCTGCCAGGGTAGTTTTGTGTTCTGTGAGGGATGTTGTCTCAAAAGGCAAGAGGACACTTTATGTCCTCCTCTGACCGCCGTGAGCAAGCACATGAGCAAGCCTAGTCACATACAGACCCATACCCACGTAACCATGTGTATACACACCACAGTGACACAAAGGAAGAAGAAAAGCTGCAAGTAGTGGTTCATATGGCAGTTTCAGTACTTGAGAGGTTGAAGTAGAAGGATTGTTATGGGTTCGAGCCTGGGCTGCCTAGTGAGACGGAAACCAGCCTGGCCTGTGGAGCGAGATCCTGTCTTAAGATAACAATAGCAGTAGTAACAAAAATCTAGCAAACAAATCCGTGACATAAAAGGGCTGATATGTAGGAAATGTGTGTCACAATCCATTATGCAGATATGTTGTCTTATGTGGTTACTTATTATTGTTGCATTTATATATAATTTATTATTATTCTAACATATATATATATATATATATATATATATATATATATATATATGATTTAAAAATTTTTTCTCTTTTCCTTCCCTTTACACTCTCCCATACTTACATTTCCCTCTCAAATTCATGGCTTGTTTTTCTTTAGTAATTTTATGTGTGTGTGTACATATATATATATACATATATACATACATACATTTGTACATACATACACTTAAATATATAAATGCAAGCCCATTCAGCATTGCTTGTGTGTATATGATTTCAGGGCTGAGCTTCCTGGGAACCCACACTAAGCTGGACTTGAATCTTTAGGGCTGTCCCAGTGAAGGCCAAAGTCAGCAGGGCACTCCCAGTCCTGCCCCTGCAGCAGCCCAGCCCCCAGCCAGCCCAGGCTGTCACCTTGCCACCAAATGAGTGTGGCCCTTACATTTTATTGCTTCTGAGCTAAGGCCAGAAATTCCTTGGCAAGGAAGGGATCAGCTCCGGCTTGCCTGTTTCCCTTTACCCAGGCTGCAGAGGAGTCCAGGGTCTGTACACTCAGTGGGGACACACTGCCAGCATGTAGTGTAGCCTGCTGCCCTTGTGAGTCTGATATGCAACTGATGAGGGTCAGACCCAGAACCATGGGGATCAAGACTGAAATGACATCATGAGGGTGAAATGTGGGTAGTGGGTGTGCTGAGACTGAGAGCAGGCATGAGAATGGGGGGCAGGGGGAGGGTGGCAATCCCCCACTGTATCTTTAGGGACTGGTCCTGGTCAGCTCCGTGTTCCTGGGTGAGGGATCAGGTAACTGTATGAACTGTCGAACGCCATTCACGAGATGAGAGGACAGGAAAGCCAGAGAAAGCTAGTTTCCATTCAGCTCTCCATTCCGCATTCCCATGACTTCACATGGAAAAGGTTCCATCCCGGCCAATACTATAGAGGACACTGCAGATTGTGAGAAACGTCCCCCTTGGAGGAAGCTGAAGTCCTGCGTGCTTCTAAGATCATATAACATCATGCGATGGATGAGACCAGGGCCATCTGGCCGGCCGTTGAATGGGAAACCATATTTAGACAAGATGTTGACTGTGTTACAGTGTGTATAGATGTGCTGTGTGTAAGGAGTTTATGGTGCCCACTGCCCACTGATAGGGAGTTGGTTGTTTTTGTTTTGAGGCAGAAGATGAGCTTGAAGTGCAGGTCAGCCTGTCTTGGCGATCACTGAGAGTACAGGCATGTATTGCTGTGTCCAATTGTTATGTGGTGCTAGGCCAACAGGAGATGCTAATTGGATCCAGTGGGTAATTAACCACCAGAAAAAAAAGAGAAGAGGACATGAATCACGAAGGGGAACACGTTGGAGATTCCTGGTAGGAGTATGAGGAGGGATTTAGGAGTTCATGTGGTCATAATACATTGGTTACCCATGTAAAAGTATTAAACCTAAGTTAAAATATTGAGTTTTTAACAAGTTGTTTTATGGTAAGACTACTTATAGTACACTTCCTTAGTAATTTTCTAATACATACTATTCTATTTTTAATAGAGTATGGTTGTTTGAAGGGAAATTTCTCCAATAGTCTCAGGTATCTGAACACTTGGTTCTCAGATGGTGACACTGTTTAGGGAAGTGGTCCAGCCTTACTGGAGGAAGCACATCGCTCGGAATGGGCTATCACACTTCATAGCCTTCTCACTTCCACTTTGACTCAGTTTCATGCCTGTGGTTGAAGATGAACCTATTCATTCTGTCTAATTGAAACTATGGACTCATTGCCCAATACTTCCTCAGCCGTATCTCCAGGCTCTAGAAACCATCATTTGTCTCGCTCCCTGAGCTGCAGTTTCCGTAGACTGAACATATAGGTGAGATCATGCCCTGGCCTTTTCCATCCCTGGCTTATTTCACTTAGCAGTGTGTCCACTGGTTCATCAATTCTGTTAAAGATGACATTCTTCTTTTTAAAGGCCAAATAACACATGTGTGCTTGCATTGTGTGTGTGTGCATTGTATGTGTGTGTGTGTGTGTGTGTGTGTGTGTGCGTGTGTACTTTACTATCCATTGGTGAACGCCTACATTGGTCTTATATCTGCTATTATTACCTATAGTTAAAGATCAAACGGCTTAAGGACTGAATCCCAGCATGCAGTGTACGATTTGCAGAATGTCAAGAGTAAATTTCCCACATCCACTTGGCTTAGTGACACTGTTGCTGTCCTCAGACACACTGGAAGATCACATTACAGATGGCATTAGATCCCATTACAGATGGTTGTGAGCCACCATGTGGTTGCTGGGAATTGAACTCAGGACCTTCGGAAGAGCTGTAAGTGCTCTTAACCATTGAGCCATCTCTCCAGCCTCTACTTTTTATTTTTTCTTTTCTTTTTTTTTTTTTTGTTTTTGTTTTTTGTTTGTTTTTTTTTTTTTTTTTTTTTTTTTTCAGTAATTGAGAAACTATTGCCCAGATGGTAAGCAGAGAAAGGACAGTATGGAGTGTGATATCTTGGATCTTTAAGATCAAATGGTTAGGACAGGGTGTAGGTTAAGACAACTCCAGTCCTTGCAGATAAAGCCTCCCTTTAAGAGTAAAAGTGGGGGAAGTGCGGGGGGAGCACAGAGCTGAAGAGAGGGATCAGCAGTTGAATGTTCCATATTGGGTGGCTCAGAACTCCCTGGAACTCTCCAATGGATCCAACCTGCACTCTTGGGCACATACCCCCATAATAGTACACACACACACACACACACACACACACACACACACTTTTAAAAATACTAAGAATAGAATAGTAGGTTTGAGTCTCCCTGGACAGATTCACTTTACAAGTTGTCCCAGAAAGGTGGCTTTGGAAACATAGAGGTACCCAAATCTTGCAAAGATGGCTGGCATGGCTATAGGCTAGCATGGCCAGATCAAAATTGTAATCAGAAAGATGACAATTAATCTTGGCATTAGATAGCAGTGTAATTTGGCTGAAGACATGGTGTTCATGGGCAACAAATATCCTGAACTTACAGGTCTCTCTGTGTATGTGAGAGAACAGGTGTGTGTGGGGGACAGGTGTGTGTGGTCTGTGGGGGCACAGGTGTGTGTGTGTGTGTGGACACAAGTATGTGTGTGTGTGTTGGGGGTACAGGTGTGTGTATGGGGAGGGCATAGGTATGTGTAGGGGGCCCAAATGTGTGTGTTGGGGTTACAGGTATGTGTGTGGGGAGCACCAGTATATGGGAGGGCACAAGTATGTTGGGGCATAAGTGTGGGGGGCACAGTTATGTGTGGCGCATGTGTGGGGAGCACAGGTGTGTGTGGGCAATCAGCATCATCTTGAAAGGGGAGATGTGTGGTTTCTTAACTCTGGTGTGTTACAGGGTATGGAGACACTTCTAGACTCAGAGTTTTATGGCATGGATTTTCTTAACCCTTTTTCACTTGTAAACTTTCTTAATGTTGTTGCCAGAGAATTTTTTTTCTGCCATGTATTCATAGAGATATATGACATAGGTATACGAACCAAACATCTACTGATAATATATCATCAGGAGTTATATTTTAAAATGAGTCTGTTATATGTTTAACTTCACTATTTACTCAACATGAAAGCAAATTCACATATTTATGAGCTCTATATGCTTAAAGAGTTAAATCTTGGCCGAGTAGTCTATTATATTGCAGGACAAAGAACACCTCCAACATTTTAATGATGATAGATATTTTGATTATATAGTCATTAATACCAACAATGTTAGTTCCCCAAATGACATCATTTGAAATGGCAGAAGGATGTTTTGACATATTTTAGAAATTGTTGGAAACCCAAGCCAGCAGCTGGAACAGTTTTAAGGTTTGTCTTTAGGACCTGGAGAGATGACCCTGTGATTAATCACCCTTGTTGCTCTTGAGAAGGACAAAGGCTTGGAATCCAGCACTAACAACCATCAATAACCTTGCTTTTAGGGGATTCAGCACCTTCTTCTGACTTTCACAAGTACCGGGCAAGAACACTCTATACATACATGCATGCAGGCAAAACACTCGTACGAATAAAATTTAAAAACTTTTAATATTTGTGTGTGTGCATGTGTTGATGCACAGACATTGTGGGCTATCATTGTTTTAGAACTGGACCAATTAACCTGTCACTTAGCCAGAATGAATAAATATCTCATTGCCCAACGGGCTTGACTCCCGTTAGAGTTTGCTTTCACCATGTAAACCATCCTGCCTTTCCAAGTGTTGACCAGCCTGAAAGACACTTCTCGCATGAACCCTAGTGCCATGGTGACCGTCCAGTCTCAGTGGGGAGCATGTTTTAAGGTCTGTAGGCTGGACTGCTTATCCATGACAATTCCCTTTAGATAACTTTAAAAATGCATACTATCTGCTTTCCCCGCGGTGGTGGGATCTGCGCTAAAGGGGGACTCTGATCATTTCCTAGGTTTTACAAAAACATCTTGAAGAAGAGCATGAGATTTGTTTGCTTCGGTATGAGATGCTCGTTGGTTGAGTGGGATGTTGGCCTCCCCGTTAGGCAAGCTGTGTCTGCTCATGTGGGCTGACCATCGCATGGGCCTCAGTCTCTTCATTATCACTTACAAATATTCAGTCCTGTACCTCAAATCATCTGTAAAGTGGCAGGAAGAGGCAAAGTACAAAAGACACCCCGCTTTGTCTAGACCCTTTTAGTCTTTCTTGGAAGTCCACGCCTTCCAATACTGCGGTTGACATGAGCTGGAAAGAGCTCAATCATGCACGGGTGTGTGGGGGTGGGGATGTATGGGGAAGTGGGTGTCCAAACATTAGTGGATGCTCTCCTGTAAATGTTCAACACATTTAACATTTCTCTCCATACCTAAACACCTCCAGGCAGGCTACTCACTTATGGCTGTAACTCAGGGGGTAGATTTCTGGGTCCCCTCCACTGCCAGGCAGGAGAAGAAAAACTTGAACTCCTGCTTTGTTTCTGATCTCAGGGCCCCTCCCTTCATCCACCAGCTCTAGGTTTCTCTTTTTAAAAATGCAACCAGCCCACATTCTCCTCAGTGTCTGCAGACTTGACTCCTGAACCCTAGCTCTTCTTTACAGTCTGCTGCAGGGGAGGGGAGTCGGGGGGGCTGCTTCAAACTGGAGGAAGACATCCAAGTTAGGGCCAGCCGCTCTGTCAGCCCTGCCCTCTATGCTCTCCTCTCCTTCCCTGAGGGCTGCAGTGCAGCCTTGCAGTTCTCAGGGGCCCCAGCCTCCCACTGGGAGCAGGTGACAGGCCTTTTCCCTCAAGACAAGCCTCTTATTTTTATATGAGTGGAGGCAGAGGTGGGGGGGGGGTTGGAAAACCATGAGAAACTGATGTGATGTTTGTCACATCATCGGATTACAATGAAAAATCCAGATAGTTTTACTTTCCATGTATAGAGTCCCGTTGTCAGGGCTTGTGAAGAGGAAAGAGTCAAATCAGCGTGTGTGTTTGTGTGTGTGTGTGTGTGCACGTGCGTGTGCATGTGTGTACACATGTGTATGTGTGTGTGCTCGTGCGTGTGTTTTCCTCAATCATCCACTTACAAATACCCTCTTTTCTATAACACTTGGAGAAATAAAGACTGGTAACCAAGCACCACTGAAATTTACTTATGGTCTTTACCACCTAGCCTCACCAACACTTTGTTGGACTTGGAGCTTCCCATCCCTTCCTGTCTTTCTATGGAATTTAAATTCCGAGAGGGTGGTGGGGTCAGTCCACTCTGACCCAGTTTTATTAGGGTCCCAGGAAGGTAGTTGTGGAGTAAGTAGTGCTCTGATAAATGACTAATGTTTTGATGCATCATGGATTGGAAGGGAAGAGCAGCAACTCTTGCTGGGGTTTGGCAGCTACAGCGACTATTTCTTCTCTGAGAGGTCTCTTCTCCTGTTTAAGAAAGTTTTCAGGGAAATACCAGTGCAACTAACATCGAATGACTACTGGGCACAACTGTATAGGCTCTATGCTAGTCATGACTTTCTATTTATCTATCATCCATCCATCTTCTCTTTCATCTCTCTCTCCCTCTCTCTCTACCATCTTATGTATCCCAGGCTAGCCTCAAACTCTCCTTGAACTTAAGCTTTCCTTCCACTACCTACCAACTGTCTGTCTCTGTCTCTGCCTCTCTCTTCCTTCCTTCCTTCCTTCCTTCCTTCCTTCCTTTCTTTTCTCAATAGTGTCTCACTCAGTAGCCCATGCTGGCTTAGAACTCATCATATAGTCCAAGATGACTTTGAACTAACAGCAATCTCCCTGTCTCAGCTTTTCAAATGTTGAGATTGCAGGCACCATCCACCAGACCTGGTTGATACATGTATTTCTTGCCACATATGTGTGCTAGGTACCTACTGTTCCCATTATATGCACAAGGAGGCAGAAAGAAAGAGGGAGCTTACCCAAAGTCACATCACTGGTAAGAAAAGCTGGGATTAAATGTAGGCACCTAGGACCTGAACCTCTTTAGTGAGGTGATCAGAGCTGTGGGATTAGACAACTCTGTAGACACCCCCCATCCAACTCTGAAATTAAGTGGGGAGTGGTTCAAGAAGGAAGTTGTGATTGGGTCTCTGGCTGGCTTCACAAAAGCCAACTGTGGAGCAAGGTCCAAATGATTATCACATAAAGATCAGAGTGCAAAGATCAGATTCATAGACTTCTTCCTGCAATGGCCACAATCCATAGGGGTGAGAGGGTAAGTCAAGACCCAGGATTCCGTGCTGTCAACCAGTGCCCCAACATTCAGAGCGTGCTGGGTGCCTTTCTGCTTCGTGGACCTCATCCCACTGCCGCCTACAGGTCAGGGGCACAAGGGTCAGGCAGGGAAGTCAACGAGAAATGAGTCTGATAAATCCTGGTGATGAGCAGCTGCTGTGTGTGCTGGGGGAGGAAGAACGGGGGAATCCTGTTTGATGATTAGCCTGAGACTTTAATTAACATGGAACTGTATCTACCTCCCTCTCTCCTCCTCCTGACCCTAACCTGTGTTTTGCCTTATGTCCTTGGCAACCGAGGCTCCTTCTGGGTAGAAGAACCGGGCTTCGGTAAACAGATCTATTTGTGTGACTCCTCTTACTCATTTGAAGCAATGTCACTCCTTTTTCCACTGTGGTCTGTGTGTCTGAGTCAGAGGGAGCTACAACAGGGTTCTTTGAATTGATGGCTCACTCCCAGCCACATCTGACCGGCTGCCAACTTTGCAGGGCGTAGCTCACCAACTTTTTTTTTTTTTTTTTTTAAATCCAGACTGATTCATAGAAACTCCTTTAAAACACGGGGAAAAGAAACCGCCCATCACACACCCCAGCACACCAGCCCAGGAAACTTATAACCTCGGGAGTCAGGTCCCTCCCCTCACTGTGGTCACAAACCTCTTGAAGAGCGGACCAGACCAGCAGCCAGCTCTGGGCATCTGCCTCTGTCACTGGATACTCCAGGTAAGATTGTCCCCACACTGGGGAAACTCTGCAGAGCCCGCTCCTTTCTTCCCCATGTTAGGCTCCTTGAAGCCTTATTCTCTCCGTTCTTCTCAGCTATCCGTCTATGGCTCAAAAGGAACGGAGTCCCTGGAACTTTTAGCTTAAGGTAGTAGTGGAGGAGTCTGGGATAAGGCTGTGATCTCGTTCTCTTGCTGGTACGTGGATCCTTGTTCCGAGGAGGTGGAAGGAACCGGGACTTTGGAACAAACCTGGGTGGAATATTCTTTATGGAAGGAACGCTAGGTGCCTTCAAAATGAAGTAACAGGCTTGAAAGATGTTTCCAAATCTTCCATTTTCATTCAAATTACTTTGAGCTGAAATCTAGAAGGATGGTACCTTGTGAAGATACTTCCAACTTTTCTCTCCACGCAGTTTAAAGGCGGTCTCTGAAAAGAAAGTTTGCTCTGCTTTGTGGGTTGTTTGTTGTTCTTTTGCGCTTTTAGGTGATGATAGATACTTATCTGGGTTTCAGTTTATTTTTTGCCATTGTATTTGCTGTTCCTTTCTTGTCTGTTTAAGTGTTTCTTTGTTTCTCTTGTTTTCCTCCACCCCCTTCTCACAGGAAGGGAAGAGGGGATTGGTTTGTTTAAAGAAAAACCGTTAGGGAAACAGAGGCAAAGGGTGTTTCAAATAAAACGTGGGAGGGGTTGGTCTGGTGGAATGGGAGGATTGGTGTGGGTTTCGGAATCCTTGGCCAGATGTGGAGGTGGGGGAAGAAGGTGGGGGTGTGGGGGAGAGGGTGGGGCTGGGGGGCTTCAGGGATTCCTGTAAAGCTGTTGAATGGCTTTGTGTTTCTACCTCAGGTTTCTGCATTTTGGAGCCAATTTGGGGTGGGGGGGGGGAAGATCTCTCAGAATCTATTAAAGATTTTTTTCCCTAAGTGGACATGTAATTTTCTAGTGTGGCAGTGGTCATATGGGAATGTTTATCTTACTGCTTTTGACCAGAATGTTGTATAACTCCAAACCCACGTGCTAAATGCAGAAAGAACAAAGGCACTCTCCACTCTCGGCTCTGTTTGCTTTTGTTTTTATTAGCTTAGCATTTTGGTTGAATGTCTGTGGAGGTGTGGTTCATTTCAAAACAGATGTGGTTTCTCCCCCCTCCCGCCCCCCACCTCTAGTAAACAAGCCAGAGGAGAGTGACAGGATTCAGCTTGCCTGGTGAAGGAGGAGGCTCCTTTTGCTTTAGCAATGCAGCTCCCTGGTTGGAAGAGAAAATTTAAAAGTAATCAGCGTGTGATTTGTTTGAAATCTTTGCAAAGCTAACCCTTTGCTCCCAAGGTGGGGGTGATGAGTGTTAGGACCCACTTCTCAAGACTTGGGGGGGTAGGGGGAACAAATGCTTTTGCTTCCAAAATTTATTCCTTTCAATTGCATGGGTGTGAACACAGCCACGGTTTCCTGTGAAGATCACACATGTGATTGTGTGTCATTCTGATCCGGTTGAAACTAGGCAGCCTTAAACAAGTCAGCAAAAAGAGAACACTGTACTGTTAAACAGCACACGCTGTCTCAGACTCCACTGTCTCTCCATAAATGAGATAGAATGCTTTGAGTGTCCCCCAGTCCCCATGGAGTTGGAGGACAATTAAAAAAACAAAATCGCTGCGCTGACTTTTTGCCTCCAAGGAGTGGGAGGGCCCCCTGGGTGGTGAGCTTTTCTGTACTTAAGCTCTACTCCTTTGGTTGTCCTGGAAAAATCGGCCATGACCACCCCCTCCCAAATCATGGTCTCCTGTTCTCAGACGGCTCCAGTTTCATCCAGAGACTGCAGAATAGGGTAGAGGCAGGGCTGCTGGACATCCGGTCTGGCATCCATGTTAGAGAACCCCCAGATTTTACATTGTTCCAGGGTACTAAGCTGTCCAGGCAGTGGGCAGAAGGCCATCGGGGTCCAGCCGGAGAAGATCATGTCCCAAGACCGTGGCTATGGGCCAGTAGTAAGGGCAGCCCTCTGCCAGAGGACAGATGTCTGTCCCCAGACCTTGAGAAGGTTGGCTGGCTTTCTCACTGTCTTTGGTCTCCTCTGGAAACAAGATTAGGCTGATCTCCAACCCCCAGGAAGGATGCCATGGAAGCTGTCGGGAATGTGGGGCCTCTTGGCTGTTTCTAGGCAGCACTGGGACTGCAGGGCAGGAAGTCAGGCACATTTCTGTGAAGGCAAAACTGATTTTCTGTAGGCTCCACGCGGCCCGAAGGGATCTCCCCCTGGGATGTGGCCAAGGGTCCCTTCCCTTTTCTTCTTCACTGCTTTTACAGAATCTTCTGTTTAGATGTTGGGCAGGTAGTTCATACCGGCAATCCCAGGACTCAGGGAGCTGAGTCAGGAGATGGCTAAAGGTTCAAGGCTAGCCTGGGGCCAAACAGTGATACTGTCGTAAAAACAAAACACTGACAAAAAAAAAAAAAAAGGTAATCTTATCTTACCATATCCGGAAATCTAACTTTTACATCATTATGAACGGATGGTTGTCCCATGTCTCACAGCTCTTCAGGATACCAGGGACGGGACACCCAGAGTATACACGCCTCAGAATGTTCACTCACAGTAGCCCTCCTTTCTAGACAGCATATCATACCAGAGTTTCTGAAATTCAGCAAAAATGGCTTCTCTAAATGTTCTTGTTTTGCAGGCCTGAGATGACCCAGGGGAGTAGGGGGAGGGGACCTGTCCTGCTGCTGTCCCCCCATCCCTGATGCTCCACTCCCTGTTCCTCTAGACATTTCATTTTTATTTAACATTTAATCAGCACGGCTTGGTTGAGTGTCATTATCCACACTCTCTTGCTCTAGTCTCTTCTTTATTCTTCAAATGCAGAATCTCACGATGCAGCCTTCCCTGGCTTTCTGGAACTTACTATGTAGACCAGACTGGCTTTGAACTCACACAGATCTACCTGCTTCTGCTTCTTGAGTGCTGGGATTAAAATCATCTGGCAGGACGCTCAGCTGTTTTGTGTTTCGAGACAGGGTTTCTCCATGAATGGCAGGCTGGAGCCTAGAACTTTCTCCACCCTTCCTCCCCAGATGCTCAGGTCATGGGTGTGTACCACCACTGCTGGTGCGTGTGGAATGCAGAAAGAGCATTTTCGGAATGTTAGGATTCTCCACCTAGTCAAACCATTCGTTTCTATATGGTTGATTCCAAAATATTTCATTTCTGCAACTCACTACATATGCGTATACATAGCTACTTAACTCTAGGACTCTGGGACTCTCAGATACACATGGGGTGACACACCCAGTGTTGCTATCTATTGGTCATAGTTAACTCAACCAGACCCCTGAAACACAAGCTTCTAGCAGCCTTTGGGGGATTGCCCCTGATTTGGTCCACAATGCTTGCAGTATAGCCTATGCTTTCTTGTAACCTGGTACTGCAACACTCAGTCAACCAAAGGAGGCTCCGTTTAATAGCCAGAAGCCAGAATCTCAGTTACTTGAAGGGCTATTCCTTTTGATTACCATTGAACTAGAATTTTCTGGACCTAAGTCTCGTTTTTTGGAATAATTCTTCTTAGTTGACTCTGAATTTCTGGGTTGTCCTTGTTTTTTCAGAATCAAAGAATGCACCTTGGCTCCTGCTGGGGCCTCCTTGGGTTTCTAACACTCATCTCCTATACATGAATCCAAGAGAAAACTGGAACACTTCAGTCTCTGGTACCCTAACTTGTGAAACACATTTCTCAATTTGACTGGTGGGTTTCCTGACACCAAAGGGGAAAAGGAAAAACACAAACATGGTCTTGGTGCTTTTGAACCTCTCTTTTAAGCAAAATGCTGTGTGTGCACACATGAGCATGTGTGTGTGTGTGTGTGTGTGTGTGTGTGTGTGTGCTGTCAATGTTTTCTTCCCTGTTCAGAAGGCTGGGCTGACTCAGACTTTCCTGAGTCTCTTTCATGGAGTCTCCTTTCAAATAGGCAGTTACAACACAGCGCTGTTGGCACATGTTGGAATGGTGTCAGTAATTGTGGGGAGGATGTGAGATGACAGGGAAGCAGATTGGCCTTGCCTGGAATCTTCCCTGTGATCAGAAGCAAATCACTAAGAAAAGAGGAAGGAACAACTTGGCCACCAAGATTACTCGAGGCTCTGAAATATCTAGGACTTTACCATGTTGGTTCTAAGAAGACCCTTGAATTCATGCTAATGGCTAACTTAATCCAGGGGCTAGAGATACAGCCCATTGGCAGTATGCTTGCCGAGCGCGTTCGTGGCTCTGCATCCAATTACAAGAACTGAAGGGGTCTGGGGTGAGGAGGTGGCTTCTGCTGCCCTACAAGATCCAAGATTCCTTGGCACAGTACTGAAGAGCTCACCCAGAATGGCCCTGGATATGAGCTGGGCGTGAAAAGGATGGTGTTTGGTTTATCAACCATGAGGCACCATCTCTGGAGGAGTCTCTGCACACAGCTATCCCCTAGGAGCATAATTGGGCTCAGACACCGAGTTGGTCCTGGTTAGACCACACTCCCGCCACACTCAGGTGTGGATGAGAGTCTACTGGGAGGAAAGGAATGCTGGGGAACTGGACCAGAGTGAGAGAGAGTGAGCAGAAACTTGGTGTTTGGAGGATGGGCAAACAGAAAGGTCTAGAGGGAGCCAAGTAGAGAGAGAAAGTGAACGGGCAACGGAGATGTGACTGGTCTTTTCCCCAGGATAGCCCTTGAATCAAAATTCTGTTTTTTTTTTTTTTTTGACCTCCATGATTTTTTCCCCCTCTTCTTTGTTGTGGTGTGGTTGTCCCATGCTTGGGGACATTGGGTTTTATAGGTAGAGTTCCGTTTCAGATGAGAGAAGAAAGCCTAGTGAGGACCCATATCTTAAGCTTCTGTTTTCAGAAACCTAAGTTCTTCCCTTGGGGTTTGAGAGAAGGAAGGGGAGAGACCTTTGCTAAACTGCAACAGAGAATTTTGCTTAAGCAGGAACATTAACAGAGGCCCGGTGAGCTGTGTGGCTGAGGCCAGGAGTTTGCCCTTGCTCATGGCTGCTCCCTTAGCTCCCATATCGAGGGGACTCTGCCAGTACTGAGAGTGTGGAAACCAGTCTCAGAAGTGGCTCGGAGGTCTTTGACAGGGCCAGCTGTCTGTCCTGGGTGGGCCATAGAAAGCAGTGTGACCGGAAACAACAGTGACCTTCAGAAGCTCAGTTGTATAGACCATTTGGGACTATTTAGAAGGGCTGTCTGCCTCTGATCATCTGGAAAATTGTTGGAGGAACAGACCCACCAGTGACTGTCAAACCCTCAGACAACAGCCGGGTGTGGTGCCACATGCCTTTAATTCCAACACTGGGGAGGGTTGAAGCAGGAGGATTGCTGTGAATTCAAGGCTAGCACAGACTTCATAATGATTCTGACTCAAAATATCAAAGGAGGGGCTGGGGAGACAGTTCCATGGGTTAAGTAAGAGCTGTCTGTGCAAACAAGAGGACTTGAGTTTGATCCTCAAAGCCCACATGAATAATTGGGTGTGGTCGGATTTGTACTCTCATCTATGGGGAAAGGGAGACAGGAGGATTCCTAGGCTCACAGCCAGTCAGCCTAGCTGAATCTTGAGGTCCAAGCCAGTAATAAGACCCCATCTCATAAACACAACAACAAAGAACAGAATAAATGACACCAGGGTTGGCTTCTACACACACACACACACACACACACACACACACACACACAAAACCCTCAGAAGACAACAAACCTAGCTAGTGTGGAGATCCAAGATAAGGGCTTCATTCTAACTCTGTTAGCTGGGATGTAGAGATCTTGGTCAAAGGGCAAGGCTGACAGACTCCAATACCTCTCAATACAAAGTAGCCAACTTTTCTGAAACTGAGCCAAGCCTGTGCCCACCCAGCACACTTGGGTGCCTCTGCTGTCCACAGTCCTCCTGTTTTCTCAGCCTTTGCTGGTTGAAGTCTGTTACTGCCATCTGCCGTCAGAGGCACCCTGAAGCCTCTAGGGCCCAGCCACACCTTGAGGTTTTTTTTTTTTTTTTTTTTTTTTTTACCAAACCCTAGTTATTATCTTGGCAATGTCTCCCTGGAAGACAATCTGGCTGCAGGAATACTTCTCCTTTGTCGGGAACAGAAGGCAGCAGAAGCTTCCGTTCTCACCCAGGAGACATCCTCCCCGACACTGGCCAGCTGCAGAGGGCGTGGGCTGAGATCAGGCCTCACAGCCTAGGTCTGTCTTCAGCCTTTGCAGATGTTGTCCAGATCCACCCACTCCATGGACAGAACAGAGGACAAGCGGAAATAAGAGAGAGACGAGGGTGGGGTGTCTCTGGATGCATCTGCAAAAACAATATTCATGCTCTTTGCTTCCCTTTGTGAGTCCACAGCTCAGGCTGCAGAGAAGCCTCCAGACCACCTGGCCAGAGCTTTCTTCCTTACGCTAATGACCTACAGCATTTGGTTTGCTTTGTGTTCGGAGTGGACCCCTCAATGCTCATGTGAACCGTATGAGGTCTGTTCTTTATCACTTGGGACTCTGCCTCCCTAGATTTCACTAAGCACACAGATTTTTGCAAAAATCTTTCAACTCTGGTCAGACAAAATGTTTTTGGGACTGGGCCTCACCTTTCTAATTGGACCTCCGTCCCTCCTTCCTTCCTTTCTTCTTCGTCCTGATTTTTTTTCTTCCCCCTTTCTTCCTTGTCCCCCCCCCCATTTTATCTTCTTTTCTTTTTCCTGTCTTTTTCTTTTTCTTTCCCCTTTCCTTCTTCATCACGTTTGTCTTTCCTTTTTTCCCCTCTTCCTTCTAACACATTTGCTGTTCTACATGATAACTCTTTGGCTCTATATTTTATGTGTGGAAGGTTATACAGGTGGTATTAGCTCCAAAGAGACTGCCCTACTTATGGCAGGCAACCTTTGTAGCCCCCTTGCCCCAGGGCCACAAAGAAATAGCCATTTCTCTGAGTCATCCAGACCTCCATGTCTTTCACTGTTCAACTGCTAACGGGCACAGAATCCACCAGGACTCAAGCATCAGCCCTGGTGTGAGCTACACAGATCGAAGGGTGACCTGCAGTGTTTTCTTTCCACGTCGAACATCCCATACACAGAAACAGGAAGACTTGGTCTTGTCAGATCTCCCCACCGTTTCCCACACAGAGATGCATGCCTCCCTTTCCATCTGTGTGTTAGAACAATGTGGAGGACGGAAAAGTACACAGGACATAAAAAGCAGTAACAATGGCCGGGAAGCTCATCCAAGGTCCCATCCACTCAGCTTGTCTTCAGTCCCAGCCTTTCCCTCCTCCAGATACATCCTCCACACTGTTCCCCAAGGGCAGAATTTCCTCTTTTGATTTGCTTTTTGTCCCAAGGGTATCTACTTTTCCAACTAAAATGATCCTCAGTGGGAACGCAAACACATTCGAATCCCAAGTACAACAAGAACGGTGTTGATGGGGAGGAGGGTAGCCAGGCTTCCGTGCCACCCGGTAGGGGAAACACAGATAGCCTCAGATCCATTTCCAATGTCACACCGAGGAAGATGTGCACACTCAGTGCTGACTCACGAAGACCACTTGACCCAACCCCTTTCAGTTCAACTTGGCCTTTCCTTTCCCCTTCCCCCCACCCCCATGCCTTATCAGGTCTTGGAACAGAGGGGGTGAGGAAGCCTTCATTCCAATTTGCACTTAGCCAGCAGAAGATGGGAATGCCATTGTTACAACAGCACTGGCCAATGGAAGGACAGAGGAGACTCTAATAAGAATAATCTCAGGACTGAGCTCTGTGTGTGTGTCTGTGTGTGTGTGTGCTGAACTGTGCCTTGAGTGTGTATGTGTGTGTGCTGGGGATTGAACCGAGGGCCTTCTGAGTGCTAGGCAAGTGAGACAGAGTCTTGCTATGTAGCTCTGGCCAATCCTGGGACTCATTCATGTATATATAAATCAGGCTGACCTTGAACTCACAGAGCTCTGCCTGCCTCTGGCTCCCAAGTGTTGGGATTAAAGGTATGTTCCACTACAACTGGGATAGGCAAGCATTTGCTCTTCCCAACTGAATTAAACTCAAATTCTGTGGGTTGCATGTACTCTCGGCAGGACTTTTCTAGTAGGGCCTTGGTAGATAGTTCTGACGAACAGGTTGAGTTTACATATGATTTGCATAGATTTTCAGGTTGAATTTGGAGATGAGTTTCATGGTTTTAGAGCCAAATCTTGAAGCGCTCCCTTAGCCTTGAAGTTCTATACTTACCCCCACCCCAAATAGTTCCAAAGGTTATATAATATGAAATAAATAATATGAAGTTTGTGTATAAGAAGGTGTCCAACCCAACAGTGATGTGACAAATAATTTATAAAAGTGACTAAATAATTTGTAAAAGAGGACTAAAGTATATGCTACCTTAAAAGAAGAAAGGAAGTTCTGTAGAGATGGCTCTGTGACTCAGAACACTGGATGCTCTTCCAGGGGACTCCAGTTTCAGCTTCCAGCATTCACAGAGCTGGTGGTTCATAATTATTTGTAATTCCAGCTCCAGGAGACTTGGCACCATTTTCTCACCTCCATGGGTACCACACTATCTTAAGATACACAGACATACATGTGGGAAAGACACCCATACACAAAAACACAAAGATTAAAAAACAAAAAGAAGAGAAAGGAGTTGTTCTGCGGCCTTCAGCGAAGGAAATATTGACCTCCTCAGATCGTTTACTTGTTCATTAACGAGGTTTACCTGGTATGTGTCATAGAGTCGGTCCTTAGGAACTCAGATTCCTCAGGGTGGAGGAGACAAACACGTACATAAAGAACGCTGTCATCAGGCAGGCTGACACGAGGGCCTTTATTAGGACTGTGTAAAGGCTGTCACATACCAGGAGGGAAAAAAAACTGACTTCAGCTCTCCAAAAAAAAGAAGGCAGAATTTGAGCTTGGTGAGCAAAATTAGTAGGTAGTTCCCAGGGGAAGCAGCTTTCAGTTTCAGAAGTCAAATTCCCAGAATTCCATGGGCAGCTGCCTTGAGTCTCATTTCCTGGAGACCGGTACTTGTCTCAGGTGTGGTGAGAGGACCAGGGCTGTAGGTTGAGGAAGGACATAGTCAGATAACCCAATACCAGTACAGAGAAAGCATGGCGAGAGGGAGATTAGAGAGTGTCATGGTAGGAGGAGCTGATGTCAGCATCCAGGCTAGGGTCCTGACTATGGGGACAGGATAGAGACCCAGTGCAAGAGGAT
Organism: Micromys minutus; assembly: GCF_963924665.1. Taxonomy (NCBI): domain Eukaryota; kingdom Metazoa; phylum Chordata; class Mammalia; order Rodentia; family Muridae; genus Micromys; species Micromys minutus. The sequence continues at coordinate 12,934,398 of NC_137972.1, read as the reverse complement.
TCAGGTAGAAACTCCCTGGTGACTGTGATGCTTCAGGCAGGATACCAGGGAGAGGCAGAAACAGTAGCTGAACCATTATTGGTCTTTTCTTCCCAGTAGTAGACAACTTTAAATACCCATCATTCCTACTCCAGAACTGTCTAAACTAGCTTCAGCCACACACATGGTCTTAGGAAGCATCTTATGTGGTCTTGCCATCCATTTGCAAGAGTGTCACCCAGTCTCTAGTGAGTTGCTCAGCTCTAGGCACTGAGGATGTTAGCTCAGCACTAAAGAGGCAGGAGAATTCTGACGAGTTGGGGGCCTGTTTGGATCACATGGTGATTTCCAGCTGCACTTGGCTCTGAGTGTTTTATCCCTATCTTTCCTAATAGTTACTTCTTTCTGGCGTGGCCATCCACACCTTTTGGTTGTTTCTCTGTTTCCCTAGACCCTGAGCATACTCCTGCCAATCACACAGTGTGGGTGGGGCAGCTGCGTACAGGGGGCGGGTCCAAGAGAAGTGTTCTTGTCTGCACAGAAGCCAGAGAGAAGAGCACTTCTGAGGCTTTCCAAACATTGTGAAATGACCAGGTGTGATGGTTTGCGGTGGGGGGTGTGAAAGCACCAAAAGCCATAGTCCTGGTTTGGGAGTCCCCAGCAACACATGACATACTTTAGGTCTGTCCGTGCAGCAAGAAGGGAGGGAGGTGGTATAGTGGGACAGTAAGTTCTCTGCATCCGGGTTCCCTCCACGACTTGAGGTTGAGGAACATGCCCTCCTCCAAAGGATGCCAACCGCATTTTTTTTTTTTTTTTTGAGAAATCCCTTATGGTTTCAGTGAGAATCACGTTGGAGCAGCCCATACTTGCAAAATTGTCTAAATGCTTCGGTTTGTTTCACCTTTGTGGTGGTGCTGAGGACCGATCCTGATAGGCTAGTGCTACACTGGTCAAGTCCACTCGGATCTGAGGTCAGAAATGGTCTTACTCCTTGGGCGAAGGATGAGTCAGAAGGTGAGCTACAGGAGACCATGGAGGGTGGAAGTGTCAAGAGCACCAGCTTATACTCCTCATCTGTCGCCGTTTAGCAGCTTGTCAGATACCCACCTATCAGCCACCGCTGGTGGTTTTCTTTGGTCCCCCTAGACCCGTAGTTCTCAACCTTCTTAATGCTGGGACCCTTTAACCATCAAATTATCTTTGTTACTACTTCATAACTAATCTTGCTACTGTTATGAGTTGTGGTGTAAGTTTCTCATATGACTTCCGTGAAAGGGGGTCACAACCTATAGGTTGAGAACAGTTGTCCTAGACTAAGGGTAGGCTCTCTAATACAGAGGCTGGGTAACCACAGGGTGATCTAACACAGGAATTTCATAAAGTGTTCCATTGGGTTTCCAAGTATTTTAAAAGAGGAGTGTTGAAAATAATGGAATTCCCTCTAAGGTGACAATGGGTGACATTAGTCAACTTGACAGAAAGATGAAGTTCTGTGTGTCAATCAGTAACTCCACCTAAACCGACTCCATGGTGGCTAGTCAGAGCACCCGGAAGCAGGGAGAACTGTGGGTCTTGTTCACTAAGAACGCTCACTGCTCTGAGATATTTTGTTCCTTGCCTTACGGAAAAGACACAGCATGCCTGTCTCCTGCCACCCATCTCAGATAAAAGAGTCGCTTTTTAGTGTAAGTCTCCTCACCTGGTCTTCAGGTGGCAGCAGGGCAGAGTTAGGACAGAGCAGCCTGCTAGGGTTCACGCTTCCTAGATATGATGAGGATTCCTGGACGAGGCTTTAGCAGGATGAAACAAGAGGGACTCGGCTGGACAAGGTCCCAGGGCAGGCAAGGAGACAGAAAGTCTCCTGGATCCACCTGCCTGTCAAGCCATTCATTTAAAGAGGCCTCATTTGGTGGACTATATTCCATTCTTGGCTCCTTGGCTACTTCTCTCGATTAGGAGGAAATCTGTCAATTATAAACAAAATTAACCCAGAGAGTCATTAAAGGGTCATAGAGGGTTGGATGAAAGTACCATTGTGTAACTCGTGTCGTTTTCTTTCCCGAGCCAGCTTTATTCTAGACGGGCGAGCCTGGGCTAAGAAAAGCCAGCTTTCTCCGGTGATTCTGGAGGATGTGTTTTTAATACCCTTCTTACTCGAGGGGCCAGGACTAGACAAACGTGACGATGTCTGAGGACTATAGTGATTTTAGCCATATGCTTCGCGGTGAACTACTCTGCAAATGTCTTATTTCTTGACCTTGATTGTGGGGCGGAATTCGACCAAGTAACTGGATTGGGTTGGCAATAGCTAATTTGCTTCTTAGAATAAAACAACAACAACAAACAACAAACAACCTCCCCAAAACAGTAACAATAACAACAACCACGGCAACCGTGTTATTAGTACCATGTGACACACGTGGTACTGTACCATGCTGCAGAAGGCACTTTTACTCACATAATGCAGTTGAATCCTTACACCTCTGGGTATAATTGGTATCATTAACCCACTTCACATATGGGGAAACTGAGGCCGAGATCAAAGCACTTGGAATAATTCTAAATCTACTTCTAACTCAAAGGGGGAAAAAAACCAAACAAAACACGTCTTTTTCTTCATCCATTAAAGCCAAGTGAGAAATTATGGAGGTAGGTGAGAACTACAGGAAAGCAGCCGTGAACTTGAATGTTGGGAGAGAGGATTCATAGATATAAGAGCGTTCCAGTGTCTCCCTAGAGGCAGCAGGGAAACTCCGTGTGTTTTGTCATTCCAATTCGAAGTTAAGTTGGAGGGAAGCAGCCAGTGGGGAGGAGGCTTTTTTTTTTTTTTTTTTTTTTGAGAGTAGAAATCAGTGTCTACAAAGAGCCAAGAACCCAGGCGTGTAGTAGATCATGGCTGGTTTTGAGTAGCTAATGAGAAAGCGAGAGGAGATAAAAGACATCCAAAATGTCAGAATAATGATAGTATCGGGGTTCTAATAGATACCTAGTGGAGCTCGAAGGTGGCTTAAGCACAGACAAAGCATCAATTAAATCAGGTGGAGAGAGTTGGGGAAGCAAGCAATTTCAGGGTGCATGGAGCACCTCCTCTGAGGTCCGAGCATCCTCCCCTCCCTGCCTAAAGGGTGTCCTTTCCTTTTGATGTCTCTCTGAGCTGGCTCTGCATCTAATTGTCATAGGCGTGACACAGGGGCTATGCACAACTCCCCCATGTGTGCCCCTCATGTTTTTATAGCTTCTAGGTTTTACGATTAGTGGTCACTGTTGAATTATGACTGAGAACTTTTGTTTATCTTTTATGTTAGTTCCCACTCTTCCTCCGAAGGGGGATTCTGTTTGTCTTCGGGGATGGGTCCTGAGTGACTGAAGTTGCATAAACACCACACACCAGCACATCTGGTGTTACTTCAAGCTTTACACTGCAGCCCCAGAGCTGTCATGTTGAGCCGCAGGAAATCTAACACCACCCTAGACCCAGAACAGCCTTCCCACGGAGAGGCACGCAGGGCCACAGGCTCAGGTGTTGCAAATATTAGTCTGGAATGCTAAATCAGAAAACGGTCGGACCATTCCACAGTAATTAGGTTGTCATACTATTGGATGCCGAAGAGCATTGTAATAACAGAGGTTGGAGCTCTGCTACTTTACGTCTCATCCGGGATCAAATTAGTAGCCAATTTGCTTGATGGCCATTGAGTAAATAGTGGCTTGTTCTGCAGAACTCATTGTTTCTATGCAGCCTGCTGGGTGAGCATTCTGCTGCAGCGCGCGGATGCAGATTGTGCGTGCTGCTGCCGCCACAGAGTTCCAGAGGTGACAACAATCCCTGTCAAAACTCAAGAGTTCCAGAGGTGACAAAAATCCCTGTCAAAACTCAAAGCCCTACCGTTTTGGCCTGTCAATCACAAGCAAACATTAGCAGCTGCTATAAAGCATGCCATGTTCTGCTTAGTATAATGAGTATTATAATATTTAATTGTACTCATTACATTCATGTCATATTCATTATATTAAAGAGAGGAATCTATAAACTCGAGGGAACCAAACGGAAGTACGTGTCTATACTCAGGTGAGCAGGCTCTTAGGCACGTGTAGCAATCAGGGAGGCAAAAGGCAGGTTTTAGAAGATTTTGAAGTCATTTTGAATTTTGAAAGTTGTCACACTTTTCTTGTGTCAGCTGAGCGCCCACAAAACGAGAAGGTGGCATGTGTCTTGCTGACCGTGACAGTAACCTTTCCGTCTCCCCTGTCTTTTGTTTGCAGAATTCTCTACTCAAGAGTCACCAAAAAGCCAAGATGCTGGTGTTACTGGCCGGTCTCTTTGTGGTCCACATCGCCACTGCCATTATGCTTCTAGTCTCCACCATTGCCAACGTGAGTCCCATCCTCCTCTTCGTCCCTCCCATGAAGGAATCTTTGGATTATTTGGGCAAAATGTTAAGAAACTCCGGAGGTGCGAGTGTTAAATCACAGCGCAGCGAGCTTCCTGATTAGCTGTGAGGAGAAAAAGCAAACAAACACGTACTTACTCATAGATCAAGGGATGAAATAACCCAAGTATAAAAGACGACTGTCCACACGTGATTCTTCTAGAGGGAGTTAGAGAATACAAGGCGTCCGCAGCTTCCAGAAGGATCCTCTCTATGGGGGGTGGGGGGGGGGTGGAGACTGAGGTGCATTTGGAGGATGGGCGTGTCTCCTCTAGAGAAGAAAGCGCAGTAGAAGAGAATAGAAGCGCCGTCCACGTCCACGCAGGAGGCTGGCAAAGGCATCTTCGTGGGACAGACTGTCCCTGGGCACGGGTTAAAGATATTCATTCATGCGCTAGGCCGCAGAGATCCCTGATGAGAGGGTAGAAATGAGAGAAGGATACTGCTTTGGTAATGAGGCTGGCAAACTCAAGGTTTGTGTGGAAATCAGTGTGTGGATTGACTTGGCGCCCCGTGAATCAAATAACATGAGTAAAATGATCTCCTTCAGAGATCGCTAGTCTCTGCTCTCCGAACCCGGGGCTAGTCTGACCCCTAGTGGTCATTTTTAGCGCCTAATTTGTTTGTATTGTCTCAGATAAAATGAACCAGCTCCTTGGACTTAGACGTTAAGACAGCCCATTGTGATGGTAGGATGTGTGTGAAGAAGGCAGAGGCAAGAGAATCATGGGTTTGAGGCTAGCCTGCACTACACATTTTGCTGGGTGTGCTGGTTTCTGCCTTAGTACCACTTGGGAGACAGAGTTTGAGGTCAGCTAGTCTACGTATCGAGTTTCAGTATAGCCAGAAAACTACATAAAGAAACCCAGTCTCAAACAAAAACCCCAAAATTCAAAAACCTCCAACCAACCAACCACCACCACCACCACCACCAACAGCAACAACATAAAGTTAAAACAGCCAATCATTAGATAGACAAACAATGGCTTCAGAATGGGCTACAGTCCTTGCTGTTGTTAAAGGGTGAATAAGGTTTGTTTTATTTTTTCCAGATAAGGTTCCTTTGTGTAGCCCCTTTTGTCCCTGAACTCATTATGTAGAGCAGACTGGCCTAGATCTTAAGAGATCTGCCTGCCTGCCTCTGCCTCCCAAGTGTTGGTATGGAAGGCGTGTTCTGCGACTGCTTGTCAAGAGTGAATAAGTTTTAAAGTCCAGACAGAAGGGCTTTGCAAACACCAGGGTGTAATCCAAGCTAGGCTAGTTTAAGCATTATGAGATAGGACATAGCCCCTGCCCATTCTGCCTGCTGCCGGTTTGTAATTTGGCCATTCTGTTAGCTGACTCCTGCGCCTCACAGGAGAATGATGTGGTAAACTTCAAACTCAGTCTGTATTAAGACTGCTCATGGGCTTTATATGCACGCAGTGTCAGCCCTGCCTGACGTGGGGCCAGAGATCAGGCAATGCGTATGCATGCTTGGGCTTCCTGTTTCAGCATGTTTTGTGCATGTCTAGGCAGGACTCTGTGCTATGTTTTATCCCAGAGGGACATTGTTTTTCTTGGTCCAGGCAGGAAGGGATGCCTGGTGACATGGTGAGTCTGGGGACATACGTTTTGGCCACTCTTGTGCTTTTAGCCGCCCCTGCCTTGAAGCTCTTGATGCAGCATTTTGACCTCATGTTCCGATGGTCCACATCTGATTCTTTTGTATAGACGAAAGTTGCCTGTGGGCGCCCAGGTTCATTCCTGTCTCCCCAGTAGCCCTTCTGTTTCTTCCTGGTCTCCAGTTGGACATTTCCCCTTATTTTTCTTCCTTAAAGATTTATTAGTAAGAGTCTGTGTGTGAATGTGGGCACACACACCAGTGTCAGTGAAGAAGACATCGATTTCCCTGAAGCTGTAGTTACAGGTAGTTGTGAGCCTCCTGGTGTGGGTGCTGGCACCTGAGCTCTAGTCCTCTTGCAAGAGGGGTAAATGCTCTTAATTGCTAAGCCATCTCTCCAGACATCTTTGAGTGTGTGCGTTGAGACAGAGTCTCATGTAGACTACATTGGTTTCAAAACTTACTAAGTGGGAGCTTTAATCCCTGAGTCTCCTGAGTTATTTACAGGGGGCTTGAATCACAGAGACGTGTTAGCAGGCAAGACTTAATATTGTTTCTTCTTACTAGCTAAGTACATAAATGTGAGTCTCTGAAGGTGTATTATTTTCTCACCCAGAGTTTTTGTTCCTTAGAACTTCAGAATTTTAAACAATTATGGTGGAATTTCTTCAGTTAGTGTGTGTGTGTGTGTGTGTGTGTGTGTGTGTGTGTGCACGCGTGTGCGCGCGCACGCACGCACTTGCCACAAATAGTGAAGTCCAAAGAAGGAAGGTGATGTCTCTTTTGGGTCACAGTTCTTTCTCCTGGAACCTTTGTGTACTTTGGATCTGATTTCTACAGAGACAAGAGGTTTAGCAGTATTCACAGCTGCATAGGGCATCTTGGTTAAGATGTGGTCCTGATACATGATGATGTCCTCTTCTGTAAGCAGAAAGGTAATTCTTTATCAACTCTATCTTCTGGTTTCAGGTCTGGATGGTTGCAGATGGCATGAATTCATCTGTAGGGCTTTGGAAGAACTGCACCAGTGGTAACTGTGATGCCTCTCTGACCTATGGCCATGAAGGTATGTGTGCAGACATCAATGCCTAGAGCACCATGGGCGTGGCCGGGAAGATGTCCAGACTCTCAGGTTGCCTAACGTCTGGTCCTGCTCTGTCTTCACAGATGCCATCAAGGCAGTGCAAGCTTTCATGATCCTCTCCATCATCTTTTCTATCATCTCCCTTGTGGTTTTCGTGTTCCAGCTCTTCACCATGGAGAAGGGAAACCGGTTCTTCCTCTCAGGGTCCACCATGCTGGTGTGCTGTGAGTATCCAGAGCAGCAGAGTCCATTTTCCATGAGAGTATCCCCCTTCCCCCACTACTCCAGACTGAACACAGGGCCCTGAGATGCTAAACAAACACCTTAACACCGAGCCACATACACAGCCCTGCAGGAAAATCTTTCCTCGACCTGACATCCCTGCTTCAGTCAGTGCCTCAGATGAGCACACGGCTGTGCGAAGCTGCCTTGAGCTGTTCTCTCCTCTAGTTATCTGTTGATGGTCTGCTATTGCTGCTTAGATCAGCAACTCCAATATGCTTGGGTACCATCAGGAGTCCCTCTGTACAGAAGGTGGGAATCCCCAGAAAGATGCAGCCATTGCTATGATGTGCACGGTTACTGCAATGCACCATCTCCTCCATCCTCTCTGGGAACATCCAGTTAAATAAAAGGCCAGACTGCTCTCATCACACCATACCTAGATCAGGGGAGGTCCAGATGAGAAAGGCAGGTAGAAAGCAGGATGCAATCAGAACAGATATGAGAGCCCAGATATCTCTCATTCACTAATATCCCATCAAGCGTGAATCTGGGCAAACGGACAGAGCCACCTTTTAGGGACACAGGGATAGAGTTCATTTTCCCATTGCTAGCCAGGAAAATGGGATCATAAAAAAGAAAACCACTTGAGTGCCAGCCATGACAGCTCCCCCTTTCTTGCAGGGCTGTGCATCCTGGTTGGAGTGTCTGTCTACACTCATCATTACGCCCACAGCGATGGGCACTTTTTCTCCAGCAGCCACCAAGGCTATTGTTTCATCCTGACCTGGATTTGCTTCTGCTTCAGCCTTATCATCGGCATACTCTACATGGTCCTGAGGAAGAAATAAGCTGAATAAGCTCGTGGGCATCTGGGGTGGGGGTGGGGTAGTGGGGAGGAGGAAGCGACTTAATCTGGGAGGGAAGCAGAAGTCATTGTGTAGGAATGACCAAGGGAGGGGAGGGGGGAGGGGAGGGGGAAGGAAGAGTGGGAGAGGCCCAAACCCAAACCATATCTGGGGTGGGGGTTCTCTACTGTCAAGCACCCATCCTTGGAAGAAAGTTGTTGGCTACTATGCTAATGTTTCCTTGAGGCCACCAGAGAGTCCTCCTCCTGCCACCAATATGGCCCAGTCATCAATCCTCAACTATATACACTTGGGGCCTCACCAGCTGCCGTACCACTGGCGCCACTCCTGAGGGTGAATACTGGGTCACACACTGAGGTCTTCCAAACCCACATCAACAAGTTCGGATAGTGGTACAAGTCCCAGCAAGAGCAGATACTGCCTCTATGCTGAGGCTAAGTCTGGAAGCCACCTTGTCCCTGTGACCTGAAACAAAACACCAAATACAGATCCCAAGTGCTTCTAGTGGGAGCTTTGGCCAAGAAGCCAATACCCATATTTGGTGGCCTTTCAAACAAAAGTGTAGATAGAGAGATGGTTTGTAAGGTCAAGTTGATGGAATTTGTTTAACTAGGAAATAGAAGTTTTTACCCCAGAGGGTCTGGGAGACAGGTGGGGATAGGCAGAGCCCCTCAGTCATGTTCACTAAGCTGTTCCTCATGAGGGCCTCCTGTTGTGGGCTCTGCAGACCCTTACTTCAAGCCAAGGCAGCTTTTCTGGAGATTTTCTAGATTCTCTAGAGCCAAAGATGAAAATGCCCCACAAACCATAGGGTCAAAGTCCATGCCCACCACAGTGCTATAGTAAGATTGTGGGTTTTTAGGGTTCCCCCAATGCACCCAATGCATCTTGTAACTGTAACACGAGAGAGATGTATGTGTTCCAATGCCACAGAAGTCTTTTAAGCTTCCCCTCAATTAGGAACGTTTGAGGAAGTCTAATGATAACCAAAATAACACTGGGGACCAGAATGTAAGATCTATACTATATGCAGTGGTCACTGTAATTTTGGCTTGGGCTGGAGTGGTCTCCTCTCAACAGCTCTCAGCACACTGCTTTCCAGCTAAAGATGGCAATTCTGTAAGCCAATTAAAATATACACCAATCTAAACTAAAAAACAAATCCTAGGGGTGCGGGGGAAGGTGCTATCTGGTTATGGAGTATAAAGCATACTATATTTCCTTTATGTTAAGAACAGAGTGCCTGCTCTCAGGAAAGAAGGAATTTCATGAGATGATTAAAGTCCTGGTGGTGGGCAGACAGTTTCTTTTTTTAAAACAGGAGAAACTCTTAGGGCATCCAGTCAGATGGTGGCTGAATTGTTGGGGCTGCAGGGGTATTCCTATATAAGACTTAGAGGTAGTATGCTATCTCAGATTTCTGCCTTAAAGGGCTTTCTTCTTAGAAATAGTTTCTTTTATCACCCTTAGAAGATCACCCACAGGAAGAGTCTGAGATGTCTTTTCTACATTTCTTTTCCTAGGAATATTTTTATCCATTTCTTATATACATTTCTTTTGGGAGGGAGTTGTTATGCTATAGTTGCTAGTATTTATGTAAAGGGACCATTATTAAGTACATTTCTCTAGTGTATTATGTTTAAGGGAATGTTGAAGGGAGTCTACTAAATTGCTGGGCTGATGGTAGAGATACTGGCTAGAAAGATTGTAATAAATTCTTAAATTATAATTTGATCACTATACATTTCTTATAGACTGTCTTATGTTCATAAGAATATAAACAGACAGCTATAACCAGAAAAATATTGTCATGTTTTGTTAAAAAGTTGAATTATGACTGAATTGAACTATGCATTCCCTCGTTTTTTTTTTTTTTTTCTGTAACATTTACGTCTCATGTAATTTGCATTGCATTGGTGGGTTATTCTAGTACTGTATCTGACTCCTTCATTAATAGGATATTTCATATGCTATAATTGTAAATATTTTGATACAAATGTTTATAACTCTAGGGATATAAAAATAAATTCTGATCCCTACATTGTGTGACTGTTTTTTTTTCTAATAAAATTATGGGATAATATGGAGAATGGCAGCATTTACTCCTCCTCATTAATTTACCTACTGGCTTGGTTTGGGGAACTTGACATTTATTTGAGACATTAAGCTACTTTCTGCTAAAACCTTAAGGATTTCTCTAACAATTATTTCAGGCAGCTGAATGTTATTAAATATAGTTCTGCCTTGCTTTAATTAGACCTCTTAGGCAAAAATGGAATTTCAAAAGCTAATAGATTAGAAAGAAGTTGTTATTATCTTAAGTAAGAATGGCTTATGACATTAAGAAATGAGGCACTTATAATGTGTGGTTGAAGTAGCCAGCTCCTCCAGTGTGTCCTCTCAGTACATGGTAATGCCCAAAGTGCCGGAAAACTATTTTCTGCAGAAGCCCCCTGTGTTAACATGGGCTCAATGAAGGCAAGAATAACCCCTTTCTGTGAGCTGTCAGAGCTGTCATTGATGGCAGAGAGCAAGTGGACATTACGTGTCTCACCATCACATCAACACTAGTACGACAAATACATTTTTTGATAGTTTTTCCGTCCTCTATGGTTTTGTATTTAAAAAAAAAAAAAAAAAAAAACTATACAGAAACACACACCAAAAATACATTATGAGGCTCAGTGGTTAAAAGCACTTGCTCCTCCTTGCAGAGGACTCGGGGTCAGTTCTTAACATCCATGTGAAGGCTCACAGTCATCTCTACCTTGACTCCTAGGGGACCCTATGCCTTCTTCCAGCAAAATACTCACACCGAAAAATTGAGTATTAAGAAATACATTGTCAAACCTGAAAATGAGCCTGCAGCATAAAAGGCTAAGAGATGGCTCAGCAGTGGCTCAGTGGGTAAAGGTGTTCACCGCACAAGCATGAGGACATGAACTTGGAGTTCCAGAATCCATATTTAAGAAAGGTGCAATAATGCTTCCCTGTAGCTCCAGTGGGGGGAGGGTAGAGACTGATCTCATTGGTCAGCTAGCCTAGTGCAAAATGGCTCCAGGTTCAGTGAGAGGCCCTGCCTCAGAAAGTAAGCTGAAAACCAACAGATCGTCCTTTATCAACCTCTGTTTTCCATGTGTACATAAATGGATGAGTACACACACACACACACACACACACACACACACAGACACACACAGACACACACACACACAGACACACAATTTTAGTATATTTCAAATGAGCAGATCAAATTGCATTAAATTTTGTGATGCCTTCTCAGAGGCCCATATGATATCTTTTCTGTTTGTCTTGTCTTGTTTTTTGTGGGACAGAGTCTCATTGTATACCCCTGGCTAGCTTCAAACTTATAATCCTCTGAGCTCAACCTCTTCTGAGTGGTAGAATTTGGTGTGCCCTATCACGCTGGGCTGCCCATAAGATGCCTTAGGCTGTTTCTAGGATATTAGTTCTCAACCTGTGGGTTGTAGCCTCTCTATGTGTGAGGGTGTTGACTGACCTTTTCATAGGGGTCACATATCAAATATCCTGAATATCAGATACTTACATCATGATTCATAATGATTGCAAAATTACAGTTCCGAAGTAGCAACAAAGTAATTGTATTGTTGAGGGTTACCACAACACGAGGAGCTGTACTGAAGGATCACAGCATTAGGAAAGTTGAGAGCCACTGTTCTAGAACATCTTTATAAGAAGTCTATTTCTCTCACTTAGACTTAGAGGTTTTCTGTCATGATACAACTCATTGGTTGGCTCTTCTGATTACCCATCCCTTCCCCAAAGGTCTTCAGTCACCAGTGAACACCCAGACCCACCCAACATGTCTTCAACTGCAAAGGTGTCATCTTTCATTTCAGGAATCTAGTGGTAATCAGGCTGTATTTGGACAGGCTCCAGGAGGGCTATCAGCAGGATCCCATACAGCAAATCACACCCCAGAGTGGTTTCCTATAGGTTTTCCTCTGAAGACCTTGTTTTCTTCACTTCTTCAGCTGATCAGATGAGGCCCACCCACACCATGGATGGCGATCACTTTGCTTAAATTTTATCCGTTTAAAAGTCATTCTCATCCCAAAATATATTCCTAGAAACCGCCAGAATAATGTTTGGTTACATAGTTGGATACTTTGACCCAGCCAAGTTGACACATAAAATTAGACATCACTGGGGTATCTTCTTGTTACAGCCAAGGTGTACTAGCTTTCTGTTTTAGAAATAATTTGAAGAAAGCTTAAACATCGGTTATTTCCATGATTTCAGATGACATTTAATTCTGTGCAGAAGTGAGAGAGCAAGACAAGAGAGTTTATCTTGAAAAATGAGATTACGTTCTGAGAAAGGGCAGGAAGTTGTGAGATTTCCACATATAAAGGTGGTTACTAAATATTTGAGCAACTAAATGACTTGTATAGAGTTGAATTGAATTAATGTGATTAAGTAAATATGCAGGTGACTTTGGTCCAAATGAGGAGTGTGGAGAGAGGTGAGTCACTGAGCTCTCCCTTGTCATTCAAGAATGAGGCCACGGGCACAGGAAATCCATTCACTGCAGTGAGAAAACCCAGGTGCCGCATGGTTAATAGATAACTCTGCCACTCTGCTTGGGACTTACTCCAGATTGTCCCTTTGTAAAGCACATCTTGCTTTTAGCCACAGAGAACAATGTCTCGGGAGCCTTTGAAAGAAGGCATGTGGGAGTTAAATCCTGCTTGAGTGAGGCTCCCTATTTCAGCAACACAAGAAGCAGTTTTCTCTGTCTGCTGAGGAAAAGCCAGACCATACCAACAGGCAGGCGACATGTCTCTCAGGAATGTGGCACTGAGTATGAAATAGCCCCATTCTGGGGCACAGAAGGAACGTGGACAGTCATCTCCGGTACTGGGATCACAGGCGTGTCCTTCTGGATTTAACAGTCTTTTAGCGAATCGTGTCTACGAGAACCTACCAAGGGACCTGCAGTTCAAAGGTGACTGTCCAGGTGGCAGACAAGAGACATTACTGTTGTAAGAGCTAAATTTGACAAAGCAGAATGTGAAGAAATATGGACTGTTGAATTCTTAATGACTTATTAGGTTGGTACTAGCCAGGAGTTGTATACATGCCAGTCGTCCCGACACTAGGTGAGGCAGAGGAGAGGCAGGAGCCACAAGTTTGCTGGCCTGGTCTATTTCAGGCCAGTAAGGGTTACATAAACAAGACTGTGTCTCAAAACTCTCCCAGAAAACTGTCTGGGCTGAAATGGTTTTGGTAATTTATTTTGGAAATTCAATGTATTTTCAGCGGGATAGGATTTAGTTTAAACACCAGACTGTTCTGTTGCTCTTCCAAGCCCTTTCGTCTTGGAAAAGCTAACTGTGTCTGGTAGAAGGAGGGTGGAGAACGAATGTGGGTCTCTTGTCAGAAAGTCTGGCCTGATTAATGCAAGGAAGTCGTGTTTAGTTTTCCATTTAATATGGAAGAATATGGCATCCACTGTGACCCCGTCTGGTTGGAGGTACCCCCCTTTTCATCTGTTTGTTGTTGTAATCTGAGCACTCTGAGGCTGATACTTCTTAGCTGCCTCCCTTGTGTTAGCAAATGGATCTCAGAAATTCAGATTATTTAGGCGTGTTTGAATGACATCAACTCCTCAGTATTATAATTTTCAGGCTTTGAGCATTATGAAATCTTTATATTTTTAGTTTTGTTTTGCCTCCTGAAATGCGCGCGCGCGCGCGCGCGCACACACACACACACACACACACACACACACACACACACACACACTTTTCTGTGACAGCATCTCATATAGCCCAGGATGGCTTCCAATTCACTACATAGCTGAGGTTGATCCTCCTGCCTCCACCTCCTGAGTGGTGGGATACGAATCAACCACTTTCAACTCTTATATTTACAGTTTTTAAGGTGAGTCAAAGTTTTGCCTGTTTTGAGGATTTTGCAATAGGTTTTGAGGTAAGTAGTTATTGTGACATTAAGTCTGAATTATAGCAACCTGCTTTGTTGAGTGAGTTGGATGACATTAATGAATCTGACATTTAGTCATCCTGTCTTAAGAAACATTAAAAGCATTTGGGCAGATTTCTTCCCATGAACCAAGCTACAGAATGCATATCAGCATAGCAGAAATGACGACTAATATCTTTCCCTGGGGGTAATTCAGACTCTGCCTTGTCATTGTGTTTAACGCTTGTCGTAGCCTCTGGAGAGGTAGAGGAAAGCTGCATGCAGACAATTATTGTTTGGTGTAAGCTCTTTTCCACCACCTGTTCCCTGACCTCGGCCTGGGCCTCTCATTTCTCACCACTGCTTGTCCTGACTCAGGATGCAGCTCAGGGCTCCTTTCCCAGTGTAGCCATCGCTGCCACTATCCTGTGTTCTCTTAGCTCTCAGAGATGCTCCCTAGATTCACCCCTTTCTCCCTACATCTCAACCTTTCTCCTGCTGGAAGTGTTCTCTCGAGGATCAAACTTGCCTATGCTCTTCATATTCTAAGCAAAAGAGAACAAGTGTAAAAAAATCTCTTCCTTCCACTTTAAGATTCTGCTTCTTGTCAACCCCATTTTTGTCAGGTTTCTCAACATGTGGATAATTTCTGCTTCTGCTGGTCCGTGGACTTCTACGAGAGGAGAGGGTTTTCCAGGAGACTGCTGTTGCTGACCTCTGGCTCTCAGCTTAGCTTCTTTAGGGCTCATATTCCTGTTTCATTCTTCAGCTTGAGTGACTTAGGGTGCTTGTATGTGCATGCCTCATGGCCAGTCTCTACCCTTCCCCTTCCTGGAAAGGAGTGTTTCTCAGCTGGTTGTTCTCTGAGCTAGGAGTGTGTACACTGTGTACTCGGTATGTCTGCTATTTCACATACCCAGAGAACATCCTAGTAGTGGGGGGTGCTGAGTGTTGGTTGGGGAGGGAACTTTGGGTTTTAGATCATCAGAATATAGGTAGGAAGCAGGTGGCAGGTTGAAGGTAATATGGTCCTTTAGCCTGACTCCTTGGACTTCATGTACATGGGAGAGTGTGTCTAGAGGGTTAGTAAGAGCCTTGGAAATTCAAGGTTGTGAAGGTAATGCCCGCCTGACTCCGGGTTTCACAGTGTCTCTCTGTGCCTGTCTGCCTCAGCGAATGATCTTTATATTGTGTATAATATTATTTTACATATGATAAACAAATAGTAGATGAGTGAATACATTCATATAGTTATTTAGTTATATCTCTCTGTGTCTTGGAGATAGTGTGTCACTTTGTAGCCCTGGCCGAATTTGCTCTGTTCACCAGAGGCTGGTCTTGAACTCACTGAGAGCTACCTGCCTCTGCCTCCTGAGGGTGGAGAGTGATCAAACAGGGAACTTTGGGCCTTAGAGTATTGGAACATAAAGGTGTATATCACCATATCTACCATGATTGTTTTCTTAAGGGTTAACCAACAGTAGCTTTCTTTCACATCTAGTGAATGCTCTTAGGCTTCTAAGTCTTCTATCCATTTTTTTCTCTGCATTCTGCTCAGGAGATTTGCTTGAAGTTCATAGAATTAATGATCTCCCATCTTACAATGAATTAAAAATCTTCATTTTGTCCCAGGTTATCCTTCTGGATCTGGGGCCTATCAATTTACCTGGACCTATGAGGTCTTTGTATCTCTTCCCTCTGATTTCTTCCTTCTGCATTAGCAACAGACTGACAAGACAGAGGAACCCCCTCCCCATTCTTTCCGTTAAGTTAGTAATTGATTACCATTGATGCTAATTCCCAAGTTGTGTATCCTCCATTTTCCCATTCTCTGCTCTGGTACCGTCTGGAATAGCAGTTTATGTAAAGTGGCTGAAGAATTCAGAACCTACCCCTACAAATTGTTTCCATTTGACTGCAAAACATCCCTTAACATACAGATGTGACTGTGTGATTATAATTCTTCACAGTCTCCTTCATGCTACTGATGCCCTAAACATATCTACCACTGCCTCTTGTCCCATGCCAACCATAACTCTGTCTTAGATTGATTTCTGTTGCTATGGTAAACATCAAAGAAACTTAGGGAGGGAGAGTTCCATTTGGCTTGTGTCAGGTCCATCACTGAGGAGAGTCAGGCAAGGAATCTGGAGACAGGACCCGATGCAGAGGCCATGGAGGGATGCTGCTTACTGGCTTGCTCACCTGACTTCTCAGGCCCACCTGCTCAGAAGAGGCCCCCTGCCCACAGTGGTCCAGGCTTTCCCACATCAATAGTTAATCAAGAAAATGCCCTACAAACTTGCCCGTAGGCCAATGCGATGTTGGCATCTTCTCAGTTGAGGTTCCCTCTTTCCAGGTGACCTTACCTTATATCAAGGTCACAAAATAGTTAATCAGCACAGCCTCTGAGCCAAAATACACACAATATTAGGTTGTGCATCCTGGTGGATACTCCCTCCCCCAAAGGTTCTTCCCCCCTCTGCTGCCTGATACCTGACTCCAATTCCTCTAGCCTTAGCACACTTCATTATAGCTGTCAGGGTGGTCTGACCGCCCCGGACCTGTTGGGACCTCGGTGTTCATATCCCACTGGAGCATTGCAGAACATTTGGGTTGTGGTTTTAGCCACAGCACCTCTAGCTAGACTGCAAACCCCATCAGGGCAGGGCAGCAGTCACTCATTCCCTTCCCTCAGCATCCAGCATGAGGCCCGACAACCCACAGGTGTTCAGTACAACTGTGGGAGAGATTCTGGGTGGAGTGCTGGGGGTAATGTGATTGGGTGTTGTGATGGCTGTCGACACCTGTCCCTTGTAGCATTTCCTGTGTGTGGGGAAGAGACAAAAGTTTCCAGTGAAATACAAGTTATGCAGGGAGAAGGGAAGAAAAGAGCTCTGTCTTGCTTTAACGATCGTTGGCATCATGAGGTTCAAATCAAAGTTCTCATTGTAAAAATGTACCCATTTTTATTTTGCTTTGTTTTGTCTTTGATAAAATTTAGGGGATCTGGGGAAGCTGGAGGACACTGGAGCCCAAGAATAGGCACTTGCTGTGTTAGCCAAAGGACTTGAGTTCAACCCTCAGAACCCAGGAAGAAGTGAGAACCAACTACTAAAACTTGTCCTCTGATTTCCACAACATGCACACACACACACACACACACACACACACACACACACACACACACACACACTTCTGTAAGCTCACAAATCCCTCTGGAACCATCTGTGGCTGTCTGCCCCATAGAAGTCAGCAGATATGAGCCCTGTTTTAGAATAGTTTGCTCTGGTTCTCAAGCTGAGCCCCTGGGACATTCACTTAAAATGAGTCCCTACATTTGCTCTCCAGCATGGTGTAAACTGTGGCTTGGTGGTGCATGCCTCTAATTCTAGAATGTAGAGGCAGGAGAATCAGGAGTTCAAGGTCACTATTAGTTATGTCAGTCCATGCTTGGATTGTATAGGTCTGTTTCACACACACACACACACACACACACACACACACACACACACACACACACACACACTTCTTTTTGAGCAAAGAGTAATGGAGTTGGAGTATGTACGTAGGGAACAGAATGAAGTCCTCTGGGAGAGAAGGAACTGGAAGGATTTTCCTGCAAGAGCTGAGGGAAGAGATAAATGGGAGCAGCTAGGTAAAGTAGGTGGGTTGGGAGCACAATGGGTTAATAGTGAAGATCTGGTTGAAGGAGGATGTGATTCAGGGAGATCTCAGGGAGATAGAGCTAGAATCCTGCTCAGTGGTTAAAGGCACTGGCTGCTCTTCCAGAAGGCTGATTCCGTCCCCAGCATCCACACAGAGGCCCACCACCATCTGTAACTCCAGTTTCCAGGGATCTGACTTATTCTTCTGGCCTCCATGGGCACTGCACCCATCTGGTGCACAGTCATAAATGCAGGCAAAACCACCCAGATACGTTAAATAAGAATAAATAATCTCTGGTGGCAAAAAAACTAGCCATGGAATCATAAATGAAATGGGAGGGAGAATTAACTTGAGAGCAAAACTACAGGGAACCTGCTGGCCACTCGAGTGTCTCCATGCCATGCAAATCAATGCCTTCCCTCAAGATTGTGCATTTGGGGTCTTGCCTTCCAGCTGATGGTCTTCGGGTAGAGACCAGATTCTAAGGGTTCTGCCCTATCAATGTGTTTATCCCTTGATAGACTCGAAGTTTGATGGAACTATTGGAAAATGGTGAAATGCAGGAGGTGGGACCCAGTTGTGGGAAGCACACCCATGGGGCCATGCTCTGGATGTAGTCTGTCCTGGCCTTGTCTACACCCTGTGATTCTTGTCCACTGTGAGATGAGCTTCTTCGTTTACCATGGGGGTCAGCCATATGTCCCAAGCCAACAACTCATTTCTAAGTTGTGAGTCCAAACAATTCCTCCCTGTTTTGAAACAGCATCTTGGAGGTGTAGGAAATTGTGAGGAAAACCTCATCTGATCACTGGGATGGAGTCTGAAAATGTCCTGGGGTAACTGTGAAAGATTCCTTTCCAAAGTGGTCCTGTGGGTTAGTGAAGATGTCAGGTGCTGAGTAGGAGGCTGGGTATCACTGTTTTATCTACAGCTAGGCAATATTTTTAGGACTCATATGTCACTTTGGGCTACCTTTACTTCTTTTGGTGTGGTGGGGGTGTTGTGTGTATGTGTGGTTGTGTTTGGTGGTGGGTGGTATGATGGTAGTGTATGTATATGATTGTGTATATGAGTGTGTGTGTGTGTGTGTGTGTGTGTGTGAGAGAGAGAGAGAGAGAGAGAGAGAGAGAGAGAGAGAGAGAGAGAGAGAGAGAGAGAGAGAGAGAATGTATCTAAGGGGATATACATACAACATACCTATTGAGGACATCTCTAATGTTGGTCCTTGTTTGAGACAGGTTCTAATGATGGCATACACAAGACTAACTGACCCTCAAACCTTTAAGGGCTCTCTTGTCTCTACCTCCCATCTTCCCAGCAGGAACACTGGAATTACAAATGATCCCGTTATGTCTGGCTCTACCTGGGTCTTGGGGATTTGAACCCAGGTCCTCTTATTTATACATTTTACACATGGAGTCAATTCTGTATGTCAGGTCACCTTTCTTGACAATGATTTTCCTCATATCTGTTGGGATTCAACTGCTTTGTTGCCAATTTTAACTTCCTCAAATTAGCATCTCATTTTCTGTTTATGTTGCTTGCAACTCAGATCTGATACTCATGGGCATGGAGGGTTGGTAGGAGGACAGGACATGGGACTTTTAATTTTTATATCCCATGAAGCTTGTTAAAAATACCCAATCTGCTTACATTTGCTTCTCAGAATGGTTGCCTTTCACTGAATTTTCCTTTTCAACAGTTTAAACATCTGGTTTTGTTTTAAAAATATTTTAAAAGCACACTTTGCTTTTGTCCAAAATTTCTTACTCCTCTCCACCCTAGTGGAGACTTCTTTGGGCAATTTGCTTCAACATTGAACCTCTCGAGGATGAGAAGGCTGACGTGTACACACCAATCCCAGGATGGTGTCTACACACCTGACTCAGAGATTAGTCAAAAGCTGTGGTGAGAAAGGTTCCATGATCCCAGGGGGTTATGAGGTAACACAGAGATGAGAGGCACTCTCCCTTTATACTCTGAATCAGCCAGGTTATAGTCTGAGTTAGAGCACACTCTTCGGTATTGGTTACCGCTCTTCAAAGGGAGACGAAGACATTGGAGTGGCTGGAAAAACACGACAACTGTGATGATTAAAGAGATGGAAAAGTAGGGTCCAGGACAAAAGATGAAAAGGACCATGGGACTCAGCTGCCTTGTTGCCAATTTTATGCTGACAGGGTTTTGTGAGGGAAAGTAGCAGCCTGTGATGGAGGAATGGTGTACAGTGAGCTTAAGAGACAATCGCTCTCTCTAGGGTTTAGGTTGTCACCAGGCTTCTATCTGCTCCAGGAGCCATTGCTAATTAACCCCAGCAAATTTCTTCTTCAGTCTTTGAGTCTTCCGTTCCCCAAATCTCCATCACTAACTATGTAACTATCAAGATGGCAAAGACTCCACTGTGGAAGAACTCCAGTTTCAAATCCAGCTTTAGATGTTTATGTCAGAGATGCCTGTTCTACCAGACGACTTCTCAAAGCTTCTTTGAGCACAGTGGTTCTACTGAGTCCCGGTGTTAAATGAATTGCAAGAGAAACAGACTTAATTTGTGGATAATAATGACCGGGGAGCAAACCAGGGCATCTTTGGAATGAACTGAGTGCAGGGACTGGAGGCTGGGTTGCTATTTTCACACTGAAAGTTGAGTTGGCTCTTCAAATAGCTTCACCACAGGCAGTCTAGAAAGTTCCATGATGCTGATTGAACAAACCAAATTGGACAGTAGGAGAAGAAAATGATAATGAAAAAGGATTTTTACCAGACCACATGTGACTTCACTGATCCAAAAGAGGAAAACTGGGCTCCAGGTGGATCCTGAAAGCTAATTGTCTGGGGAAGCTCAGTGAGATCCTTCTTGCCTCTAGTTCTTCATGGGTTGGTGTAAGAAACCCCGAGGAGCAGTGGTTTTCTGTCAGAGGGCTTCTGGGAGGTAGACAATGAAAAATGGCTGCTCTGGAAGCCTAAGAGCAGAAATCAATACTTGCTGACACTCAGGTGAATTATGAGAATCCTTCAGTGAGAGGGACAGGTGTTATTTTACCAACCCAGCCACTGGTCTCTAGCTGTTTTTAAATCTAAGGTTCAGTTTTCTTCCTATATATTCTAACCACGTGGGGACATAGATGAGGCAAATGAAAAAGATGACAGGTCATCTTACCTGGTGCTAGCTGCATATTTCTTCACTACCAATCAGTTGATTGAAATTTTCTAACAATTCCAAATCCAACTAGTTGTGTTAAAGAGCTGTGTTTGGGTAATTATAATATAATATATTATATTATAAAATAATATAATATAATATATTATAAAATAACTATTTTAATCCCCTCCTTTCACCCAAACTTAGTTTCAAGGTTGGTCTTCACATTTGCTATTGAGCTCACAAACATACATTCCAGATTTACCAACTTAAGGAGCTAAAATTAAAATATAAATTAAAGCCATTTTTTCCCCTCATAGTGACATTAAACAATAATTGTCACCACTTTAGGAAAAAGTTCACCACACCTTACATGGCTTTTCCTAGGGTGGGTGAACAAACATCCAAGACTCAGGACCAATAACAGAGCAGAGAAATTACTTCACTCCAGTCTAGCTTCTGGGGGTGATTTACAGGAGGGTGTGGCAGCTGCACCTCCAGAATGTTCTCCCTCGTGTGATGACTGACAACAGATTCATCCTCGGAGCTCCCTGAACAACTCTCTTCCCAGCGGTGGTTTTCTCCTCAGATACTGTTGTGAAGGGGCCCATGTGTGTCTCGGAAGTTGTGAGTTTCCTATGAACCTCCTGCCTCCTTCTTGTCTCAATCTAGAGGAAGTGTCTATTGGACATGTCCAGTCAGACAATTATATGAACTATACCTGAAGAATAAACACTTTGAAAAGACTTCAAAACATTGTGCTTGTTTTTCATTACTGTGACACACGAGACCGGAGAGAAACAGTTTTTAAAATAGAAAGGTTTAGTGGATGTCTTTTAGATTCGTCTTTTAGGAAACATTTTTGTTCTTTTAAGACAGGGTTGGAATGTCAGTAAGAAGATCAATAAACGTTATAAGTCCAGAAGCTGTCATGAGAACAGTCAACAGCATTTATGGTTTGGGCAGGGAGCGTCCCCCAAAAGACTTGTGTTGAAGCCTTGATTTCCAAGCTGGTGATGTTCGTGAGAGGCAGCTGGATCACGAGGGATCCACTGACAAATTCACAGCTGTGTGAGTGACCAGAACAAGGGGTCCAGTTAAAGGAGGTAGCTCACTGAGAGGTGTTTCTTTGAAGAAACCACAATGCCCAGTCTTTTGATGTT
Source organism: Micromys minutus (assembly GCF_963924665.1). Taxonomy (NCBI): domain Eukaryota; kingdom Metazoa; phylum Chordata; class Mammalia; order Rodentia; family Muridae; genus Micromys; species Micromys minutus. Next base: position 12,912,270 of record NC_137972.1, on the reverse strand, counting down.
TAATGCTTCCTGGCAGCCACAAGGTGAGCACCCACCTGTCACCTGTCACCTGCCCCCTACCATGATATCCTGCCCTACATCACACCCATGAAGCTAGCTAAACATGGACCGATAACTCTGAGCCTCTGAGCTATACTAAACCTTTCTACCTGTAAAGTCTCTCAGGTTCACCTGGCCAACCTATAGAGGGAACTCGGCAGAAGACATTTCCTTTTATTCGGTGCAATATGATTATAGAATGGGGTGTAAGAAAAATAGTCTTGACTTATAGTGGTATTAAGGTAAAGAGAGGATGTCTTAGGCAGGGAGGCTATGACTTAAGGGCAGATAAGAAATGGTTCTGATCAGGCTGGGGTTGTAGCTTATGGTAGAGTAATGTAGCCCAGCAGGTACAAGAGATTGTAGTACTTGCAAAATATTTTTTTAAGATGAGATTTAATCAGTGTTAACAAGCAGCAAGGGTCCCTCTTCTGATTGGTTCTATGATGTCTTCCTTCTTCGTTTTTGCAGAATCCATCTTATTGTCTGGTGCGTCCTACAAACTGGGTCAACATCCATTGAGCAAATGAAATGAATAAAATGATAAAAGCATCTCGGTTTCAGATGAAGGAGAAATTGGCTGACATTGGAAGATCAGGAGTCTAAGGAAACCTGGAAGGGCAGCTCTCGGCAGGGGGCGCCTTTGGTACATTATGGCTTTGTTAGGGTTTGTTAATGAAGTCCCATGTGATACAGGCAAACTCGTGATTGGAATTGGACTATCTACAACCCTTGGATGATTTCGGTGGGCTGCCAGGAGACACAGCACCCGGCTGCTGCAGGTCCCCATTCTACCTGACGCTGACATAGGCTTTCACTTCCACATCTCTCCCCACAACCCAACACTGGCTCCCTATTTTCCTGGATGATCCGAATTTCTTCTGGTCCCTGCAGGGCAGTCCTGGCATTGTTAGAAGCATGGTACTGGCAAGTGGATTTTCCACAGTAGATTTATGGGACCACGTACTGAGGCACCCAGAGGTCTAAAGCAAGGGAGGAACCTAAGGTCCCCCACGCAGAGGCATCTTCATGTCCTCATCAGAGTGATGCTGAGCAGCAGGGACTCGTAGCTCCTACCATTTTTCTTTTTCCTTTCTGATTTCTTTTCAACCAGAGGTAAGTAAGCATGAAAAGCCCTCATCAAGCCTTTGTCAATAACACACATCATGTGGTAAGAAAAAACGATGCCTCGCCATCGTCCAAGTTCCTCTTCTCTGCTTTTGTCTTGATAAACTGTGAGGCAGTGACTCAGCAACTGCTTACTGGGGGACCCTGCAAGGCCATGAGGTGAACGGCAACCCTTAGGGACAAGCTGCTCATCCACCCTGGTGACAAGCCAGCCTTCTCCCTCCTTGTGTCTGATTCCCAGCCTGTCATTTCTGGAGCCAACACTAGATGTCAGGGAAAGACTGGGTGTAGCGCCCAGCTGGCCTCTCCCCATTTCAGGCTGCAGGTGGGACTGGAGTTGACAACTGGCAGATTTCCAGCTGAGGTTCTGCATTTATAGGGGTCGCCAGGGTTCCCCTGCTAAGACACCACTACCTGCTTAGGCCTGTTAGACATGCTTTGGAGGCCACTGAAACCCATTTACAAAATGATGTAGATCAAGGTCATTTGATAAAAATAGATTTTATGGAAGAAGAGGGATAAAGTCATCAACATTCACTTTCAATTTCATTATAAAAGATGTTCAGTTTTACTCACAAAACGGATAGATGGCATAATGTGGCCACATTCCTGTAACCTATTTTATTAGTAAATTAAGAAGCAGGCAAACCAGTTAAAATTATTTAAGCCTTATATAATCATTTTTCATTTTGTTTTAAATGATATGAAGTAAAAAAATTACAATTTCACTGCACAACAGTTGAAGTTTGATCTGATTTGCTTATGTTGTGAAATTTCAAGGCTCTTGGCAACTCAGCAGGCTTTTTTTTTTTGATGTCAAAAATCATGTGTTTTACACTGAGCTGTTGAAGTCATTCAAACCCCTCTCCCCTCTCCTGCAGCCTCGCTCCCTCCCTCTCCTCCTTCTTCATTTAGTTACTAAAGTTGTTTTAAGGTTCAAATGTATTAATACTTCCAAAATTCTTAGAATAAGGGTGGTACCTAACTCATGCCTTGTGGATGTATTTATGAATAAGTCAATGTGCAAACCAACAGATCTGTGAAGCAGCAGTCCCGAAGGCTCTCTGTATTCATGTCCTCTGAGCTTCATTCCCTCCGCTGCCTCCTCCTTTCCCTCCCTCCTCCTTTTCTTTCCACTTCCTTCTTTCCCAGAAAGACAACAAGCTGGAACCAGGCCCGTACTGGGAAAGGTCAGGGCCCGAAGAGAGTCTTTTCTCATAGGGCTCGTTTCTCCCCTCACGCCAGCGAGACCTCAATCATTCTTAGGAAATACCAAGACACTTACCCGCCTGAGGTCAAAAATAGCACTCCTCTTTGGTAGGAGGATCCTGTAGTGAGAGGGAGGCCCACCCAGACGTGTGGAGCAGCCCCGCCTGCGTCCCCAGAGAGGTGCCAAAAGTCCTCTTGGTGATTCTGGAATCCTTTATATCATCACGGGAAATAGCACTGTTAATATTCTAAGGGTGTGCCTTTCATTTACTTGAGAGCTGGATGCGGCACAAGGCAAATGTGAGCTGGAAAGGAAAGGAGAGCCCCTCTGCAGGCTCACAGTGGGTATGTGACCTGACACACATATTGTCTGCCCGATGAAGCCACTGCCTTACTTTTGAAGCCCTCACATGGTGGTGTGGGCTTGAATAGGAATGGTCCCCATAGACTCTTCAAGTCACCTCACACCAGGCGCACCTGTGTCATTGTCATCGCCCCTCATGCATACCATTCAGACCTTTTTGTTCTAGGAGAGTGTCTAGCGCTCAGTCTGCTTAGGTCTCTGCATAAGCTGTTCTCAAGGCCTCAGACCCTCCTTCTCCAACATCTTCATCGGATTGGCTCATTCTCAGCTTTTAAATTCCAACTTGGTGTCAGTTCCTGGAAGGCTTCTGTTTACCACATGGTAACATGAAGTCCTTCCCATCAGCAGTTTCTGTGTTAGGTTCTACCGCACTGCCACATTAACATCTTCAGGAGAGCAGCTAGCATCCGAATGGTCTTCATTTGTCTCTACTTGGCCTTTGATTCTCTGTTCCTCATCTTAGTTTTCTTTCCTGTTGGTGTGATAAACTCCCTGATTAAAGCAACTTGAGGGAGAAAAGGCTTACGTCGGCTCACAGAGTTCACACTAGGGAAGAAATGGGGCAGCAGAAGCTGGAAGCAACTGGTCCTCCAATCCACAGTCAAGATGAAACACACAGCAACAAATGTGTCCTGCTGCTCAGCCCCTTTTCTCCATTTATATGGTGCAGGATCTAAATAGGAAATGGTGTCACCTAGAGTGAGCAGTTCTTCCCAATTCAATGAATGACATCAAGATAATTCCCCAAGGTATGTCCACAGGTCCATCTCTCAGATGATTTTAGATTCTGTCAACTTGATAGCACTCACCATCAAAAACCCTGTACCCCAAGTAGAGTACAAGTACCCCAAGTAGAAGCACATCCTTGTATATTGAACAGTGTTTGGCATAAGATAACTATCTTACTGATTAAACATCTCAGACTCAACCTTGTTAGCCAGAAAATTGGACTCTGTAAAGTCACGGGCACAATTCATATGCAGAATAGAAACAGAAGAAAGCATTCAATAAACCTATGTTCTCTCATTGTATAAACTTGTTTCATATTTCCCAAGAGTGTATGACTCCAGGCCTGGAGCTGAAGTTTCTGGTTATGATTATGACGTGTTTCCTTACTTTGTTCTGTTTTCATTACCTTGTGCTGTTCTAAGTATTGGGGACACTCTTAAGCCTGATTGCTTTTTTTGGTCTCTATGGAAGTTGTTAATGCAACTGTGCCCCCTGGTGGTCATATCATTTTTTTCTTCTTTGAGACAGTGTCCCATGTACTGGAGTTTGGCCTTTGATTGATCATCTTGTCTTTGTTTACCCAATACTGGGATAACAAGCATGCACCTTCACACCAGGTTCACTTCAGATATGACATGTTGTAGAAAGTGTAACTGAAGGAGTCATGTGTTTATGGGCATTCGCAAGTAATTTCAAAATGGGAGACACCAGCATCAAGATCTGATGAAGGTTTAAGACCACAAAAATGATGGTCTCTCTATCTGTTCAACTCTGAAATGAGTATCCTCCTTTACAGTCTTTTAGTTTAGTCAGAAGAAACCCTGAAATCATCTCTGAATTAGTTTTCTCCTGTCCATAAAAAAAGTCTCAAAATGATCTCTACCCTACACCTCCCTCCACTCCAAGTAGACAGTCATTTTACCAAAGGTCAGGTTCTTGGGCCCCTATGCTACTCAGAAGCATCTATGAAGTCCCACTAATGTGAACAATAAAGGAACTTTCTTTAGCCTGCATCCCAGATTCCTCAAGGCCCAGGTTCAACATCCTTTCCAGGTCCAATCTCTCCCGCTTCCCCCTTTATTCTCCATCTTCATACAATGATGTATAAGACCATGCTTGGAAAACAAGCCTGTACTCCCCAGAGCCCTGCCACATTCAGGATGCCCTCTCTACCTGAAATGGCCCTCTGCTTTCAGCAGGCAACTGAGTCCCACATCATTCAAAGCTGGTTCAAAGCCCCAACTTCCATGAACGGCCACAAGGTGGTGGGATTATGTTTATTTTAACAGTGGTGTGTTATTATATAGAATATAATTATTACATAGTGTGTATAGAAAGTTATTAGTATTTACTGGAGGAGAAAATGGGTAGGCTGGAGCTCTTGTTTTGGGGGTCCATCTGAAAAATGGAGGGCATACACAATGGTACTCAGACAGAAACTTTGACATTGGAACCACCTTGGAGAATCTAGGAGTCATAATTACTCTAAAGTCGCAATATTACATACCCCAGAATTTTGTGGCTATTGCCTTTCTTAGGGTTATGATTGGTGTAGTTGTTGCTAAATTTCTTTCTATATATCGGAGAGGATGGAGGGCGAAGAAGTTGAGATGCTGGCTTATGTCCCTCAGTAATGCTGATATCAGAGGCAAGATGCAAAACCTTTATTATTAGAATATGAGTGAACACAGTTGACAAACTTGTTTCTACAAAATGTTCTGCTGTCATTTTTTTTCTTGGATTTTTTCATCTCTTTGATTTGTTGCTCAAGAGAGCAGCATCTTACAGGTGGCTAAGATGAACAGTGGTGTTACCCTTAATGAATTTTGAGGCCCAGGAGCCAGTCATTTCTAAAGCATACATCAGGGACAGTCGGAGAGGTTCGGCCACTGCATACATTAATCCTTCTCCAAGGCACCTTCTTATGTCTCTGATGAAGACATAGATGAAAGACCTCCCATGATCATTGGCTGACTTAAGGATGTAAAATCAAAAGCAATCTACAAATTCAATGTAATGCTCATGAAATTTCTAACAGCATCCATCATAGAATAAGAAGAAAAAACATAAAAAAATTCTATTTGATGGTGTAGGGAATGGAGAGATAGCTCAGTGGTTAAGAGCAAGAACTACTTTCTAATAGGACCCAAATTTGGATTTCCAGAATCTACATGGAGAGAGTAATTTTAGTTCCAGGTGCGTCTTGGATCATATACTTCCAACATAACTAAAACTACACATTTAAAATAGTAAAAGAAAATGAGGCAAAAACACTTTAAAAGTTCTCTCTCTCTCTCTCTCTCTCTCTCTCTCTCTCTCTCTCTCTCTCTCTCTGTGTGTGTGTGTGTGTGTGTGTTGTGGTGCATGTGAATGTGGTGGAGGTCAAAAGTGTTGGACCTTCCTGGAGTTCCAGTTTGTTGTAGGCAGTTGTGAGTAAGCCAGACATGGCTGTTGGGAACAAAACTCTGGCCCTTAGCAGTATTGTCTCTGAACCACTAAATCATCATCCCAGACCTTCAGCATTCTCATTCAGGCTTTGATTCAGTTTTGTCTTTTGAAATTTGGAATAACATTTAAATTTCAATATTATCAATAAATTAGGTATTCACTAAACACCAGTTACACCCCGTGATGGTTTGTATGTGCTCGGCCCAGGGAGTGGCACTATTTGAAGTATGGATCTGTTGGAGTACTTGTGACCTTGTTGGAGTAGGTGTGTTACTGTGGGTATGGGCTTTAAGACCCTCATCCTAGCTGCCTGGAAGCCAGTATTGTGGTAGCAGCCTTCAGATGAAGATGTAGAAATTTCAGTTGCTCCTACACCATGCCTAGATGATGCTATGTTCCTGCCTTGATGATGATGGACTGAATCTCTGAGCCTGTAAATCAATCCCAATTAAATGTTGTCCTTATAAGAGTTGACTTGGTCATGGTGTCTGTTCACAGTTGTAAAACCCTAACTAAGACACACTCCCAGAGTTAATCTTCCAGGAAAATTCCAATCATTCTAGACATTAATGTTTTGAAGTACATTTTGGGTTCTGTCTCACAAATCTTACAGAGATCCTGGATTCTGCTGCTTTTCTTGGCTGTTGAGGAAGATATTTTTGCTTGTCTTGGAGGACAACCCTTCCCCTCTTTGTCTGACTAGACACACTAGATCCCCCTTCTGTTCAGAACAGAGCAGTGACAGCTAGCTTCATAATATTTGCAGAGCTAGAGTCCCAAACCAATCTCAACCAGAGATCCAACAGCAGTAGTGGTTGGTGGCCATCTGTGACAGACTTTAAGCCACTTGTCTTTGATTCCTATGTCCGTCTTTTCATGGGGTAACACGTGTTGTCATAGGTACACTTTACCTAAAAAGGATGTGGACAGAGGGAGAGAGTGCCAACATGGATCAGTAGTCAGGACATGTCCCAAAGTAAATACTTAGGTCCTTGATTTAGTGCAATGTATACTAAATAGCCCAGTGTAGAGTAATTGAAAGTTGATAGATTTGGGGCAAGTTTCTATACTTTAAGGGGTTCCTGAATAAGCTTAAGCCATTCCTGGACTTAGATACTCTGTATACCAGTTAACTGGGAATCTCATTGACTGTCCAAAATACTTTTTTGTTTGCTTTGATCCATCAGTGACCTTGAAAGCCAAGTCTTGGGGATGTTTTGGCCTAAGGCTTGGGGATGTTTTAAAGCCTCCAAATAGAACTTGTCATTCTTAAGACTATCTTAAGACTATCATGAGGACAAAATACTCCAGAATGAGTCCTAGGTCTCATGATTTATGCTTATGTGGATTTGTAGGAAAATTATTCCAAGAGTTCCAGACGTCACCCAAGAAGATGGCATGTCATTGATATCAGGCTCCTGGCAAACATATACTCCTTAGTATGTTTGCATCAGTAGAGATGTCCACACATGGAAACAAAGTACAGCCATGCCTGCAGCTCTGCACGTATGCTACAGAAAGTACTTCATGTATCAGTGTATTCCAGATACAAGCTGACTTACCTTTAACTGTCAACTCAACAGTCTAGAGTCATGAGAAAGGAATCTCAGTTGAAGGATTGTTCAGACAAGACTGGCCTGTGGACATTTCTTTGGGGGTATTGCCTTGATTATTAATTGATGCTCACTGTGGTGGAGTATCACACCCTGGGCAGTGGGCTGTATAAGGAAGATAGCTAAGCATGAGCCTAAGAGCAAGCCAGGTCTTCCCTGGTTCCAGTTTCAAGTTTGAGTCCCTACCTGACTTCTCTCAATGACAGACAGTGTGCATGCCACATGCATCCTGTCCTCCCCTAAGTCACTTTTGTTCAAAGTATTTTATCAAAGCATCAGAAAGAAAACTAGAGATGGCTGTGGTTGTGCGTAGACAGAGGAAGGCCATCAGAACAAGCTATGGATGCTAGAGACAGGTGACCCAGTGACCTACCTTCTTCCAGATGGACCCTACCTCCTACTGTTTTTTTTAACCACCTGCCAGACTAGTGCTACTGTCTGGGAAGGAAGTCTTCAATACGCTAACCCTTGAGGGATATTTCACGGTCAAGCCATAATACGAGACCAGTTCAACAGTCTGTATAGTTGTCCTTCAAGTGCAGAGGATAGATTGCCCACCAGAGCAGTTGCAGGTGAACTTGGCAAGGGCAGAATAATTGGGATGCACATAGCAGGTAAGGCTGTGCAGCAGGGATTGATGTCCTCTGCTCTGAAGGCGAGTGATGTCTCCCATAATATAGAGACAGTCACGGCCAAATGTATATTCAACAGTGTGTTCCTCCTGTCCCTGCTCCGAGGAGATAACGGATAATGCTATTCTGCCCGATGTGTGAAATGTGGAGGGTCAAGAAAACACTTGAGGCTTAGTGCAACAGGCTGGGAGACGCAGCCAGTCTCGGGCATTTCTGAGTGCTGGATCATATGCTACACAAATGCCATTTAGAACCGGCAAAAACCCCTTTGATTGTGAGTTAATTTTTATGTGAACTCGAGGCATCGAATGTGATAGAGAGGAAGAGAGGAGAGGGTGGGAGTGGGGGCAGGGGTGGAAACGAGCCGGGGGGGGGGGGAAGGGAGAGGGAGATGGAGAGGGAAAGACAATGGAAAAGATGGAGAACGAATTTCGGTAGGAAGAGAGGCAGAGGAAATCCATACGGAGGAGAGAAGGGCTAGAAAGGAAGCAATGAGCGCTGAGAAATAGAAATACATCACCCCATGGGGGAAATGGGATGAGGGTGGCCACCAGGGGGGCAGAAAACATGGGGCGTGATCAACAGAGGAAGAGGAAAAGAAACAGGGAGGACTCATTTGGAGGAATAGTCAGGAGCCCAGACGTGCGTTTGGAATTTCAATGGATTATATGTCTCCCAGGTTTTATGCCTTAAATTGTGTTCTCCGATGACAGTGTAATTCTCAATTAAGATATGCTAATGATGCTGACCATATACCACAGACTCCCCAGGCCCGATAAGCGACTCATTTTCTTTGTGGGGTTGGAGAAGGCAGTTATCTTGTCTTCCCACACCTAACTTTCTCATTGCCATTCCTCTTCCAAAGGCACCGAGTGACCACACCACTCAACGAAAACTGGCCTCAGTCTGACACACTTTCCTCTCTGCAGACCGCTTTTATAAATTTCATATTCCCCCGTCTGCTTCCAGTTGACGCGATCAAAAGTCATCTTCACATGTACTTTTTCTATTAGTGGAGAAAAATTGATTTCAGGTTGTCTGTTTATCTATGGATACATTTAATGATTTCTCAGTATGTAAAGGACCTTAGGAGGCGGTGCATGTAGTTCGAAGGAGCCTCGGGAGAAAGGAGGGCTTGTGGCACGGAGTCAGGTGGCTCCCTTGAAAGTAAAAGAAGAATTTGAACTGATGTGATCATTGAGTGATTATCTGTATTGTATTTCAAAAGTGGTCAAAGAGGGCATGAGACAGGGCGGGGGAGCCTGGTACACAGTCATCATTGCTGGGTTTTTAAGCACATCGAAAGGCCATTTCAGATTGCGCAGGGGCAGGACTCACCCCTTTTCACATAAAAATTCTCCCAGGAGAGTCTCTGTCCCATGGTTCTGCAGGAATCTAGGTTCTTCCTGATGGCTTCAGGATCTTCTTAGGAATTCTTCCTATTGTTCCAATGTCATGGCCAAGTGCTTGCGACAGGGCTCTGCCAGGTTTTTTCTGCTTGGCTCTTCCTTTTTCCCCCCCCTCCAGCTCCAAATATCCTAGCAAATTGGGTTAATAAGACATTTTGCCCATGGAGCAGACACACCAAAGAAGTACTTTTAAAGGGTGGAAAGATTTGGTTCATGGTTTCAGAACATTCAGTCTAATGTTAGCTGGATCAACTTGCTCAGGCTCAGAGACAGAGCTGGCAGAGGCAAGTGGGAGAGGCTTTTCCCCTCACGCTGGCCAGTAAGCAGACAGAAAGCGGAAACAGCCTGGATTAGACCCTCTTCCAAGGTACATTCCTAAGCATCTACTTCCTCCAGCCAGGCTTCACCTCCTACAGTCTCCTAAATCCCACCACTGCCTGGGATCCCAGCCTTCACCACCTGAGTTCCTGGGAGACATTTCATATTCAAACTACTACACGAATCCTCTTTGTTCCCCATTTCTCCGCAAACATAAAGCTAGTGAGTAGTGTTTAAGCTGATGAACTTTGCAGTACAAGTTCAGGGCTCTGATTGTGTCTCTCTGTACCTGGCTCTGGCTGTGTCCTGCTGTATGGTGTCAGCTTACTTAACAGCTCCATACTTACAGTTCCTCCAGAATGAGGCTGCTAATAATAGCTCTCTCCCCGAGTTGCTACGAGGGTTGAATAAGTTAGCAATCTAGAAAGAACTTAAGGAGAACACCCAGCACATTTGCAAGCTCCAATGAATGCTATTTTTTAGAGATGGCTGGCTGTGGTTAAGTCTTTCTAAAGAAGCCTTGAGGTCAGCAGAAAACTGTCGATTTGAGAAGAAACAATCAGCCTGAATCTCAGACACCAATACGGCCAGGACCAGTACTGGTGCAGTCTCCTTTGGGGTAAGTGTCGTCTTCATGAAGTCTCTTTCTTCTTCTTACGTATGGAAGTACAGCCTCTGAGTCTCAAGGCAGCCAAAATCTCATGAGTGGCAAGACATTCTCTGACCTGGAAGGACAGTTCTTGGTTTGGTTTAGAAGCCCTTGGTCTTCACGGTGTCTACTCACGTTAGCTTTCTGTTTATTGGAACAAAATCTCTGACCAATCAATAGACAAGGGAGAAGGCTGATTTTGGCTCATGGATGCAGAGGTTTCAACTCACAGTGAATCAGCCTGAGGTGAGGCAGAACATCAAGGAAGGAAGCATATAACAGGGTGATACTACTCAGTTCAGGAGAACAGCAAAGAGCAAGGGAGGGAGGGACCAGGGGCAAAACATGCCCACAAGGATCTAGCTCTTTCAGCCTCCTAAAATTCTCCAACTCTGAAATGTTTACCCAACAGTCCAATAAGCTATGGTTATTCCATTCCTGAAGTCAGAGCCTTCAGTCTTAATCACTTCTCCAGGATCCTACCTGCTGCTCTGAGGACCAAGCCTTTATGACAAGATCTATTGGGAAAATTTCAGAGTCAACCATAGCTGTGACTTCCTTGCTTGTATAACCTTAGCCCCATTCAAATGTTTCCCAAACAATAGTCTTCTTCCAAAGAGGGAATTCCCATGGCAGTCCTCAGAAGAGGACAAAGATGCAGGCGTGGGCACCTGTCATCGTCTCAAGGTTCCTCTGAGTAAGGGAAATATTGAAACAGTTTTGGCTGAGGTAAGCCTGTTAGGGTTCTTGAGATATGGTTACTTGGTGCTGTTGAAATCTGAGGTTTCAAAACATGGTCTGGGTACTGATTGAGTAAAGATTTAGCCAGGCCTTGGCAGCTGTGACATTGAACATGGTTCCTTGGCAGCATCTGAGGAAATGGATGATCATATATTCATCTGCATGCATTCTTTGATTATAAAATACACTGTGTGTGTGCACGTGTGTGTATGTGTATGTGCAAGTATGTGCATGTGTATGTACATATATATGTGTATATGTGTGTGCATGTGTTTGTGTGTGCACGTGTATGCATGTGTATGTGTGTGCATATGTATGTTCATGTGTGTGTGTGCATGTGTGAGTGTGTGTGTGGTGGGGGGCTTTATTTTCCTGCTTTGTATTTTTATCACTGTGCACAAGTACATTTCTTGAAGACTGTCAATGTTCTGGAATTTACTGTGTCAGGATTCGGGTCTCTTGATCTAGGTCCTTGTTTTCAGGTTTCTAGAACATTTGGCATTGCTTGAATCCTGTTCCCTGTTCTAATGCTCTGTCCTTCCAGTGCCCTTATGTCCTTCAAACCCTTCATTCTTTAGTGTTTCATCACCTTTTCTTCTCCTCTAAATGCTGCTGCAGCCCAAGGCTTTGCCTTTGACATTTCCCTTACGCTTGCCGTACTTTCTCCTTGATGATCCATCCTCTGTTAAAATTTCACATAGAGCTCATCTGCAAATGAATTCTAAATTCATATCTCCAGTTCTGACATTTCCCTCACGTATTCTCACTCTTCCAGATGTTTTCTTAGATATTTAGGAGAAACCTTAATTTCAATGTCATCTTTACAATTATAGACACTTTTTGATGTCTATTATTATTATGAACTAATGTCACCAAAGTCTTATCTTCACACACATGTAAACATTTCAAGCCAATGCTTTAAAAAATTTTAAAACTATGACCTATTGTAAAAAAAAAAATTCATTTCTGTTACAGCTTGGCTAAGTTTGTGTGGACACACATACATAAACTTAAGTGAAGCAAACAATGTTAACACAGTACTAACCTTTTGTTGAGACTTGGATACAAATTATCCACTATAGGCTCAAGGGTTGGAACACAGTGGTGTTCCAGTGGTTCCATCTTAGAAGATTGTAGGATATCTTGGCTGTCTTTGGGGGTGCAAGGCTTGGTTGTCTGTGGGATGTAGGACTTGGCTAGAGGAGATGGGTCTCTGTGCAATGAATCTCATGGTTTATAGACCCACCCTGCTTCTTCTGCTCTCTTGATTCTGTTTTACCTGGATGTGGAAGGGTGGCTTCATGCTTCTGCTGCCAGAGCCAAGACTCACTCCCACTTCTGTGCCTTCCCACCATGATGAACTCTACCCTTAAGCTGTGATACAAACTTCTCCCCTCCCCCTTCAGTTGCTTCCTGTGAGGTATTCAGTCAGGGCCACAAGAAAACAGACATGCCCTTACTATGGGCAATAAGCTCTATTTTATTCTAGTTCATTTTATTTCACTAAAAACTGAATGTGATCATTTGATTGAATTCATTACCCACTAAGGATATATGGACTGCGGTTTCAAAATACAGCTTTTCAAGAGCCTTTCATTCGTCATTCTCTTGAAACTTCCAGATCTGATCAGTCACCAAGTCTTAGATTTATTGTCAATGCCTTTCACATTAAGCCTCTTTTCCAATTCTTTCAGATGTCACCAAAAACCTCTGCCAGGTTTCTTCAGCCAGAGACAATTGCCGTCTCCTCTGAGCAACTTTGGCAGTGGTACCTCTTAAACTGCTGAAAACACATCCCCATAGCTTTCTATTTTCTCACCTCACTTAATTTTCCATCTTAGATTGTGTCACTTGGTGGTAAACAATGCCTCTTAATTGTGTATTTATTGTCTTGTAAGACCCAAGTTGGCGATGGCTTGGTGTCCTCAGCACTAGGAACTAGATGCTGGCAGAACAGGATGGGAAAAATGGAGAAATGATTCCCAGAAGCAAGCCAGACGAACACTTCTAGGTCTGGAGAGGAGGCTTCTCCTGATAATTTTTCTTTCCATCCTACGGTTCGAACATTGTATACCCACCTTCACTGACTGAGCTGACGGCCTGCATCATTGGCAGGCACGGAATCACTCACTGTGAATGGCTTCAATCAAGGCTCACATGTAGAGTGGCCTGTGAGATCTATTCAATCTAAACACCTGGGCTACCCTTCTGCAGGAGTGGGGGATGGGCTGGAAGCATCGACTGATAAATCTGACTCAGTGGGGTCTCTTGGCAGCCCTATAAGATCAGCCCAGCACCAGTGCTCATTCTTACGGAGCAGCCTCTGTAGAGAGCAGGGAAAATGACATGTACCTCCCTTAGACATGATCCTCCCACCTCCTTTGATCTCTAAAACAGACCACTTGTCGTCCTGGAAAATACACAAAAGGACACCTGGCTCAGGGCTGCTCAGAAAAGAATGAACTAAAAGCAGGGGAGAGTGGTTAAAATTCTTCACAGATCAATGCATGCCACCGAGAAACGTGACTGATTGGAACACTGTTCGCGGTAGTCAAAGATGCCCCAGGGAAGAGAAGCAGGGGGGACATTCAGAGACACTGAAAGCAGCACTGGGGATTGCTCTGGTTCCAGTGACACAGAATTGTCCCTAGAGGAGGTAGTTTCTGTAACGCAAGGACCAAACCCTGCAGCAGTTCCTGAGCTAGGGAGGGACTGTGAGCTTCCATCTACACTGAATCATTAATGTGATGTCAGCATCCAGTTCTCAGTACCTACGAGGGGCACATCACCTTCCCAGACTCCGAAGCTACACCTAGTCAGGTAGGGCCACACTTGTGGCCAGTTTGGGGTTCATTCAGAGTTCTCAAGAGCTAACCCTTAGCTTTTGGAATTCTGTCATTCTTTGGGGTGGGGGTTGGGTTTGTGTAGCCTTGGCTGTCCTGGAACTCTCTCTGTAGACCAGGTTGGTCGAACTCACAGATATCCACCTGCCTCTGTCTTCTGAGCACTGAGATTAACGGCATGTGCCTTTACCTATAAACCATCAGTCTTTGATGGGGTGGTGCCATATGTGACGAAGTTAATTCAGGACTAGAGAGACTGAAGCCCTTCCCTCAGCTGCCGATCTGCCCCTATTCTGTGAGCACACTGACTGAATACTTGAAACCCAGCAGAATTTTCACTCAAAGCTGCAACAGAGCCATGTGCAGTGGAGACCTCGGACTGAGATAAACCTCATAAACAGAGCAAACGGCTAGTAGTCATCTTACCAGAGTTGTGTACATAGGTAGTTAATGAGTAAACAGAGGGTTTCTCAGGTCTGTGGATGTACAGTGTGAGTGTGTGCATGTGTGTGTGTGTGTGTGTGTGTGTGCATGTGTGTGTGTGTGTGTGTGTGTGTGCATGTGTGTGTGTGTGTGTGTGTTTATGCACTTGGTCACCACTTGGTGGCACTGTTTAGGTTTAGGAAGGGTGTAGAACTTTTAGGAAGTGGGACCGTGAGAGAGGAAGTGGGTCTCTAGGGGGGCAGATCTTTGTGGTGTACGTCCCTACCCTAGCTCAGGACTATTTATATTCACTTTCTATAGAAGAGTGTTTAGTGGGGCTGGGGAGAGGTGGCTCAGTGTTCTAAGACAGCGCTCGCTTCTCTGGCAGAAGACCCAGGTTCAATTCCCAGCACCTCCACCCAGCAGCTCACAACCATCTTTAACTCCAGTTCCAGGGGATCTGACTCCGTCTTCTGGTTCTGCAAACACCAGATATGCCTCTGGTGCACACACACATATGCATGAGGGAACAGCCATACACATAAAATATAAAGAAATAAATCTTACGGCGATGGAGTTGGGTAAACTTAATTAAAAACTTAATTTAAAAAATAATCTTTTAAACAGCCTTAATAAATTCCAATTACATAAAAGTAATGACTAGGGTCACTTTTCTAGTTGTCCTATAAGATTGCCACTGATCTTTCTCCCCATAATCAGCCACCATGAGTCTTCAACAGTGGTGGGCACTGCAACCTAAAGAATCTCACTGGAGTTCTGTGCTACATAGCTCCGCACTATATTAAAAGTAGTGATTCATTCCCAGACAGCCTATGTTCACAGACTTCTGCATGGCTGTCCACCTCCATTAGAAGGACAGCTGGAAGGAAAAGCTAAGGAGATGTCGCCTGTCTGGAGCATTGACGAGTGGCCTGAAGCCATGTCCCACACGGCCAGATGTCAGGAAATCACATCCACTGATGACAATATGGTAAGATCAGACTCTGCAGAGGAGCTGGACTCTAGGGGTCGTCTCACCCCACCACTGTGATAGAGATCTCAGTGTGGGCCCTAGGGGTCATCCCACCCCTGTGACATCTATCTCAGTGGTTCAGGCAGTGGGTTATCTCACAAAGGCAGGGACAGATCCATGTCAGAGCTAGGATCAGGCAGATGATCAGTCCCCACACCCCAGGCCTTGGTCCTGAGGATTTTGGAATATTAAACAAATTGTTTATTTAGCCAGATCTTGGGAGAAGAAACACTTGGCAAGGATGTATGAGACTATAGGTGTTTTAGCAGTCAGGGTTCCCTCCTTCTTTGGTATTTCTGGCCAATCATCATATCACAATGTCTTCCTTCCCTTCCCTTCCCTCCCCTTCTCTCCCCTTCCCTCCCCTTCCCTTTCCTTCCTTTTCTTCCTTTCCTTCCTTTTCTTTCTTTCCTTCCCTTCTTCCCATCTTCTTCCCTTCTTCCCAGCTTCCCTCCCCTCCCCTCTCTTCCCTATCTGTTCACACTCTTTTGGTTCCCCTTCCTTTCTTCCTTCCTTCCTTCCTTCCTTCCTTCCTTCCTTCCTTCCTTCCTTTCTCTCATACTTTGGTGACTTGAATTGCACCTGAGGGTAGTATGTTAAAACTGCAGCAAAAGACTGGGGTGTACAGGTCACTTCCCAGCCTGAATCTCTGTGCAGCTCTTGCTACAGTGGCAGATGTTCCCATGATGACACTTATAGCTGGTCCTGGATTTTCATTATTTTAGGGAAATAGAAACAATCTGCACCCTTTTAAAAGTCTCTCTCTCTCTCTCTCTCTCTCTCTCTCTCTCTCTCTCTTTCTGTGTGTGTGTGTGTGTGTGTGTGTGTGTGTGTGTGTGTTTGTCTGTTCTGGGGAGATGGCTCAGTGGGTGAAGTTCTTACTGTGTGGATGTGAACACCTGAGTTCTGATCTCCATTTAAAATTAGACTCAGAGGCTCTTGTCTGCCATGCCAGTGATCCTATGGAGAGATGAGAGGTGGAGACAAGTAAATTCCCAGAGCTATGGCCAGCTATCCTGGAGAGCATAGCAGCCAGTAGACCCTGTCTCAAATGAGGTGGAAGCCAGGCCTGACGCCCAAGGTTGTCTACATCTGAGAACTACCAGAATTGATGGATCTCCCAGGTCACTCTGTCCCAGATATACATATGCATGTGTCCATCCCTGTGATGAGGGACCCTGCAAAGGTTTGCTGAGGTCATCAGAGATGTGTAGGATGATTAATTCTCGCTTCTCTTTCTTAGAACGGAGAGGAGAGACAATGCCATAGAGTGAGACTGGACAACAGACTGATCTTGGGTTTCACTCTTACAATCCCAGAGCCTCCTGTGTCATCAACCAGTCACGTGGGGGTGACGGTCCCAATGCTTATGACACATCTTAGAGAACGTCAATCAAACTTTGTCCAAATTTGGCCCTCTTTCTTCATCCACCTTTGAGCTCATGGCTGGGGTATGGCACATGGACGTGACAGGGAACGTGCTGGCCAACTCCATAGGTGCTTTTGTTTTCTGGGCTTCTTTTGGGCTTGTTTCCACATTTTGACTAAAAGGGAGGATATAAGTTGAATGTGAGGTGCTCTGAAGCAGCAGGGCCAAAAAGTGGCTGATAGGGGCGCCATTTTGTTCTCTATTAAAGTCGGTGACTCAGTGTTTTTACGCACTTGGGCACATTTGAGAATGGGGAGGGGGAGAAATAGATTCTTTCTCCAGAAACATGACCTTACAGGAGACACATTGTCTATAATTTTAGAGAATGCATGGCCCCACAGACCTCAATTGAAAAAAAATGAGTTAAAAGTACTTGTTCCCAGGGCTGGAGAGATAGATGGCTTAGCCGTTTGTAAGAGCACACAGTGCTCTAGTAGAGGTCCCAGGTCTGGTTCCCAGCACCCACCTCAGACCACTCACAATCACATGTCACCTCAGCTCCAGAGGATCTGATGCTTTTGACCTCCAAGGACTCACACACTCTCGCATGCACACACACAATTGAAAATAAAAATGAATCAGGATCTTAAGTAAACCTCCTCCCCCTCCCCCTCTTCCTTATTCCCAACCTCCCTTCTTCTGTCCATATCTTCATGAACTTGACTGTGCGTTTGGGAGTGGGTCAAGGATTGGGGATGGATACAGGTAGGTGGATGGGTGGGTATAATTGTTGAGGACCAGGAAAGGCTTCCATGTTGAGTGACTGTTTTGCTTTTTTTCCAGAGAATTCTCTAATGCATCATCATGCAGAGAATGACCCACTCTAAGGGAGGAGTGTCATCACACGTCAGCTCAGGGTCTCAGGGGTCATCCAGGGGTCATCCAGATTACTGGCTTCAAGCCCCCTGTGTGATTCTGAGCTACACATTTGGTCTGTACCTCAGTGTCTCTATCTTTAAGACGAGACTAGCATACTGCCGCCACTTCGAATTAGCAAAAGGATTAAATATGCTGAGGACTTAAAAAATAGATTTCAGTGAGGATTTAGTATATGTTAGCTGCCACCATTACTAATTATGATCATTATTTAGTAGCTTAAGAAATTATTTTCTTTTAGTTGTAGTACCAAATGCCATGTCATTTTTCATACACAATTGAACTTGAATTCTGATGATTTTAAAGTAGCAAACGACACAGTTCCATGCACACAAAACACATACTACAAATAATAAACCAGCATCCCCCTCCCATCCTAGCTGGCGAACTGCAACCAGAGAACTCCTCTTAGGGAAAAAAAAAGAGTATTAACTTATTTATCTCTAAATCGGAAATTTAGGTTAATAGAGTAGATAGAATGTCATCCTGGATCTGTTTTCTCAGACCCAGTGACACACGGAGCTACTTTTCCATAACATAATCAATTTTTCCTGCCGTAGTGTAAAGATCTTCCCACTGGGAGAGGAACCCAGGCTCACTCTTGGGTACCAGTTGTGAGATTTCTGATTGTTTATTTAGGGAGGCTTTCTGGACTGGTAATTGTTTTTATATCTGGACAACAAATATTATATCAGTTTAATAAAGCAGATACTTCCCTTGCCAGGTTGATGGAAAGAAAGACGATGGCAAGAAGTTGGGAGGATGGCTCAGTGGGCAGATCCTTACTTTGCAGGAGAAGAACCTAGTTTCACCCCCAGCCCTAGCGCCTGTAAAGATGCCCCTGTGGTGGTGCTCACTTTGTGACCGCAGGGTGGAGTTGGGTGAACTCCTAGGGCTGACTTGCCAGCCACTCCAGCATGACTAGTGAGCTCCAGGTCTCAGTGGGCAAGGAGAAACACACACACACACACACACACACACACACACACACGTTTATAGATTTTATTTACGTTTAGCTTTTCACTTCTCTTGCACTTCTCACAGACCCCTCACTAAACTCCCCAACCTTCTTCTTCTAGGGATCAAAGAGCTAAAGCAGAAGTATATAGCAAATGGCCCGTGGCCTCGGAGAGGAAGCTAGAGCACCTGCTGTCCTGTGTCCCATCCACTAGGGGACGGTGCAGCTGAGTTCTTGTCCAGAAGATGGCGCTGCCTGCAAAATCCAGCAGAAATTCAGAGGGGAGGAGGGAGAGAATAGTGGCAGGGAGGATTGTGCAGGACCATGGGTCCGTGTTCTAATGGTCCTAGAAGTATGAATTGTTAATTTTAAAGGAAGCACTAATTTCCATGCTAATTGTAATTAAGTCTAAGTATATGGAGACATGTTTGGGATTGTCAACAAGCTTGATGAGCCGGATCTCCTAGCAGCCTGTTTGCAGGAAAATGGAGGACCCTCCTGGGAAGAACTCATCCTGAGGGAGTGAGTTGCTATCAGCTGGACCAGTCACAGTTGCTCCCGCATCTCTAACTGCTAATTGTGCCAATGGTTTGGAAGTGGCTTTTAAGTCCCATGAACACCAGGCTACATCTTGCAGGGGAGAGACAGGAATCTATACAAACACTGCAAAGCTTCTTTACTGAGAACCCTAGAAAGCACCATGGTGCAACCCACAGTCTTGGGGTTCTCCCAGTAGAGTGGAACCCCAGAGACCCTCTAGAGTGGGTCCCAGGAGGCAGCTGACATGGCGTCCAGCGCCACAATTATGGCTCCTAGGACACTGGTAACAGCGGCGGGAATCAACTCTCTCCTGATACTTATTTTCTACCTGTCTCTTGGCATTCACCTATGGTGGCTTGGATGAGATGTCTCCCATAGTTTCAGGTGTTTGTATAGTTGGCCCCCGTTGGTGGTGCTGTTTGGGAGTAGCTTAGGAGATGTGGCTTTGTTGGTGGAAGTATGCCATTGAAATTCTTTGAGCGGTGAAAAGATGGCATCATTTCCAGTTTGTTATTTCTGCTTCCTGTTTGCGGTCATGGTCTTAGCCCTTTAGAACCAAACCGAAACAAACCTGTCCTATGAGTTGCCTCTGTCACAGTGTTTTTATCACAGCAATAGGAATCGAAATAATTCACCATCTCTCTTAGGTTTCAAAGTAAACCCAGGAAGTAGATCCATGTGAGGGCTCACTGTTCAGAAGAGTAAACTGAAGTGACTCAACAGACAGACAAACTCAGAAGTTTCAGAACTCGAAACTCAGGCGGGCTCACGGCTGCCACCCTTGGAGCCTGACTCTTCAAGAACAAATGGACTTACACACAGTCTTTGCTTAGAGAGCACAGCAGGGTTCTGGTGGAGGGTACTGGGCCATTCAGAATGAGTGGCATTGTCTTAGGCCTTTATACTTCTGGATTTGAGCCTTATCTGGAAGACATGGGCTTGGGGTTGATACTAGGCATTTCACATAGAGGAAAGAGTGGCGCCAGGGCAGTGAAGGGTGAGGTTTGTATAGGGGCATCAGAGCCTGGTGGAGGAACAGAAACATGAAGCTTGCCAAAGACTTCAATGCTGGAATATGTGGGTATAAACAGAGTACAGATGGAGGTGGGGTGGGCTTCACTTCCTTATGACTCTTGAGGCTTTTGGGATGACTGAAGTCATAGGTTCATGTGCCAGCCATGTATCTCTAATATCATGCCTATGCCTATGGGTTTTGGTCAATGCAGCTCGAAGCTGGCATCAGAAACCGGGTGTGGTGGTACATGCCTTTAATTCTAGTGCCAGGGAGGCAGAGACAGGTGGAGTCTGAGTTTCAGAGTTTCAGATTTACAAAGCAAGTATCAGGCTAGCCAGAGCTACTTACATAAGAGAGAAAACTTGTCTCAAAAAACCAAAAATAAAACAACATGACATTAAAAATAAAAATTTTAAAAAAAGGTTGTGAAAAAAATGCGTGTTTTTTTTTTTTTTTTTTTTTTTTTTTTTTTTTTTTTTTAGTCAATTCTCAATTATCTCTGACAAGTAAGGTTAATTGAAACCTGCAGATTTAAATGGATAATAGCTCTTTCTTCTTATGCAACCTGTCTTCTGCCACGGCTTCCACAAACCAGCAACAGTGACTAATCCGATTTTCACATTTGTTCTTCTCGGTCCTTCTAAAGTGTTAAGAGACAGTGGACTGGCCCAGATGGGGAGGGCAGCAGGAAGAGGAAGGGAAGCAGAGGACTCAGCACCACAAGATGCCCAGAACCGGTGCTGTGTTGATGTCACCGTGGCTGGCTGCAGGGGAAAGTGGACAGAATCGAGCATACACTTGGTAATAATAGCTGCAGATGTCACCAAGGTGACATGCCCTAAGGGACTTGGAAAACTCTCGGGAAAACACAAAGACCTCATTGGGAAATGCATAGTAGGTACAAAATTGAGACAAGCTGACCCAGGCGCTGTGACAGAGTGAAGACCTCAGAGAACAGCCCGGTGCCCAGGCCTTTGCATGCCAGGAGGGTGAGCTACACACTGACCTTTCAATAATACCTATTATTTAGAGATGGTCTTACTGAGTTCCTTGGGCTGTCTTGAACTAGCTCTGAAGTCCAAGCTGATCTTGAACTTGTAATTCTCCTGCCCCAGTCTCCGGGCTAGCTGGGATAACAGGCCTGCACTGCTATCAGTCCGGCTCAGTAAAGCCTATTGTTGTTATGAAGATGTAGGGCCCTGGGGAGGACCTTGTGTCTGAGAGTAAGGTCCGACTGTATAATCTCTAAAGACAGTGTGGACAAGCAGAGAGAATGGGTTTAAGTTTACTATAGAGACTCTCTGGGGGGGGGGGATGGCAGTATATAGCGGGCTGAAGGGAAGGAGGCAAGAATTCCCCCCTTTCCTGAGTCAGGATTTTATAGCCCAGGCTGGACTGAAACTTACTGTATAGGTGGGGCTATCCTTGAACTTCTTACTCTCCTGGCTCTGTCTTCCATATGCTGAGATTACAGGTGCACACTGTCTTGTCTTTTCCCTCCCCCCTTCTCTTCCCTTCCCTTCTTTATTGGACAAGGTCTTTCTATGTCCAACTAAGACTAGTCTGGAATTCACCCTGTAGCATAGGCTAGCTTGAATTTTTGACTTTTTTTTTCTTATCCTTCTCAGGACTGGGGATATAGGCAAATGCCACAACACTTGTCCATTCCCCCTTTTTCCCCAATGGAAGGAGTTTATCATAGGTGACAGATGCCACAGGATAAGGAGGGTTATTCTGTATTTAAGAGATACTGAGAGGCCAAGAAGGTTGTGTGTGTGTGTGTGTGTGTGTGTGTGTGTGTGTGTGTGTATGGGGTGCAGAGCAAATAACCAATGGGCCAAGAAAGCTTATGAGCAAGCACCCCTCTATCCCTCTGACAGCAGCCACACAGGAAGTGACTAGCCATGGGGTCCCTTGGTCCTTGAAGCATCTCATTTGTCCTTCACTGGACTGTGACTTCTTACTTCTGACATCTACTACTTTAGCTTCTTGTAGTCCAGGGCCCAGGAGCAATACCTGCTATGGTTCCGCATTAAAAACGTGTGGACCTCAATCTCAGGGGGGTAATCTAGATCATGCTGAAGTAGTTCAAGGACCAGGGATGCCTGGGGCTAAGTATGCTGGGATGTTAAAATCTAGGGAAGAAGTATATATAACACCTACTGAGGAGAAATGGTGAGAGGCAACCGTTTTGAATTCCCAGAGCATCCCTCCCACACTTTCTGAAAACTCTTGCTTCTTCTTGTAGACAGAGGGACGCCATGGCAATGATGGGAAGGCAAAGTTGGGGCAGGGCACTGAGTGCTGCTACGATATGGAGAGAAAATTTATGTGTATTTCAGGAGCATTTTTTAAAAATCTGGGTAATTCCCTCTGGGGTTCTCTAGTCTGAGGTCATCGTCATCTCTGACTGTGACCCTGAGACAAGACTCCTGCATGCTGGCTGAGCAGTCTCAGGCTTGGAGTAGTGATCCCAGAAGAATGGCACTGGAAGGTGGGGTTAGTCTGGTGAACAGGCTGTTGGTTGAAGGGCTAGGTTTGCTGTCACTTAGTCACTGATGCCAATATCAGGAATGTCACGTCAACACCCGGAACCCCGTGTCCCACCACAGCTGAGTGGGTCTGGTGAATGGCTGAAGTTACTGCCAATCACTGAGAACCAGCTTTTGTGCTAAGTATTTAGGGCTGGGTCCGCATCTCTGCTTCCTCCTTCACAAACAGGGGCATCTTATGCTATACTGGAGTGAAGCAGCTTAGTGTTCCAGGAGGAAAGGCATGATGGGAATCCAGGGAGGAAGTAATGTGACAGTCTGTCTGTTCTGTCCTTGACATTCAGCATCCCTGTGCTCTGCAGTCATTGGGGGACTTATGGGAACAGCCACAAGTAGGTTTCCTGGGTGGTTGAGCCTTCTGATTGTGCGCCAAGAAAAACAAAAGCACAACTATTTAGCAATTAGTGAGGGACTACAGTTTAGAGGGTGAGTCTGAACTGAGTGGGGGGTATCACCAGAGCCTACGATTTGGGCTTGTGTGGACTTTGCTGACCCGATCTCTTCCACTTTTCACCTCTCTCCTTTCTCTTCTTTCCTTCTTCACCCCTACTCTCTCTTAGACAATGTCTGTATCAGAGGCTGACCCCAAACCACCACTTAACTCCAGCTGATCTCATGGAAATTTTCCCGCCTCAGCCTCCTGAGTGCTGAGATTACAGGCATGCATGTGACTTTATGGTGCTTCCTTTTCTTCAACTTCATCTTTGTCTTCGACTTCATCTTCTTCCTCCTTTTCCTCCCCACCTCTTCCTGCTCCTCCTCCTCCCTTGGATTTCTGTGGGTGCCTGTGTTGACAGGTTTTGATCTGGAAGGCACAGTGTGAGTCCCCTGTGGCTCCCAGTGAGACACCAGTAATGGTCTAAACTCTGACACTCTCCAGTGCATAGGTCTCCATTTCCTGGAAAACCTGCACAGCGGAATGTGCTGGATAAAGACTCCCTTTCCCTCTCTTAAGCAAACATGAGCAGGTTTGTAATTGCTTCTGTATTTCTCAGTCATAGCCGTCAGGGGCCTCCCAAATTGTAGTTGATTTTAATGTCAGTGGAAATCTACTGGGAATTAACAGCAGCAACAACAAAGCAGTCATTTAGAAATTGAATAACATGCCCAGAAAAGTTCCCAGCCCATCACCTTGCCCATTCCACATCTCTAGTCGCACAAAAGGTCATGCAAATCAGTTCTTATTTACTGGGTACTTTGCTTCAGTGACAAAAAAAAATTCTAAGAAGAAAATTGCTTATGTTTAACCATCTATTTTTCCAAAAATAGGACAGCAATTAAAGTAGTGCCACAGGATGTGACTGATGATGTCAGTTCAGAAAAAAAAGTGCTGGCTCCGTGCATGGGCTGTGGCTAAGCATCTGTCTGTCTTCGGGGACTGGACACTGTGTCCAGAAAGAACCCCAAGTCCATGGGAAGAATGCATGATACACGAGGCACTTAGTGATAAAAGCGTCATTTGTGGTGAATAATAAGGACAGCTGTCTTCCAACAGGGGAGCCTTAGAGATGCTCTGGGACCCCCCCAAGTCTAGTTCATAATACCTTGGTTTATTCCCTGACAGAAGCAAGACGTATTTGTTGTATGTGTTCTGAGTCTTACAAGTCTATGTGCAGGGCATGAGTTATATGCTCTGAAACTCATGTGCTTTAGAAAGATTTGCTCCCTGGATCTTTACTGTATTAGCTCTTTTTTCTCAGCACCGTGCCAATAAACCTAGCAAGAATCTCCTAAGGAAGGGAAGGTTTGTTCTGGCTTACGGTTTGAGCGGATACAGTCCACCATGGTGGGGAAGGCACAGAAGCAGGAGCAGGAACAGCTGGCTCCAATATACCTGTACTTGGGAATCACAAGGTAAACCAGGAAGTAAAGCTGGGTTATGAGACCTTGAGGTCTATTCCCAATTACTTTCTTCCTCTAAGAGCTAACCTTTGGCAAGTTTCAGAACCTTCCTCATCAGCTGAGGACCAAATTTTCAAGCACATGAGCCCGTGAAGGACATTTCACATTCAAACCACAACACTCACATAGCTTCTGTGGGTAGAAACACCCAACTCTATTTCCAAAGGAGTTAAGTCAGTTACTACTTGTCACAGCTCTCAAGTTTTCATTGTCTTATTCTGCCTACTGAATTCTCAGAATAAGAGGATAAAATTAAGTTATGTAAATGGGTAGTGCTGCCCTCCCTGTTGGTGGCTGTATTGATTAGAAATTACACTGGTAGGAAATACCAGGCAAATAAATAGTGCCTTAAACACTTTTGGTGCATTCTTTTCTGCAGCCATGGAGATGGATAGTCTAGGGCTTAGAGCATGTAGAGTGGGCTGAAGTCTAGTTCCAGGCACATATGTGTATATATGCATATGCATATATATGTATGTATGTATGTATTTTTTCATCATCATCTTTTCTAGCTTATTCTTTGTTGTAAAAGATAAAAGACTGACCAAAAGCTGCTCAGGAAGGACAGGGTTTATTCCACATATATTTCCAGGTGAAAATCCATCACTGAAGGAATTACCCTGGAGGCAGGAACCAGGGAGCAACTCTCTTTACTGGTTTGCTCACTGAACTCACTCAGAGGCTTAGATATGTGCTTAGCTATCATTTTTAGACAGCCCAGGGCCAGATGTCTAGGAATGATGCCACTCAGATGGGTAGACCTTCCAGTATCAATTAACAGTCAAGACAGTGCTCCACAGACATGCCCACAGGCCAATCTGATTCGAGAAGTTTTCCAATCTAGACTCTCCTAGATGACTCCAGACTGTGCCAGGTTGACAGTGAAAGGTAATTATGACATCATCCTTAGCAGTGGCTTCCACCATTTAGGTTCAATTCCTGATGCAAGATGGCTGCCGGAGAGCCAGCCACCATGCTTGTTGTGAGAAAAACGAAATCTGAGTAAGTGGAAGTTTGCTTAGCTGACACCTAGAAGCAGCAGAAAGCTGAGGCCAAGTGGGATGTCTGGGCATGTGACTAATGTCTCCCCTGTGACTAAGTCAGACCCACAGCATTTTGAACACAGTGGCTCTTTCTCCTGTATGCTATTGGGATGGCAAGAGTGAAACCAATGTAACTGTAGAACCTTTGAAATCCTTAACATGGGAACTTGAATCCTTTTCTTATTCCTCCCTCCCTCCCTCCTTCCCTGTGTCTCCTTTCCCTTCCCTCCCTCCCTTTTATTCTCTTTCCTTCCTTCCTTCTTTTCGTCCCTCCCTCCTCCCAGCAGCATTTAAGAAGTGCCGCATAGCTCCTCTATCAATGTCTCCTGAGCTAGTATCCCATCACATGACCATAAGTCTTGGTGGAAATGAAACCCAGGGGAATGGAATCTTTACTCTGCGTGACAAACTCTCTAGCTACACACCAGGATTTTATAGTATGGAGGAAGAACAACAAAAAGGCATCAGGAAACCATATTTTATCTTTATTGTAGTTATCAAATCCTACATCCAGCTCGAACTACGATGGGACCCTGATTTTGGTCGCTAGTTTATTGGATAGTCCTGAATCGTCTTCAGTCATGACTGGAGGCAGGAGGGGGATTCTTTACTTTTTGAAAAGGAGATGTGTTGGAGGAGGCTGAGGTTCTTCTGCTGTGTACTACATTGCCTGCCCGCGACTCCCAGAAGCCTAGAAGCCATCTTCATGACTCTATGAGTTCTATCATGGAGGACTAAGTGACATTTATTTAGGGATGAGTCCTACTCATGCCATGTGGCAGATGGCAGAGTGGAGCAACAGAAAGAAGCCAGTGCAAGAGAGGCCTACTGCTGGATTTCTTAGAAAATCCTTTCTGTGTGGTTTAAAACAGTTGAGTCAGGCTAGTGTCCTACTTGCTGTCAAATGCCTTCTGACTGATGTGCAGGATGGGAAGGAAAGTGACTCATCCCTAGTCTCCCTGTTATGAGAGAGAGCAAACTGGTCTATTTCAGCAGTTTCTGTGTTGAACCTCCCACCCTGAATTGGGGGTAAACCACTTTGTATCTCTTAATTCACACTTCATTTATTTCTTCATTCTCCTCCTCTCCTCCTCCTCCTCCTCCTCTTCCTCTTTTTTCTCTTCTTCTCCTCTTCTTATCTTCTATTTCTCATTCTCCTCTTCCTCCTCCACTTCCTCCTTTTCCTTCTCTTCTTCCTCTTTCTTCTCCTTTTCCTCTTTTCCTCCTCTTCCTTTTCCTCTCCCTCCTCCTCTTTTTCCTCCTCTTCCTCTTCCTGTTTTGCTTCCTTTTTTTCTTCCTCCTCCTCTTTCTTCTTCTCTTTCTCTTTCTCTTCCTCCTCCCTCTCTTATTTCTTCTCTTCCTCTTTTGCCTCTTCATCCTTCTTTTTTCTTCAAGGCACTAGAGAACAAACCAAGGCTTCCTGCAGGTCAAACAATCTCTCTCTGCCAGGGCCCATGCCTAGCCCTATAGTCTTTCTAAAGACAGTTGTTTTAGATTTCCAGAAAGTGTACTTTTTGACAGAACACTTGATAGTCTCAAGTTACAATCATATTATTTTGGGAACACAAGACTCCTGGCTCCCTTGCACTGGCTAAGGAAGAGTGGGTGATTTTCCTGGGAGCATGCTTTTGTGGGTAGGGACCAGAGACTAGGAGCCTGTCCTTTTAAAGTCCCCTGTCCTACCCTCTCTCTGGTTACTTCAGTTCAGATACTGTGTCTGGAATACTATGGCCTGACTTAGTCATGGGGAGGGCACATCCCTAGAAACATCCCACGTGGCCCCAGCTTTCTGCCTTGTCTTACGTGAATTCCTTTGGCTCGAGAACTCAGCACTGCTCATGTTGAGAGAGATGACTTCGTGTTATAGAAAAGCGGTGATTTTAGGCCTCAGCTGTTGTCAAACATATCAGCTATGGCTGTCACCCTCCCTCTGGCTGTTCTCCAAAGCATGATGGAAATCATTAAGATGGCCATGTCTCTTTCCCTGGAAATCAGATCCCTGAGGGGTTTCCTGCACTCCAGCCCCATCTGTTCCTCATTTCTGACCATGTCATGTCACAATTGTTCCCAATCATGTCTTGTTTCTTTAGGCCTCACACACCTGACTGGGAAAAATTCCCTCCCGTGTGAGTCAGATCTGTCTGTAGACATTCATGTATGTGTGTGTGTGTGTGTGTGTGTGTGTGTGTGTGTGTGTGTGTGTGTGTGTCCAGGCCCATGTGACAGACTCAACCATGTTCTTCATATGCTCTCTCAGCCACACAGCATGGCTGTCAGCAGGGCAAAGAAACCCAAGTCAGCTACCAACTGCTCATAAGAACTGGCACAGGCTGGTCAGAGCCCTTGACCCTTAGTTTCCTAACAGGCAGCATGGACATTATAATCCCTAAAGGAAATAGTGGGCTAAGAAGAGTTAGATTGTATTCAGGGAGAGGAGGGCAGAGCACAGGAAGAAATATGGGGAGGGATAAATAACATTAAAGACCTTTAAAAAAGTTACTTGAAAACCTACTACTGTAAGAAGCCCCTAATACACACACACACACACACACACACACACACACACACACACACACACACAGAGAGAGAGAGAGAGAGTTAAAGTGGAGTTACTCTATAACAGGGCAATGATATTATTGCTTATTAGACACCATAGATTAACAAACAAAACCCCAGTGCTAGGAATGAGTTACTTTTTTTGGAGTTGCTGACCACTGAGATCCCATAGGACACCCCGCCCCCATCATAGGTTTATTATCCTTGCTCTTGATTACCCCCTAGAACACAATGGTTAGATCTTATTGCTGATGGTATTTTATACTGAAGTCGCAGAACGTGGAGAAATCAAGCTGGTTCTGATCTAGAGGCCCCACCCTTACATGATAGCTTCCTCAGGGCTGGCAGGTGCTACATAGGCCACCAGAGGAGGGCTGTAATTATCAATCATACCCAGCTGTGGACACACTGGGCTACAGTAACGCCTGGTCTGGCAAAACATGTCCACTTGAGAAACAGTGGTATGAAAATCATGCGGTAACCCACCATTTTCTGACTGGAATTAAGCATTGCTCCACAAGATAAAACCTATAGCTAGCACCGTTATTCGGTCAAGATTTTATGACTACATATGTGGCGGGCCGTGAAGTGCTACTCTGATTTGACTGGTTGGCTGCAGTATTAAACCAACTCATGATGACTTGTCGTTTGACTCAAAGGCCAATGCATCTCTTGGTCCTCCTCAGAGAAGCTTCTAAATGCACACCTGAAACACTGATGAACTCAGGAGTGGCCAGGGTGCACAGATTTAGAGACTGCAGAGTGCTCAGCCCAAATGGAACAAATGTCCTTTGACCTCCTCCTGTGACTCGGGGATCATTTCTGAAGAGGGTGTAAAAAGTGCACATGAACCAGAGGTGGGAAACAGTGTGTTTTGGATACAGCAGAGCAGATGCACACAGGAAATCATAGTGGTTGCAAAAGGATGCACAAAACCCAGGCCACCTCAAGCCAGACCAATCGCAGCAGAGATTTGGAAGTTGGGCATGAAATCCCATGCCTAGTTGTGAAGCTATTTTCAACTGTCAGGGAGAAGGAGATATAGAGATAGTGTTCTCTGAGGACGTAGCCCCTAGGAGACCATATCAGAATACTTAGGCATCACAATTTTTGGTTTTGAGTTTTTTTTTTTTTTGAAATATGAAAAGACACAAAAGTTTGTAGGTTAGAAAGGGGGTGTTAGATCTGGAGAGGGCAATGAATACGATCAAAACACATTGTCTGATGCTCTCAAAGAACTAATAAAAATGCCAGCCCTGCAGATTTCTACTCAAAGGCTCACTGGGAGAAGGATGATGGGGGAGGATGGGGGGGGATAAAGGAGACCAGGGGAGGAGGAGAGAAAGGGGAAGAGCACAGATGACCACAGTGCTTCATGTGTATAGGAGAGTGGCACAGAGGAGTCTCTTACTGTGGACAATTAATTATGCTAATTCAATTTCTGAGACAGGGTCTTGTTATGGAATCCACACCAGGTTGGAGCACCACATCCCCCTGTTCAAGTCTCCCTAATGTTGTTGTTAGAGAGTATATCCTCTCTCAGCTTTAATGCAAACATTGTCATTTAAAATGTTAAATTAGGGCTGGGACTTTAGTGTACTGGTAGAATGTTTGCCTAGCATGTAAGAAGCCCTGGGATCTATCTCTAGCACAGCATAAACTGGGGCACACAAGACTTTGTCGAAAAGAGCTAAAAAAGCCCATTTAACACACACACACACACACACACACACACACACACACACACACACACACACACACACACACACACACACACAAACACACATCAAAGGCACTCAATAAAAGATCAATTAAAAAACAACCATGAGGCTGGCCTGGTCTACAGAGTAAGTTTCAGGATACCAGAGCTCCACAAAGAAACCCTGTCTCAGAAGTAAAAAAGCCAAAAACCAAAACCCCAAAACTAAAACAAATCAAACTGAGCTGAAGCAAACAAAACCAAACCAAACCAAACCAAACAAAAAGCAACCATTTGTCATAGGTTGTTTGATAATAGCTCTCAAGGTGTCATAATTTTTTTTCTGATTTCAAATGCTTTGCTTTTCTGTTCGATTTGCTATTTTCTGGTTCCCCAGGACAGAGAAAAGAAGTACTTCCCCCTGCTTTGGTCAGTCATGGGCTGGAGTGTTGCAGGGAACTTGCAGCTCTGTTTTGTCCTGGGCTTTCTTGAGATCCTACTGGGAAAACAAGACCAGGACAGAGGGCATGAGCCCAATGGTAAGACTGGAGTGACCATTACCCCATGACTTACCACTACCACCATCCCAGAAGAAAATGTCTCCAAGAGGCCTCTGAGACTGTTAGGGGCCTGTGGCAGCACTGCCTCATCCTAACCTGTCTTCCATCTGCTTACTGACCTGGACCAACCTGGTTAGTTTCCATTAAAGGAGACAATCAGTCGTACTGTTGCCTTTCTCTGAGGGTTCATAGATCCCATATGGTCATTTGAAGGGAAAAGGAAAGAGATGGTATATCTAGCTACTATATTTATCATCATCAGCACCACCAGCACCACCACCATTATTATGCAGTGGCTGAGAGTGAAGCTACCAGGCCTTCAAATTGTTAGGAAAGCACTGAGCTGTACTCTCAAATATCTTCATCATCCTTAGGAAGAGAAGAAACCAAAGGACTGCTCAGGGGTTAAAAACAGAATCAATATCACCTCTTTTCTGTCCATAGCTTAGGTTCATAACCTCCTTACCTTGAGACCTAAATGTTATCTTTAATGTTTACTGGCCTTTGGGGGTGGAGTGGCAGCGACAGAGATGAAGACGTTGAGTTTTCCCATGAGTACTTGCTGGTTGATAATCGGTGACCCTGTGATACCTGGTAGGCATAGTTAATATCTATTAGGCAGAAACAGTGTATCCTATTGAGTGACAGTGGTCACATTAGCTCAAACACATGGCTCACCTCTTGTTACTAGTTTCTTGTCTGTACTGTTGCCTTTGGGATGTGAGCTCTTCGGTGTGCTGGGTATGATGTTAATGTCAGTGCAAATATTCTTAGTGAAACTTCACCATAGTTCAGGGAATACTATTCATATTTTCTACAGAAAAGAAAACAGGCCAAGGAAATAATAAATTCAATCAAAAAGGCCAAGCAGGTTGTTAAGGAGAACATTTGCTGTCTCAAGGTTTGAGTAGCTGGCAGGTTATTTCATGATAAAGCCAGGCATTCTTCGTCTCATGGGACATATTTGAAGCATCCTTATTAGGCTCTTGTTCCAGAGATTTCTATGAATATGGAACAGAAGCTTCTAGAGTAGGGACTGCACTACACTGTCAAGGGGCCAACCAGTAAAGCCCTCTTCTGAGCACCTGGTCTTAGAGAGAAAGTACCAGCTGAAACTAGTGAAGGGCAGAGAAGAATGTCCTTGGGGAGAGAGTTCACCTTGGCTTTTATAACACAAGTGGCTCTCAGCAGCTTGTTCCCAGCTTGCTTCCACTGTGGAAGTGGATGTGGATTTGTTGCTCCAGGGCTGTCCTCTGGTCACCTTAATCTAACCACTGTGCATTTCTTTCTAGGGGCAGTAGATTGCATCCTTGCAATCCCGCCCCCCTTTATTTCTGTGCCTCGTTCTTTCTTCTAGTGTCCACCCGAGAGTCCCTACCTTTTATACTCACCACCTCTTTGCTTTCCCATCAACTTTTTGGTTCTCTAGCATCCAGATAGCATCTCTCTCTTAAAAAAGATTTATTTATTTGTTTTATTTATGAGTACACTGTAGCTGTCTTCAGACACACCAGAAGAGGGCATCAGATCCCATTACAGATGGTTGTGAGCCACCATGTGGTTGCTTTGAACTCGGGACCTCTGGAAAAGCAGTCAGTGCTCTTAACCACTGAGCCATTTTGCCAGCCCCTCCAGATAGCATCTCTTACCCGACTCTGCCACCTCTGAAGCTTTCCCTCTCTGTAGCTTAACCACCACTTTCGTTCTCTTCCTCTTCTGCAAGGGTTTGGATCCTGCCGCTGTTCTCTTAACTCCTCCCAAAGTATCCACTAAAGATGTTTCATAACAGATGTTTGTGATTTGATTAAAACATAGCTTGGGGGCTGGGGAAGTGCCTTAGCAGATAGGAGCATTTGCTGTTCCTGCAGGGGTCTGGGGTAGAGCTCTCAGCACTCCCATCAGGTGGCTCACAACTCCAGGGGGAATCTATCACTGTCTTCTGTACTCTATGGGCACCAGTAACTCAAGTGGTTCATTTAAACTCTGTCTGTCTGTCTGTCTGTCTGTGTGTGTGTGTGTCTGTCTGTCTGTCTGTCTGTCTCTCTCTCTCATACACACACACACACACACACACATACACATCCCAAACAAACAAATCTTGAAAAATTAAGAACTGGAAGAAGAATTATTCTCAAAAGCAAACCTTCTCTTTCCACCAATTACACACTGTGGCTGCTCATACATCCAGGTCTCAAGCTGACATTCCCCCCTTGGATATATTTTATGAACTGTTTCACTCCAGGATAAGACTGCTTGTTTCAAGACTTGTTATTAGTGGGCTAGAAAAAGCTGTTATTGTAGTCAAGGAATCTGGATGGCTGAACTTAGTACTGTACACTGCATAATAAGCAAGCTGGGAACGGCCATCCTTCAGGTAGATGTGACGAAGCGTGAAGGTCATGGCTTCTAGAATGTCCTCTTACTCTTGAGAGATTAGATGTCACTGACCCTCGCATTTTCCTATAGCCCCATCACCCTGTCTTTCTCACCATAAAACCATAATGGCACCTGGCATCTGTCACTAGCAGGTGCTTAGTGTATGGCTGCCCTGAATAAGAGGGAGCCTTTGTCTCGGGTAGGTTCTTGTCATCTCGTTCTAGAGTGGTAGAGTTTCTACTGGTTGTCATTCAGAACTTTTGTTTGTACAGTAAAAACCCTGTCAACTGAACCTCCCCATTTAGCCTTTCTTTTCACCCCCAACTTAGGTCCATTCTAGGAACTTCAGGTTACTAGAGACACTGAAATAAATGAGCATGTCTCCAAGGAGCTGAGAGTCTACTGTCCCGATCCTTTGTCAATGTCTTTTTCCATTTCCACCTGATGGCTACTTGTGGATATCTGAGTTGGGGTTCTCCTTGGTTCTCCCCTTCTGATTCTGTTGTTTCTGTGGTATGGGCACCTGCTGTGATGCCCATTGATGTGGTCCATGGGGCTGGAAGTTGAGATTTGCTGGGCTGAAACCTTCCAGTGTGCAGTTTTCTCCACTTTAACTGCAGGCATCCTC
The DNA here is from genome assembly GCF_963924665.1 of Micromys minutus. Taxonomy (NCBI): domain Eukaryota; kingdom Metazoa; phylum Chordata; class Mammalia; order Rodentia; family Muridae; genus Micromys; species Micromys minutus. Next base: position 12,878,558 of record NC_137972.1, on the reverse strand, counting down.
TCCAGACAAAGGCCAAGTAGAGTGTGCTATCAGGCATACCTGCTGTGTTTTCTGGAGAAATCTTCCCCACATGAATTTTGGTAAATATGTCTGTAGCTGACTTATTCCTCCCCTACCCCAGAATTACTTCCAGAATTGTCAACAGATTTCAAAAAAAAAAAAAAATCACTTGATTGGGAAGCTCCATTTAGTTCACAAAAATGTCATTGAGCCCAGCCATGGTTACTGGGTCCACTTTATCTACAGTCCTGTTGCTTAGGAACTGACCCAATTTAAGAGATTTCAAGACCTCACTTGCCCTAAGCAGAGGAAACTTTAGAAGATGACAGATTAGCTTATTGTCTCGAGGGCAGTGCCAGCTTATGCGTTTCTATCTATATGTGTCAGCACCTGTCACATTATACATTTTAAACATATGTGGTTCATTAGATGTCAATTACATCTTAATAAAGCTGCTAAACAAACCTCACTGGACCCCACATCTCTTCCCTTTCTTCTGCATGGAGTTAACCATGTTGTTTTGTTTTACTGTCCTCAGACTCACCAGACAGACATTTTATGAAGCAGACAGTACCAAGAGAATAAAAACACAGTCCACAGATCCGCATATGTTTGTATCGGTGACGTCTGTTTAATAATCAGGGCTCAGAGCTATATAAATAGATAGAACCAGAACTCAGATAAGGAGAGGACAGAGGAAAGGAAATGTAGAATCTTGAGAAATTTGTGTGATGAGGGGACAGAACAAAATGGTAAAGAGCCAGCTTAGGGGATTAGAAGATGTATTGGTTAGTTTTGGTCAACTTGACATAAACTCCAATCACCTGGGAAGTGGTTAACCTCAATCAAGAAATCCACCAGATTGGCCTGTGGGGACATGTTCTTGGTTGGTGATTGATGTAGAAGGGCCTAGCCCACTGTGGGTAGTGCTACCACAGGCAGGTGGTCCTGGGCCATATGAGAAAGCAGGCTGAGCAAGCCCTGGGGAGCAAGTCAGTAAATGGTGTTCCTCCATGTCCTCTGCTTCAGTTCCTGGCTTCTTTTGGGAATGGACTTTATCCTGTAAGTGGAAATAGACCCATTCCTCCCCCAGGTTCCTCTTGGTCACAGGAATAGCAAGAAAATGAGGATGAAGTGTTAAAATAAGTTTTTAATCAAAAGCAACCACATTGTTGCTCAAGTAATCATTCTATGGTTCTATTCAGTAAGATGGATGGTGAATCTGCTGGAGGCTTTGAAGTCAGATGAACAGCTGACTGTTGGCCTCACTGTTGATTACATCTTCGAACTTAGGTAAAAATTTCAGCTGAGCTTCAACTTTCTGCTGTGTAAAAAGATACAAGGGAGAAGGAAGTTATCTCCTGTGGGTGTTGAGAGGCTCAGACAGGATAAGATAAAGCCAGAGCTTTGTCTAGAATCTTGTACACAACAGGTCATGTTTCTCCCTACCTTAGATTTCCATTTGAAATGTTTTACTCAGGGCTGCAGAGATGGGAAAGTTTTGTTGTCACTGTTTTTTTCTTCCCCAGTGAAGTATACAAGCTTGAAGGCCTCAGTTTAATCCTCAGCACCGACATAAATGCTGGGCTCAGTCCTGGTTGCCTATAAGCTCACTGCTAGGGAGGCAGAGGTGGGAGGATCCCTGAAGCTCACTGACCAGCAAGTCTAGCAGAATAGGCAATAACAGAATAAATTCAGGGAAAGACCTTGCCTCAAAATGATAAGGTGGAAAGCTATTAAGGCAGACACCTGTAGTTGACTTTTTGTACACATACACAGACACAGACACACACACACACACACACACACACACACACACACAAAACCATGCACAACATTTTTTTCCTATATTTACGTATCTTCTGGAGTTTCATCAAGTCCATTAAAATATTTTTGTATATTTGTATTTCCCTTCTAATTGTAGAAGTTATCCATTCTAGTATTTCTGAAAGGATTCAGAATATGAATCAACATGGTGAAAAGCCTTCCTTCTGTATGAGTTCTTGAGAGAAATGAATATCCTAAAACACAAGAGCTCATTCTTAGTCTGAGGAATGCAGTGTAGGCAGAAACGTTGGAACAAAAAGAGGTGGGAAGAGAAATACTGTGCACATTTTTCTTATCACCTTCTTCCCTTTGTCCCTCTGCCTCCTCTTGACCATTTGCTTCAGGATAACATTGTCTCCGTGTAAATACTCAGCACAAGAGAGGCATGGTATTGATTCCTTTAGACGATCAAGTTTAAGAATGCTTGCTTAGGGTACAGAGGAGGGTTGGCAACATTGCATGACTCAGAGCAACTCCTACAGTTCTGTTTCCTTCTTAAGGGCAGACCCAGGGCTTCTAGTCTTATTCTTGGCTTATATTTCTTCCCAGCCTTCAAACACAGCCAAATTAGCCATTGAACACTGAAGGTTCCTTTCTGGTGCTTCCCCCTATACCCTTATAGTCCTCCTCCTCTTCCTCCTCTTTCAATTTCTCCTTCCTTTGGCTGGGTCTCCAATGTATCCCAAATAGGTTCAAACTTAAATTGATTTTGTTGGTTTTGCCTCTTGGGTACTGAAACTACAACCATGTGCCACCATGCCCAACCTACAACCATGTGCCACCATGCCCAACCTACAACCATGTGCCACCATGCCCAACCTCACCCAATAATATCTGGTTCCCTCTGAAGCAGTTTTACATACAGGGCTTTTTTTTTTTTTTCTTGTCTACCAATCACTTCACTGCCAGTGCTAAAGAACCTGAACTGACTAGTTTTATGTCAATTTAACTTAAGCTAGAGACAGAAGATGGGAGAAAGCCTCAATTGAAAAAATACCTTCATAAAATCTGGTTGCAGGAAAGTTTTTAACTTTAGTGATCAATGGGAGAGAGCCCAGCTCACCGTGGGTGGTGCCACTCCTGGGCTGACTGTCTTGGATTTTATAAGAAAGCAGGCTGATTAAGCTATAATGAACAAGCCAGTAAGCAGCACCTCATCATAACCCCTGCCTCAGTTCTTGTACCCAAGTTCCTGCATCTAAATTCCTGCCTTGTGTGAGTTCCTGCACTCCCTGCTTTGGATGATGAACTGTTATATGAACTGTGAGCACAATATATTCTTTCTTCTCCAAAATACTTTTGGACATGGTGTTTCATCACAGCAATAGTAACCTTAACTAAGACAAGTTGGTCCTAGGAGTGAGATATGGATGGGACAGGCCTGACTATGCTGTTGGTTGGCAGGATCAGGCCTTTGGACTAGAAAAGCAGTTGTATTCTTTGATGGGTCATACCAGGAGGAGTGTGAAGAGCAGTGGTGCTAAGAGCAACATAGATTATGACACCCTGGCTCAAGGGTTTTAAGAAGAGAAGAATATTAGGTGTCCTAGGGATTTTTCTTTGCGATAATTTGGTTAAGACTGTGTTATTTTCTGCCTTTGTCCAAAAAAAAAAAATATGCTCAAGGCTAAATTGAAGTGTCTTTGGCATTGGCAGAGGAGATTTTAAGACAGCCTAATATTGACTCTGCTGTGTTATTATTAGTGGTCACCCTTACCTAGATCTATAATGAAGAAGATCAAGCTGAACAAAGAAAAATGCAAAATGTATAGTTTGAGGAGAATAGGGCTCCAGGAAGTATAATGAAGATGAATCCAGTGCTCAAAGAGTTAAAAAGTATAAAGAACAGACTATTCCATACTAAATGGAATAAAAGCAGTGGTGACCTCAGGGCAAGACTCAATCTGGCTAAGTTGCCAACTTGTGAAAATGAATTTAAGAAAAGCTTAAAGCGTGAAGGAAACTATCGGGAACAGAACATTGATGAACTTGGTAGCTTCAGCCACATGATTCTGGTTTTAGAGTCAAGGATAGATCCATAGCTAAGGAAAGCCACTGAGACCAGGAATGCATTAGGAGTATTTCTGCATGGAAGTTCAGAGAGAGCCAGGCTATTACATGAAGCTGTGAAAGTGAAGGCTAGTTTTTGTTAGAGACCCCAAGATGTTGGAGATGCCAGAGCCGTAGGATACCAGCCAAGGAGAGCTGCTGACCATAGAATCAGCCCAGGAGAAAGAAGTGTGTCACCTTCAACAAAGCTGGAAGGGGTTGGTGACTGGAAGAGTGCTGTGATGTCAGACATGGAGATGCAGGGTTTGGAGTTTGCCCTGCTGGGTTTTGGTCTTCCTTTGGTCACCAAAGGAAGTATTTTGAATATAGAAAAGAGTATTTTCTCACTCTTGTAGTTAAGATTGCTGCAACAAAGCACTCCAACTAAAGTACTGTGCGGAAAAAGAGGTTTATTTGGCTTATATTTCCACATCACTGTTCATCATTAAAGGTAATCAGGACAGGAACTCATGCAGGGCAGGAACCTAGAGGCAGGAGCTGATGCAGAGACTATGAAGAAGTGCTGCCCCTCATGGCTTGCTCATCCTGCTTTCTTATAGAACCCAGGACAGCCTAGGTATGGCACCACCCACAATGGGCTGGGCTTTTCTCCATTAATCAGTAATAAAGAAAAACTCTTACACACCTGCCTACAACACGGTCTTATGGAGGCATTTTCTTAATTGAGGTTTCCTCCTCTCAAATGGCTTTAGCTTGTGTCAAGTTGATATAAAACTGCCCAGAACACTTACTGGGTCCCCCCCCCCACTTTTGGAATGGTAATGTACTCTGCGCTGAGGTATGCTGAAAGTATGAGATCTGCTTTTTAATTTTGATTTTATGGGGGGGGGGGGCTAGAGTTAAGAGAATACCATGAGTCTGAGAAGAGATTTTGGAGTTGAGACTATAAAAGACTACGGGGACTTTGGAAGCTTGATTAAGTGCATTTTGCATTATGATATGACTATAAGCCTAAGGAAGCTAGAGAGTGGAACGTGACAGTTTGAGTAAGAATGGCCCCCATAGGCTTATATATTTGAATCAAAGAGTGACACTGTTTGAGAAAAACTAGAAGGATTGGGAGGTATGGCCTTGTTGGAGAAAGTGTCACTAGAGGTGGGTTTTTGAAGTTTCAAATGCCCCTTCCAGATCTAGTCTTTCTCTTTGCCTGCCCACACCAAGTATATGTTTTCCTTTATATGAGTTGCCATGGTCATGGTGTCTCCTCACAGCAATTAGTATGCTGATTAAGACACCAGCATGCTGATAAATAACCATTACTTTATTTACTATTCAGAAACAGCTTCACAATGACACCACTTTTAAGGAAGGGGAAATAGCCTCAAAGGCAAGTTAGTCAGTTACTCAATGCTAGTCAGTTACTCAATGTTATAGTTAGGAGCTATGGGTCAGGGTTTCAGATCTAACCTGTATCTCTCCCAAGTGTCACATAGCCATTCTTACCCTCTCTGTGCTGTCTTGGTGATTACCTGAGAGTAGGTCATGAATCTTAAAGACAGGGGCTGTTTGTGTCTTTATGGTGCTTAGAAAAGCTCTTGGCATAGACTGAACATTCAGGACGTGCTTGTTGAATAAATACATAAACAAATAAGTCTCGACAGAGCCCTCCTCACCACAAGCGGTCCCCCTAACCCCGAGCCAAACACAGACAGTTGGAGGGAGGTGACTTCTTGGTGTCCAAGAGCAGTAGCAGCAGATGGTGCTGTCCAGATCTGAGACTTGGTCCCTTACTCCTGCACTGAGCTCCCCACTCTCCACCCTCTTGTCACTCTCTGAGTTGTCCCTGCTCCAGGTAGGTGGCCGGTTGAAGCCAAGGTCCTTCCAGCAGAAAACACCTGGCTGGTCAGAGCCTTTTTGTCCCTGCAATTACCTTCTATTTCCCCCTCTCTCTTCAATTTCATGCAAAGCCAACTGGTACTTCTTTCAGGCAGCTGAGAACACCAGATGGAAGGGTAGGGGGAGGTGGAGGCAGGGTGCGAGGCAGCGAAGGGACAAGCGGGGCTGTGGATGAGAGGGACCATTAGAAAACATGTGATATGGGGATAATGCCAGGCAGGTCAGTGGAGGTAGGAAAGGCAGAAAGGGCGGAGAAAGCCAGCAGGCACCATATGTGTACACACACACACACAGTACTTTCAATGTACCATTAAAACAGAGAAACGTTCTGGTTTCCGTAGCAACAAGGACAAGATCGGTGCCTCAGCCAGTGAAATTTATTGGGGGAGAAAGGCATTTGCCTGTTAAGGAGTCTGATGAATTGGGGGATAATTATACAGCACTCTGCCACCATTAACACGTACAAACACAATTCAGAAAATATTGTAAAGGGTATGGCAGACTGATGAAAATCCCACAGAGGCAGGGGTGGGAGGGAGGGGCAGAAGGCAGAGGAAAGGGCTACAGGAATGTTCTAGGTAAATGTCCCGGGGTGTGAGGTACCGTTAGAGCCTGCTCGCAGGTCAGTCTTCAGAGACTTAAGGTAAAGTAAAGCTGGATATATCTGTCCCCAGTTCTACAGTGAAAGAACATTGTGTCCTGTTCTCATTTGTGGTTTCAGAAAGTGGGTAGGTGGATATAGATAGTCTAAGAGTTTGGTAGTAGTGGACTCTGTGACATTTGGGCCCTGTGACTATAGTGTCCCAAGGAACTCTTAGCTGACCCATCAAAGGATAGGATAGTAGAGGAGTTGCCTGACAGCCGAATCATGCGTTACAGAATCTTGCCTGGAAAAGAAGAAAAAGAAATCACAATTATCTTGTTCTCTTGGTAGCAATAACCCCATGCTAAGTACATAGTAATTGCTAAATAAAACACTGTTAGAATGGGGACTGGGGTGATGAGGACTAGGATTATGATTCAGCTGATAATGTGCTTGCTATGCAAGCATGAAGACCCGAGTTCACATCACCAGTGCTCACATACAAAGTCAGATGTGGTGCTGTGTATCTATAATCCCAGTTCTGGGGAGGCAAACAGGGGCTTGCTGGCCAGCTAGGCTAGCTGCACCAGAGAACTCCAGATTCAATGAGAGACCCTGCTTCAAAACACAAGGTAGGGAGCAGTATGAGAAGTCAGTCAGTGCCAATCTCTGGCCTCTGAAAACATGTAAGTGAAAGACTCTATAAATGGATGGGTAGGTGGTTAAAGAGTGAGCAATGGATGAATGGATGAGAAGCAGGAGAGGGGACCTGTGTTCTCATCCTTTTCTTACTTATGGTAACTAAGTGGCAGATTAGACTTTCAGAGGGGCTGTCTCTCGATAAGATAGGCATTAGGATTCTGGGACTGGACTGTTCTGTGTCCCAGAAGACCTTTGAGCAGCAAGGCCATTTGAATATTCTCCCCTTGTCTTGATGACATGTCCTGTGGTGTATCATGCTATTGGCTCTGTTGACTTAGAGCACAGGAGCTGCCTACCGCTTCTGAGTACCCAGGCCAGTTCTTGCTCCTGTGACTTAGGATTTTGTTCTGAGTCTTTTTTTCACCTTCTGATTTCCTATACTGCCAGAGGCTGCTCGCGGCTGATGTCTCACACTTTCATTCAGAACCACACTATCTCCTTGAGTTGGCTTCATTGAGAATGGTCCCCATAGGCTCTTATATTTTGAATGCTTCGTCATTGGGTAGTGGACATGTTTGGGAAAGATTAGGAGGTGTGGCTTTCTTGGAGCAGATATAATCTTGTCAGTGAAGGTGTGTCTCTGGGGGTGAACTTTGAGATCTCTCTCACTACTTGCTGCCTGTGAATCTGGAGGTAAAGCTCTCAGCTTAGTGGCATGTGTGTCTGCTTCCCTCCACGATAATCATTTATTAGCCCTTTGACTCAGCATACTTCAGTATTTTAGCATTTGTCAGCCATGCTCCTGAAAGAAACACATGGCTTTACCAAGCTGGACATGGATGGGACCACTCCTTTGGTCTGCTGTTGGTTCCCTACCTTGGGTTAAAAAACATTTATTTTATGTCCTGTGAAAATTTCCCCACCCCCCTGCTTCTAGACACTTGGCCCTGGTATTTGACAATGGGCCAGGACAAAAGATATAAGCTCAAGGCAGAATCTGACTTTGGGCCAGGACTCAGGAAATAGACCCAGATTAAGAACATTTAAATTTGACTTAATGCAAAGCTTAGAGTAGGCTTAGCAGAGACACATGTAGCATTCCTTTTGTCTTGGTCATCCTGATTAGTCCCTAGTAAGGTGTTTGCAGGATTTTGTTTTTTTGTTTACTCCTTGATTTGTTCCTTGACCCAGAACTGGTATTATTTTGCATATACTCAAAATGGTATAAATGCAGACTGGAAAAAATTAAACCCACCTCAACCTCAGAACTGTCTTGGGTCATGCTACAGTGTCATCTTTTTTTTTTAATTTTCGCTCCTGGCCTGGAGAACCGGTTGACCGACTACTGAGCTGGCTTGGTCAGTTTCTTCCCGAGAAAAATCACCCGGCAAGTATTTAATTGTCTATTACTTTTCCCTTAGTTTTGCTATGCTCCTATGACTGTAGACTTGGGAGTTCTGTCTTTGGAGAACTTCTCATTGGTGGCAGCTTCTTTGAGAGGTGTTAGGGGAAGGATAAAGAGAGTGGGGGGCATATGGTCCATGGAGGTGCGGCGGGACCTGAGGGCAAGGGAGATGCCTCTGAGGGGCCCATGTTGGGAATCCCTTCCCCCTGAGCGACCAGCCACATGATGGTATAGTACAGAATAGAGTTTATTCAGGTCATGGGAGAGTTAAGAGGGTGGTAGAGGCAGAGAGAGAGAGGGAGAGGGGAAAGTAGAGGAGTAGAGGAGTAGAGGCCGGCCATGAGCACGTGGAGAGAGAGGGGGGAAGGGAAGGGAAAAGGAGGAGTAGGGGTGGGAGAGCACTGCTGCAAAAGCACAAGAGCAAGAGAGAGAGGAGGGGTCAAGCAGCTCCTTTTATAGTGTCAGGTCACTGGGGCAGAGCATACCTGGCTACTGCTGGGTAATTGAGGGGTGGGGTTTATAGAATCCCAACAATTGGGCCTTGGGCATCAGAACAATCTGACACCAAGGTGAAAGACATTCATCTAAAGATCTGAAAGGGGAATAAAAGCATCAGGCTTCACCCCAGGCTGATCAACTAAGTGCCAGTTGGCTTCTTGTACAGCAAACGTACACCATGCACACGGATGCCTGGTGGGTTGGAGGAGGGCTGTGAGAGCTGATGGGAAAGTGAGGGGTGACAGAGACACTACTCACAAGCCCTTCCTTGCTTTCATATTCTGGGACTCTGGAAGGAGTTCCAGAGACGTTGAGCAAATTGTTCAAGGTCAAACAGCTAGCCATCAGTGTCCAGTGTTCCTCTTGACTCAGGTCCTGGGATCACTGCAGGTACAGGAAACAGGTAGTGTAGATCGATTCCTCTCTCAAAGCATCAGGTTAGGAATCAGAGACGAGAATATGGCATTGTTGCTGAAGATGAAGGGGGACCTGGCTCAGAACAGGGAAAACTTTGTGTTATTTTGTGAAAGAACTATATTAAACAGATTCTATTCTGACTATCAACAGATTTTCACATTTCCACCTCCCCCCTCCACGATTACCTCCTTCAGCCCCCACCATTCCTTCAAACAGAATGTTTCCTTCCTGCTTGTACTGTAAGACAGCAAAACTGGCTTTTCCTTTAGACTCTGCCTCCTGTACTGAGCCATCTGGGGCTGCATATCTAACTCTATCACCTTTCTTATAACATTTTGTATTCTTTATTATTATTATTATTATTATTATTATTATTATTATTATTATTATCATTATTATTATGATTACCATTACTATTATTAGTATTGGGGATTGACCCTGAGGCCTGACTCACATCAGGTAAATGTCCTACAAGAAACCCATATCCCCAGCCTCTTTTTCCTTTTTTGAGATGGTGGTCTCATTAATTTTTCCCAGCTGGTCTGGAACTTTTGGTCCTCCAGCCTTACTGAGCCTCCCGGGTAGTTAATATTAGAGGTGTACACCCAACACCAGTCCCCACTCTTTAAAAAAAAAAATCTTTCCCAGTTCTGCGCAATGTCTCTGCCAGCCGCCAGGGGTCGCCCTTGGGCAGGTGGAGCCTCCTCTCTGCAGGGCACAGGGCCGTTGGCCAGGAATCTGGAGCCCGCTCCTGTGTATATCAGCGCACAACATTAATCAGAGGCAGCCTCTGCAGTGCTTTTGAAGGGGAGTAAGGATCCAGGGTTGGGAAGGAGATTTTGTAAGCAGCTAAGCCAAGGGCCTTCACCTCTTCTACCCTGGGCTCACAGCAAACTGTGCATCCAGGACAGCCACTGGCTCTGGTCCAGGGTCCTGCTCTGGCTCTCAGGGTTGTAATTTACACAGGGCCTGTGAGTCCTGGGGGGATGGATGTCTGCTGGGCTGTCTTCGTCAGGAGGAGAAGAAAATAGTAGTAGGTCGATGATTCCTCTCTCTCCTTCATTCTCTTTTTGCATGCCTCACCCAGACAACCCAGGTTGGGATCTGCAGGAGGCTAAGTACACATGCTCCTTGGAGCATGAATTTTTCAATGTTACATTTTCATCTCTCCGTCCTTTTTCTCTCATTCCTCTTCCATTGCCTTTTTCCGAGATGGGGCTGCTGGTTAAGATTTGATACAGTTACTGGACACACCTCTAAGATGGAAGCACAGAGGAAAGCAGCGCAGGGGAGCAGGAGAGGAGGCTAACGAGCCTGGAATCCTGCAGGGACCAGAGAAGATGGGGTTTGTCTCGGGTCAAGGTGCCTCAATTTGTCTACTTTACTTCCTCTTTTCTCTATGTGCCCCTCCTGCCTTTCCTTCTTTCCTCTGTTCTCTTTCTTTCCTTTCCTCTCTCTCTTTCTTTTTTTTCTTTCTTTTCTTCTCTCTCTCTCTCTCTCTCTCTCTCTCTCTCTCTCTTCTTTACAGACACAGCACATGTGTAGATGAATGTGTGCGTAATACAAGAGCATGCTTATAAGACAATACAACTTCAATCTTTCATAAGGTGTTTTAAAGAAATTAGACACTAGGCAGAAGTGAATTTAATAGAAGGCATCAGTAGGCAGAAAAGTGGAAGCTGACTAGAACTTCACCAAGGGGAAAGGCAGAGGAGTCTGAAGAAAGACATAAGAGTGAGTTTTCACAGCTTTTGGATAGGGTGAGGGACAGGCTGTGAGAACTTCTGTAAAAGGTAGAAGGGAAAAGGTATGTGTGGCATGCAAAAGTGAGACGAGGAAGGGATACTCAAGTGAGGGACTAGAAAATTGGCCTCTGTGTTAGTTAAGGCTGTATTTCAGGATTGTTAGAATGAGTATATATATAGAAAGAATATTTATTAGAATAAATTACAGTTTCAGTCTATAGTCTAACTAGTCCAACAATGGCTGCCTAGAAATGAAGTTCCAAGAATCCAAATGTTCAGTCCATGAGGCTGAATATCTTAGTTGGTCTTCAGTATATTCTGGAATCCTGAAAATGTAGGCTCTAAGGCCAGTGAAGGAAAGGAATTGCTAGCAAGGTGATAGCAAGTATCAAAGAACAAAAGCTTCCTTCTTCCATGTCTTCATACAGACTTTTAGCAGAAGGTGTGAACCAGATTAGAGGTGGATTTTCCCAGCCAAAGTTCCAGATTAAAAGTAAATCTTCCCATTTCAAATTAAGCAAAAATCCCACATAGGTATGCCTTTCTTGTTTGGATTTTATTTACTTCCAGATGTATTCAGGTTGACATTCAAGAATAGCTATCAAGCCTTTATGCGTAGAGGTTTAAATGAGGGTTCCATGGCCCAGCAGGTGTGTGGTCTAGGGGCATACCTCCAAGGGATAAATTTCTGAAGATCTTTAGGGTTGGGCTGTGCCCAGGTTAGGAAGTCTTTTAGGAAGCCATTGTGATAAAGAGGGCACTCATTTCTGCAGACCTTACACTTCCTGTGTACTCTGATGTCTTCTATAAATCACTATCTCTGAAGGACAGGAGGGAATGATGGGTACAATTCCAGAAGAGGGCCTCATAGCCCTCCCATCCCTTCTAAGGAGTGCCAGAAGCCTTGCTACCTTCACCACAGGTTTAGCTACCTCTGTATTGCTTTTATTTGTTCCATGATTACCAGGCCAAGATGATCTCTGCTCTCTAATGACAGTGAGGTGTTCATGTTATGCCTAGAGAAACAGCCTGCAATAACAACCCCCCCCAGTTATTCTTCAATGAGAAATTAAAGCCAGGGGTAGAGAACACCTTCTCTTTTCAGCCACACGATCTATGCTTATACCCATGTGAGCATACGGAGTGTCTTAGTCAGGGTTACTACTACTATGATAAAAGCAACTTGGGGAGGAAAGGGTCTATTCAGCTTATGCTTCTTTATCACGTTCATCATTAAAGGAATTCAAGACAGGAACTCAAGCAGGACAGGGGCCTGAAGGCAGGAGCAGATGCAGAGGCCATGGAGGGGTACTCCTCACTGGTTTGCTTCTCATGGATTGTTTGGCCTGCATTCTTTAAAAACCAGAACCACAAGTCCAGGTGAGACAGTATCTATAATAGACTGGTCCCACACCCATAAATTACTAATTAAGAAAATGCTCTCAGCCAGATCTTAGGGAAAGATTTTCTCAGTTGAGCCTCCCTAATCTCTGGTCTGATGACTCTAGCTTGTGTCAAGGTGGCATAGACCTTGATATAAAACTTATCAGAATATGCATTTTTTCATCTCTCCTTCTGGGGTGGAAAAAGTTCCCCCTCTGAAATCCTCTGTTTGCTCTTCTCCATGTTTTGTCTTTCACCTGCATCATGTGATCCTTCCAATTTAAAGTTTATTCCTGAGCCTGCAATTCCAGTACTCTGGGGGCCGAGGATTGTGAGTTGGAGGCCAGCATCAGTGATATAGTAAAACCCTCTCTCCAAAAAGAAAAAGGTTCATTACCACTGACATACAAGTCTGTGAGATTATTTTCATCTCCACAAAAACCTCCATTGTCACATAGCCCCTCCCTTAACCTCATTATCAATAAAATACCCAAGTCTACTCATGACACCCCCATGTCCCCAGACAGTTCAGTTTGCTCAGTCTGGGTCATAATACTTCCTGACCAAAATTCCTCTCCATTCTTAATCAACCTAAACTCAGGTGTGGGTTTCTGGGGTTGTGTTGACCTTTCTGTTGTTAACTGGCATATTTACCTGTATTAGTCTGGGATCTCTAGAGAAACATAACTGATAGAACACACACACACACACACACACACACACACACACACACACACACACACAGAGTCTTATATAATGTAGGTTATATGTGAGATTTATTAGAATGGCTTACAGGCTGTGGTCCTGTTATTCCAACAATGTCTTTCTATCAGCAGAAAGTCTAATGATCCTGTAGTTGTTCAGTCTATGTGTCTGGGTATCTCATCTGGTCTTCAGTACACACTGGAATCCTAAAGAAGGAGGCTCTCATGCCTGTGCAAGAAAGGACTTGCCATCAGAATGAGGGTGGGAAGAAACACACAAACATACAACATCCTACTCCTGTGTCCTTTCTATAGGCTGACAGCAGAAGGTGTGGCCCAGATTAAAGGTGGATCATCCTGCCTCTAAAGATCTAGATTAAAGGTGGCTCTTTAAATTATTTAATTAAGAAAGAAAAATCTCTCACTGGTATATTCAGCCCTTGGATTTAGTTAATACCAGAGGTAGTCAAGTTCACACCAAGAGTAGCCATCACAAGTGTACTCCTTGTTAAGTTGACACACAATCAAAGCTCCTTATTTCACGCTTTATTTCCAAATGAAAATAAGTCAGACCACAATCACACCTAAGATGATATAGCTATCCCATGTATAATCATAAACACATCACAAATTTTAGAAATAGGTGGCAATGTCCCTTGAGGGAAATTCTCAAAACTTCAAAGATTAACCACTTATATCTTAACTGATGTTACATTACATGATAAAGAAATAAAGGGAAATTAAACACAGATATCTGTGCAAACACATTAATAACAGACTATGACAGGAACATGTATGTCAATTAGAATTCTCATTTCTGCCACTGGCCACGTATCCTTAGCTGGAAACTACCATCCTTTACTATCTACCTGGCATTTTCTCCACTATTTTCCCATTCTTTTAAAACTCATCACCACACATATTCAAGGTCCTTAGTAGTGAAACGCACCTCCTCATGGACCATACTTTCTACCTCTCCTCTGGGAGCCTGCTTGCCTTTAGTCTGGTGATAGGTCTAGAGACATCAATGGTGGTCTCTGGAAAACATCAGTATTACTTTGCCTCACATCTCCTTCAGGGAAAAGTCACTGCTGGCTTAGCAGACAGTGGAGAATGAATTGTCTCTGTCAGAGATGAAAAAGGCAATATTTAAGGGGGTAGGGGCATGAGTACATCTTCTGCTGAGGGTGGAGAGACTGCTTCCTCAGGTGAGGTAAACCCTTGAGAACCTGAGCTTTCAAGGTTCTTAGTTTTAATAGGGTCCTTCCACACATCCCGCCCCAAGTTACAGGATCCTGTTCTATGCCAGGTAATGCCCAGACTAACAGCTGACACACTCTGAGGCTGGGACTTGAATTTTCTTTGTAATTCAGCGACCTTATAATGAGGGCTTCAGTTTTATTTTTCACAATTTGAGCTCAGTGACTGCTGGAGATAAGATTCACTTTCAGGGCACACTTAGAATCCCCTGCCCTGTTATTCGCACCTGAAGCCTGTCAGTTTTACCACTGAGTTCATTATTGACTTTTACCGTATTCTGAGATGCTAGAAGTTGGATAAATTTATCACGGACCTCATTTTATTTTCCCCTTTGTCAGTTTATCCAGAGATGCTAGGAGCAACCACCCAGCATCAAGATTTTTCTTATTTTTTCCATAAATTGTAAAAAGTTTTATATACAGAATCTCTAAGTGTGCTCTCTCTCACAGTCGGTGAGTCAGGATAATCAAATGTATTTCTCTCCATACTTTGAAAAATAGCTAGCGCCATGGGCTTTTAGTGCTCTCCAGGCTTCTGGGAGAAGCTTCAGCAACTGTAGGTGTCAGAAAATTAGAAATTCCAGATACTTTAAAAAAATCATCTTTGTACTTAATGCTTCTCTAGATCAGAGGGCGCCAAAGGAAAACAGTCTGGGAACTAAGAGTCTGGGCCGGTTTTCTTTCTCCTGCTGGGGTAGGAAACACCCCCCTCTGAAGGGCCTCCCCACCATCCTTCGGGAGCTTTCTTCATGATTTCTCTCTCATCTGCACCATCCATCCCCTTCCAACTTACAGTTTACCCCAGTGCTCTGGAGCTGAGGCAGGAGGATTGTGAGTTGAGGGTCAACCTCAGTGATGTAAAATCCTGTCTTCCACTAGCACATAAGTCTGTGAGGTTATTCTCATCTTTACACAAACCTCCGCTCTCACATGGCCCTTTGCTCAATCTCATTATCAGTAAAATACCTCCCAACTCTACTCAAGTTACCTCCATTTCCCCACAGACTTCAGTTTGCTCAGTCTGGCTCATAATGTACTTTTTGACCCAAACTGATCTCCGTTTTCAATCACCCCAAACCCAGGGGTAGGTTTCTGGGGTTTTGAAGGCCTTTATTTATTTATTTATTTATTTATTTATTTATGTATGTATGTATTTATTTATGTATTTATTTATCTATATATTCATTCATTTACTTATTTAGCTGTAACTGGCACATTCTTCAGCCTGCCCTGCCCCCCCACCTGCACCTGTCTTATAAAATAGTGTTCCCCCAGTTTCATAACATCGGTCTAAATGTTAGTTACTTTATTTCTTGCTGTGAGACAAACACCTGATAAGACACAACTTCCATGGGGAAAGGAATTATTTCTCCTTAGCGGTCAGGTAGATAATACAGTTCATCCTAGGGAGAGAAGGCATGGCTTCCTGAGTGGGAGGTGTCTGGCCCCAGTGTAGCTAGGAGGCAGGGACTGAGCAGGAAGTGGGGTCAGCCTCAAAACCTTCGATAGCTTTCCAGAACAAAGTTATCTTTGTGGGGACAAAGTGTTCTGTATCACTGGCTTTCCTTCCCTACAAGTTAACTGGGTCTTCTTTCTGGATGGGACTGCTGGATGCCCCAGGGTCTTGTTTGGAGATGCCCTCCCTTTTCTGTCCTCCCTTCCCCTTCCCCCTTTCCTTCCTTTTCCCTCTGGTCTCATCCATGAAGACCATCTTCATCAGAATACTTCCGTGGCGTAAATATCAGCCCTACAATGAAGTCTCCTAAATGGAACAGCATCTCAGAGCTTTCTTCATAGAACCCATGTTGTTATATCTAACTATCGGCTTGACATCTCCATCAGAGTGTCTCGTTGGGATCCTAAATTTAGCATGTCTAAAAGAAAACTTAATTCCCCGCTGTACCCAACTGCCAGCTGGTTCCAATCCTCCCTCTATGTCCCCAATTCAAGGAACGGCATTAGCATCCCTCTAGATGCTTATCCCAGAACTCCTGAGTCATCCTTCGGGTTTGTCTCTCCTCAGCTCCGTCTCTAACTCACAGGCTCTCTCAAGCTGACTTTCAATGTGCATCTCAGATTGGCTGGTTTCTCACCCTGACCTTTGCCTTGCTCTCATTCAAGCAGGCCTCTTACCTCTCGGAACGAGAGCCCTGAGCTTGTCTTCTTGCTCAGTCTCTTTCCCCTCTTTCCACGGTCCATTCCTTAGGCATCAGTGAGAAGTGACGGGAAACACAACGTGGGCTGAGGAGGTGACTCTACAGGTAAAGATCCTGCCACACAAGCATGAGGATTTGAGTTCAGAACCCCAGCACTCACATAAAATGGTAGGCACAGCAGAAGGTGCCTGCGGTACCAATACTGGAGAGACAGAGACAGGGGGATCCCTGAAGCTTGCTGCCTAGCCAGTCTCAAAGAGTTCCAGAGTCAGTGAAAGACTGTCTCAGAAAATAAGGTGGAGGGTGTGAGAGAGGGCCACCCAAGTCAACCTCTGGCCTCTGCGTGTGTACACATGTAACTAACTACACATGCACAGAGTACACAAAAGCACCCCACCTCTCTGATTCTACAAGGTCAGATTCCTTTTCTGTTTAGATGTTGCCTTTTGGGTTTCTCTCATAGCTGGGATAAGTCCAAATACCTTAAATAATCTTGGATAGCTCTCTCCTTCCCCCTCCTTCCCTCTCTCTGTCTCTGTCTCTGTCTCTCTCTGTCTCTGTCTCTGTCTCTGTCTCTGTCTCTGTCTCTCTCTCTCTCTCTCTCTCTCTCTCTCTCCCTGTTTCTGTCTCTGTCTCTCTATGTGGTCTTGACATTTTGACACCATAAACTTGGGAAATTGTGCTTCCCTGAGTCTTTTCCCTGAATACCCTTTCATCCTAGAGAAGCCTTTTCTGATTAGCTTTCCCCATCACTGGCTACATCTCCAAGTTTACCTTCTTCCCAGACCCTCACTGTCTCATTCCCCGGATGCCGCTCTTGTATACAGCTGTGCACATGGACTTTGTCACATGGTCTGCAAGCTGCCTTCTCTACACAGTTCCCTTCCCAGGCAGTTCACTCCGCCTGCCCTACTGCCTCCGTCCCAGGTGAAATTACTGCCCTGGTGTCTTCTTTCCTCCACTGCCTGTCATAAACATCACTTCAAAGCCTGGTAACTTTACAAACGGGTTTATATGATAGATTCTCAATTCACAAACCCTCTAAAAAATAAGATTACATCCAAAAGACAAAGACACCAACTGCCCTTCTATATGAGATAAAATGACCTACAGAAACCTTTAAATATTTATATCTACCTATGTCCGATTACAGCCACCAGGATCTAAGTCTGTTTTCCCCGGCTCCATCTTGATTTCCCTCAATCTCTGTTCCCTTTCTGCTTTCCTATCTGTTCTCCACCTCCCTCTCCACTGTCTAATCATATATCGACTTAACATAACCTTACAGGTTGTCCCTTCACAGGGCTTCTTAGCCTCTGATCCACAAAGCATCTTTCTCTAGTTTGCTTCCTGAGAGTGCCACCTCTCTTATAGTTTCATCACACAGTAAAGGTATGTGTGACTTAGGGGTGACAAACACTGGGTAGAAATGAAAGAGTCTCTCAAGTTAGCCCATACAGACAGCAGAGTGAAGAAGATCAGCCAAGAATGGCAGACCATGGCTCTGGAGGTGAGCAAAGTCCTGTGCTGGTGCTGACTGTGGGATGAGACGCCTTTCATGTTAGGTGAAGACGCAGGAGGGGGTGTGTGGCACAGGCCTGAAACCCCAGAACGTGGGAGGCAAAAAACAGCAGGCCATTGTCATAGCAAGTTGGAAGCTCAGGCTACAGGAGACGCAGTATCAAAACCAAAACAAGGAGCCAAAACCCCAAACCAAGCCAAAGGGAAATTAAAACAAGCAAGCAAGAATGTCGACCTTGGCTGGCAGAGAAGCTAAGACTGGTATTGGGAAACATTTGTTTTCGGAGCTTTGTGCTGCAGAAGCAGGCCCTCGTATCATAATAACGAAGAGGCTGCACTGGCTCACTGATCTGGGCTGACAGCAAGGCATGAGACGGCAGCTCCAGTTCCAAGATGGCAATTTGAATGCTGTATTCTAAGAGGAAGGAGGCCACCTTAGTCATGTGACAGAAGGCAAAAAACTGAAGGTCCTGTCCTTCGTTTTATGACAGCATTAGTGGCCTGCGTGGGTCATCATCTGTTGATGGCTTTGCTGCTCACTAATGCTAGATTCTTTCTTTTTTTTTTTTTTTTTTGGTTTTTGTTTTGAACTCAGGGGTGAGGCAAGCCAAAAGTTTAGAGCACAGCCTCACTGTGTACTTATTTATCACATTACTGTGATCAAGCACCCTGGTAAGAGGAACCTGATGAAGGAAGTTTATCTTGTCTCACAATTTGAGGGTACAAACAGACCAAAGCAAAAGATCAGTTCTGTGAACAGAAACTTTCTGTGGGCCAATGAGATGCTTCCATGGATAGGAGGGCTTGATGCCAAGCCTGGGACCCACATGGCAGAAGTAGAGAACTGACTTTTAGGAGACATCCTCTGACGCCCATACACATGCAGGCCACAGATGCATGGGTATGCATACATGCATATTCTTAATTAATTAGTTAATTAATTGAAACATAACAGTTTCTTGTGCTACATTCCATATTTATGGTGTTTCCTCCTCCCCCGCCCCCCGTGCTCAGCATTGAGTCCAGTGCTCCATGTGTTGGAGGCAGTGCTCCAGCACTCACCTGCCTCCCATCAGGCTCTGCTAGAGATGTGTCTCATAGGCGACTAAATCCAGTCAAGATGACAACCAGAATTAAGCAGTTCAGGCTCCATGCTTCCCACAGGACTCCAAATATAAGAACTCATCCTTAATATATTTATCTGTGTGTGTGTGTGTGTGTGTGTGTGTGTGTCTGTGTGTGTGTCTGTGTATATGTGTTTGTATCTGTGTGTGTCTATGTGTGTATCTTTGTCTGTGTCTCTGTGTGTCTGTGTGTGTCTATGTGTGTGTGCATCTCTGTGTCCATATGTGTGTCTCTGTGTGTCTGTATGCGTCTATGTGTGTGTGTCTATGTGTGTGTGTATCTTTGTGTCTCTGTGTGTCTGTGTGTGTCTATGTGTGTGTATCTCTGTCTGTGTCTATATGTGTGTCTCTCTGTGTGTGTGTATGTGTCTGTGTGTATCTATGTTTGTGTGTATTTGTGTGTGTCTCTGTGTGTATATCTCTGTGTCTCTGTGTGTCTGTGTGTGAATCTCTGTCTATGTCTCTGTATATTTGTGTGTGTCTGTATGTGTCTATATGTGCCTGTGTCTATGTGCGTGTGTTTCTGTGTACCTGTCTGTGTATGTGTGTGTTATATAAGAACTAGAGGTGTGAGAATTTATGTAACTAAAAGTATTTGCTGACATAGAACAGCACCATGTCCTTATTAGCGCACACCTAGATACAGAGAAACATGTCACAGTTAAACACTTCCCTGTCCTAGGGACTAGGAATAGAGACTGGAGGTGAAGCACAGAGACCAGGACAGGGAAGGGGCATCTCTCAGGGGACAGGACAGGGAAGGGGCAGCTCTCAGGGAACAGGACAGGGAAGGGGCAGCTCTCAGGGGACAGGACAGGAAAGGGGCAGCTCTCAGGGGACAGGACAGGGAAGGGGCAGCTCTCAGGGGACAGGACAGGGAAGGAGCAGTTCTCTCTGAGTCAGAAGCTTCTGCTGCTTAAAACATCTGCTGCCTCCCTGAAGCTTTTTCTTCAGTATATAAACAAACAAATACCATCGCTTATTACAAAGTTCTAGTTATTTATTTTAAAATATTAGAATGCTAGAACAAATATAAATCAGAGACAAATATCACTAAAGATCCTATTGTTCAGAAGTAGCTCATGCTAACTTTTTTTTTATCTCACAGGTTTGTCTGTGTTTATGTGCATATATGCTTATTTAAAAATTGTCAGCAGTTTCCAATCACCTAGGAGCAAACCCTCTTTGGAAAGATGTACTTGTATGCTTCATTTAGATACTGGAAGTAAGACTAAGGCCTCTCGCTCCAGGAGAAATATAACCTAAAGTTAAAACACTGGTGTGAATGAAATCAGATACAAAACTCCATCAGTATGCTTTTGTTTTTTTTTTTTTTTTTTTCCTGTAGATTTATAAAGCCCTCAAAGAGCCAAGAGTGTTCTCACTTGAGGTCTAAGGTCATTGGAATATATTCCTAGGCTGCCAGAAAAAAAAAAAAAAGCAAAGAGAAGGGGTGTGTCTTGTTCACAGAAAACAACTTGACTGCTCAAACTCTTTTCTGACTGTCATGATCTGCTGGAAAAGGTTATACTCATTTTTCCCTGAAGACACTGTATCCCTAAACAGCTTTAACACTGACATTCAGGACTGTCTCCTCTTGTGTCCCACATCTGAGAAGCTCACTCAGCAGTCACATCACCTCCCACCTAAGCCAAGGCCACTGGGACCAGTCAGAGGCAATCCACAGCCTGGCTGCCTCTAGAACTTCCTATGGGAGACAGGCTCTTGGCTAAAGCGTGGGTCCCTTGGTCTTGAAACAAGACTCAGGGACCTTTTGCTGAGGCAAGGGCACAGAGTGGCATTGGTGGCCATTACTGGCCCAGGACTAGGCCTTTGGCACAGGAAGTTGACTTTCTGCATTTATTTGTCTCTGTGGGAAAACAGTAAGTGATTTGGCCTGATTAAGAGCCTGCCCCAGGGAACCATCTGGGATGGAAGGATGTGTTGTTCATGATCGATGAGGTTGGAAAAGAAAGTCATTTATTTGCCTTTTAAATGAAAGATGACTTGATATTTGCCGCAATACAGAGTAATGTTTATGAATGTATGTGTAATATAGGTGTGTGTGTGTATACATGTGTCTTTGTATGTGTCATTTGTCTGGCCACAGCAGAGAGTAGGACAGACTGTCTGGTCCTGTTTTATACCCTTAAGCCAGGGCTCTTCACTGAACAGGAACTTTGCTATTTTGGCTAGGCCAGCTGGCCAGTGAGCTCCTGGGCTCTTTCTGTTTCTACCTCCCAATGCTCAGGTTGCAGGCACACCCTTGCTGGGCTTCATACACGGGTGCTAAGGACTTGAGGTTGGGTCTTCATATCTTAACAGCAAACAGTCTTACCCTCTGAGCCATCAATCGAGCCCCAAATTAGGTGCTTTCTGAAGATGGGGGGAAACCGTTTGGCATTGACGGAGTAAGCAGACCGGAAAAAGTGGGGTAGGGCTCAAAACGGCAAGTGGGGTCTATTCTGCAGGACTTGAGGACCAGTTCTGCACTCTGTTTTGTTATCTATAACTAGAAAGTCACTGGGGGATTTAAATGGGTGGATCGAATAACCAGTTTACTGCCTCTATGCATACGTGGTTTTCTACAAAGAGCTCCTGCTATCGTTACTACTCAATATTTGTGTCTTTTGCCCTGGAGCCTGTAGTATGCCGTCATGTCTATTCTGGTGATGATAGCTTTCGGAGGACTCTCCAGCCTTAGGCAAACGTGGCTGCTGTCCTAGAAGACAGCCTTATGCAGGTTCTAGATGGTGAGCGGAGCTGCTCTGTGAAGAAGGCAGTGAAGGGACTGTCAGAGCGGAGTCAGGGGAAGGGTGTGGGGAGGCAGGCATTTGCAGGATGCTCTGCAGAGCACGGCCGAGGGCTGCAGGCATCGGCTTTGTTGAGAAAACAGCCATCAATCTCTGAGGGCCCAGCTCCAGGGGAGCAAGAAAGATAGGAATGAAACAGACATTGTTGGGTTAGAGGGACAGAAACCATTCATCTAGGGAGGGCAGTCGGTTAGTTTCAAAGTAGTGTAGTTCAGTAGTTATTCAGTTTCGGGGAATTCTGTTTGAAAACAGACGCTCAGCAACTAAATCCATGCTTTATTTGTTTTAGCAGAAGTCTGATTGGCTGAACTCTGCTCACAGAAGGTTGTTTGCTTGATAAGGCTGGTAACTTCCAACCAAGGAGGGAACAGAATTTGGCCAGGCTCCCTCAGCATGTTAGCTGAGGCACTTGTACAACAGAGAGCAGGGTCACCAGAGGCAGAGTGCCCACATCAGAACCCAGTGGTTTTTGACCTGTGACATCTTAAGTTTAGCCACTCTATTCTGTTTCCTCTCTGAAAAGAACAAGGGTGTTAAAAATAGTGTTTATTGGGAAAGATCACGGTGATGATTCACGATTTAGAATCACCACACCACTCACACGCACACGCACGCACACGAGCACACACACACACACACACACACACACACACACACCTGCTGTACAGGCTCTAACATAGCTCATCCTCTGGGCATATTTCTGTGACTCATCCTCCACAGGACCACGGGCTTTGGTGTGTCACAGTAGAGTTCCCTTAGCTCTTAGTGTGAATTAGGAAAAAAAAAACAAGATAAAATAAAACCTCCTTCTCTAGAGGAAGGCAACTCAGGAATGACACCACCTTTCTAATCCCTCAGGAAAATGCTGTCTGCCTGCCAGGCTCCCCTTGTGTGAAATTAAAAAAATAATGGAAAGATCAGCAAACACCACCATGAACTGAATCAAAGACAGACATGTGATGTCACCCATATCCCTCCTTTCTCCTCTTCTTCTCCTTTCCCCACTTCCTTCTTTTCCTCTTTTTCTTCCTTCTACATTTGCTTTTCTTTTTTGAGACTGGATCTAGCTATGTTGCCCAAGATGGCTTTGAACTTGTAATCTTCCTGCTTTGTTAACTGCTGTGCCAGATGCTGGCGCTGTTTCAACCCCCACGTGGTGGGATTCTTTCTCATTTGTCAGTCACAGTGGGGTGGGGCTCTTGCTATGTACAGGTCACACAGTTGTCTGGTGTGACTCTCTGGTTATGATCATTTTGTGTCCTTAGTTGGCTACATGGTATCTGGTAGAGAATAAATATTAAAAGAACCATTGAGTAAATAAATTATGTTGATATGTTGGATACTGAGAAGACCCTGCTACCCATGGTAAAGAGACACACTAAACTGATGGACATGAGCTAGAAATTAAAACATGTTGGTTGAATAAATGGTTGGCCACAAAACATGACACTGAAAACTCATCTAAGGACAAGATTTACATGTGCCATTTAAGAGTTCCCATTTCATGATTTTCTGCAGAGAATGGGCTATTACACGTACACTGGCTAAAATAAAAATCTCTAGTTGGGTTTATTGTATTCAGGCCAATAGATTTGCAGGGTAGTCTTGGAAGAATCCACAGCCTATAGGTTTTCTCATGGTCCTCAAAGCTCTAAAGTTCTTTCTAGAATGAATCTCTCAAAGATGCTCTCTCAGGGCTATGTAAACCCTAAACTTGGCATCTTTTGGATGGACAACATATGCATGAATTCTGAGGTTCCTTGGATTATTTTGGACACAGGGCTACTATCACCCCAATATCTCAGGCTGATTCGTGGGCATCTCAGAGGTCAGAGTACCAGTTTCCCCTCTGCCAGTCTGTGCTGGTATAGGCACACACAGAGGTACAGCCCAGAAGACTGGCCAGTATTCAGTGGAGGAATCTATTGGGTTGCAGAAAGCATCATGGTAGCATCATGGCACTGGGTTTCCCTCTGAGAACTGCTCCTGGGTTCTATAATAAAACAGGCTGAGCAAGCCAGTAAGTAACATCCCTCCATGGCCTCTGCATCAGCTAATGCTTCCTGACCTGCTTGAGCTCCAGTCCTGACTTCCTTTGGTGATGAACAGCAGTGTGGAAGTGTAAGCTGATTAACCCTTTCCTCCCCAACTTGCTTCTTGGTCGTGATGTTTGTGCAGGAATAGAAACCCCGACTAAGAATGCACTTCTTTGTGGAACCGTGGGTGGGAAGCAGAGGATTTCTGGTTATTGATGACCACATCAACCCACGATGTGGTTCTACATCTTTGTGTTTCTAGAGCCATGTCTTTGAAATGAGTGGCAAAATTGTCTCATCTTATGCACTGAACCATCCTGCTGCACTCGTGACTTTTAAACTAGCTAAGATCAGAGAGACACACAGCGAAAAGTATGAGGTGATTCCAACTCTTCTGTTCCAACATCACGTGTCTTAGAGCATGTGTGCATTTGTTTTAATATTTGTAGGGGCTTTAAAAAAATCTGCCCATAAGGATGTGTCACATGTATTATTGATTTGTCTATATTTAATGGAGTGAATTTAAGGCCCTAACAAGACCGACTGAATCACACACATATTTATTACATGTACAGATTCAGATATAACCATCATAGCTAAGGTCCTCTCCCCTTTAAGCCCAATGAACACATATGTGGTTGAAGTTCAAGTTCACACTCAGATTTCAAGCTCTAGTCCTAGATCATTGGGCCTGTGTTTTCCACAAGCAGTTTATCTACCTGTGTGATTTTTTTTTTAAATTTAGTATTCATAAATTGGCACTAATGGTTGCAAATCGATTTCTCAGAGATTGATTTGTTTGTACTTCTCTCATGGAAGGCCACCAGCCAAAGGGCTTTCCTAGACTTTGGTGGGAAATGTCATTCTGGGGTAAGCTCATGGGAACTGGGTCACTCTTGGAACATAGGACTGCACATTTCAGACATTCCTGGGAAGCTCAAGTACCCTTTCTTAAGGATGACAAAATGATTTTAATCTACATGACTAATTGCATTTGACATGAGAAAGACAAAGTGGACATGGACCCCAATGAATGAAATTGCTGATGGCTGTTGACAGCCATTAACTCAGTGTCAATGATATGACTGCATCACCCCATTAATTCAAGATTTTGTTGATTTATAATTTGAGTTTTATTATAGCATATCCAGTTATCTCTGTCGGAACTGTAGAAAAGATTATACAGCAGAGTTAGGGTTGAGCATGACTATACATTGGACCCATCCGCATCTACAAGCATGCAATTAAACCAGTCGAGCTCCCTCCACGGTGTTCTAAAATGGGTATGGGAGCATATCTCAGTATTTCATAAATAGCTTAACAACAACAACAACAAAACAAAACAAGGAACAAAAAGGAAGTTGGGCTGAGAGTTCCTTCTCTACTTCTTGTTCATAACACATGAGGTGCAAAAGCCTTGAGGTTCATGCTACCATGCTTGGATTCATACCCTGCCCCGGTCTCAGCTCTTTTTCTGTAGACCCTTGTTGAGAAATCCTACTGTAAGCTCGGGGATTTGACCATCCATATGATGAATATAAAATCCCCCAGTGCCTTAGCTTCTCTTACAGCCTATACTATGTTGTCTGAGTTCCTGGTTATCTTGTCGGCAAGCACCCTAGGCTCTGGATACCCGACAAATGTGGAAAGGATGGTGGTCCTCCCTCAAACTACTTGTTATATGCTATTTCTCAGTTTCCTGAGTTTCTAGTTCAACAGACTCTAGTGCCATCTGCCTGAACAAATGACAGGGCCGAATGATAGCCATGGAAAAGGCAGACTGAAGAGACCCTGGAGTGGTCACAGTCTGGTTGCCAACACTGATTATCTCTCTTCCCTCACCTCATCTGAGCATCTTCCTTCACTTACATCATTCCCATGCATTTCTCCAGAAACCTGAATGCTTCTGGAGCTATGGTGCAAGAACTAGCCCCTCCTCCAGTACCCTGATAAAATGTGCTTAGATGAGCAAGGTGAGGAAGGGCGCCAGCCTGGGATGGGCAGTGAGCTTGAGAATTCATTACTAAAAGATAATTCCAGCAGAAAAGACCTCTCTCTCTCTTTCTCTCTCTCTCTCTCTCTTTCTCTCTTTCTCTCTCTCTCTCTCTGTCTGTCTCTCTTTCTCTCCACACACACACACACACACACACACACACACACACACACACACACACACACACTCACACCTACCTACCTACCAAAATTGTATAAGCAACCCCTTGCCTCCATAACCAATTATGCAAGCTCAGTAGCTCCTCCCTGGCTAAAGTCAGGGCATTGACAGGGCTGCATTTATTTTCCTGGAGGCTCTAGGAGACAATTGTTTCTCTCTTATCTGTTTGCAATTTAGAGAGGCCACGAGACTTCCTGGGTTGTTCGTGCCCTTCCCTGTTCAAAGCCGGCCGTACCATGCTTTGCTCTCTCATTGCTTTTGTCGCCAGCACTGACTGACTGAAGCAGGATAGGGCTTTGCCTTTAAAGACTCATGAGATTAGACTGGGCCCACCTGACGACCCGGGGTAATATCTGGTCTTAAGGCTTCCTTCCTAATTCCATCTGCAAAGTCCCTTGTGCCGTGTTAGGCAAAGCGTATACAGGTCCAGGATTCATAAGTAGATGTCTTTGGGGATCAATATTTCTTTCTCCTTTCCATAAAACCTGCTTTTAAAATAAATGCTGGATTTACTACAAAGTGTGTGTGTGTGTGTGTGTGTGTGTGTGTGTGTGAGAATGTCTGTGTATGCATCTATGTATGTGTGTGCATGTGTGTGTCTCTGTGTGTGTCCACACATAAATATGCTTGGTTACCGTGTTTGTCATCTTTAATTTATGAGTCAAGGCACAGTTCTGTCTCATGTTGCTGTGTCCAGCATATGGTGGATTCTTACTGAATCTTTTTTTAAATTCAAACTTTATTTTATGTATATGGCTGTTTTTCCTGCACGTATGTACACATGTATGTCTGTATACATGTGAATGTCTGATACCCATGGAGGCCAGAAAGAAGTCGTCAGATCCTCTATAGCTAGAGTTGCAGACAGCTGTGAGCCACCATGTGGATGCTGGGACTTGAACCCTGGTCCTCTGAGAAAGCAGCCAGTGCTCTTAACCACTGAGCCATATATTCAGCCCCTGAATATACTGTTGACAGCAGTGCCAGCCAAACAAGTCTTGCCATGGGCTGAGCTCCTCCTCTTTTTTGCTAGCGAGGTAGAGAATGCCCTAGCAAGGGCTTCCAGGCGCTTCCTCTCCAGCTCAGCTGTGCTGTTGAAGCTCTGTTGCTTTTTTACCTGCACCAGCTGTTACTTCCACACCAGGGAGATGTCACAATTCCTATCTTTAATTTAATTAATCCTCCCACCTCCCAGGGAGGTGAGGCCAACTCAAATTCGAAGTACAGAGATGGAGACGTAGGGGAGTCTCTGATCATTCCACCATCACCAAAGTGGGGTTCAGAAAGGCCAGGAGAGAGGACTCTTGGCCCAAGTTCAGTCCTTCCCAAGTCCACACAGTTTCCTCTGTCCACTCTCGATCTGTAACGTGGTCAAATGAGCTCAGTGGTGGAGAGACAAATTGTGACAGGAAAGTCAACAGCAATCCTAAAGCCTGGGGGGACCTGTTCTGAAAATGACACATCTGGGAAGCCCTTCACACTGCCACTGGTCCAGATGCTGTGGGGAAGGGAACTTACAAACATGGCGGATGCTGTAGTTCATGGGAGCACTGTGGTAAGTCTTCTAAAGAAGCTGTTGGAATTATTAACTTGTGATAGTACAGACAGTGAGATTTGTCTCTTGACAGCCTCCATCCCCACACTGTCTCCCCTCCACAGTCTCCTACAGTGAGTGCAATTTTTTTTTAAAGGTTCCATATGCAACAAACAGCTCAGGCAAAGTGTCTTTCTGCACCCGTTTAACACGTTCTCCTCCCATTCTATTTTCTAGCAATGAGTGACAGGTGTCTGTGCTTCCGGCCTTTAGAACACCATTGTGTGCGTGTGTGCTCGTGTGCGCGCATGTGTGTGTGTGTGTGTGTGTGTGTATGTGTGTGTGTGATTTTTTTTTATCTCATCATCCAATGACAGGACTCAACCTGACGCTGTTTGCTGACTGTTGAGAAGAGGCCATGATAAGCACAGTTGTGAGGATATCTCAGCTGTGCACCAACTTCATTTACTTTAGGCATGTCGGACTATATGGTAGTTCTATTTTGTTGGTAGGGATGTAGGGCCATATGATAGTTCAATTTGGATTATTTAAGGGACCTCTATACTGTTTACAGTACTACTAACTAACTCACACTCCCATCGACAGTCTTGTAAGACTTAACCTTCATCTTGTTCTTATATAAAGCCAATGGAAAACATTTGCCAACCCTGTGTAATGTGGTCCTTGTCTATCCACATTACCAACACTTCTCCGGCTCTCTGTTGTCCATCTGAGCTGGTCATGTCCAGTTCTCACAGGTCTGTACATTTTTTGCTTCCTCCCCATTGGTCACTTCCTCCCGTCTCTTTCCTACCCTTTATCGAGGTGACTCACACTTCAGGTTTCTTCCTGGAGTCACTCATTCTAGGAAGGCTTCCTTGTC
This sequence comes from Micromys minutus, assembly GCF_963924665.1. Lineage (NCBI taxonomy): Eukaryota > Metazoa > Chordata > Mammalia > Rodentia > Muridae > Micromys > Micromys minutus. Next base: position 12,849,949 of record NC_137972.1, on the reverse strand, counting down.
ACCTTGGTTTAGATTAGGTCTCACTGCCACACACGCCAATAAGACCGCCACCCTTGCAATTACCTAATTCAAGTCTGCAGTGATGAGGTTTCATTCTAAGGTCAGCCTTTCTTCTTCATACCCCAAACTCCACAAGGTGATTCTCACGCTCAGTCTTTTAATCTAAAGCACAGCACAGCACCAGAATGAGAGGTAACATGTAATAAAAGTTTGTTGAATGAATAGCTTTCTGCTAAAAATTCTGCCAACCTGTCAGGGAAGACATTACTGAAGATGTAGGGATGTGGCAAGTTTCCATCTCTGCTGCAGATGCTGTGGCTGGATACTTCGCTCTACACTGCTTTATTCTTCCATGGTTCATTTAAGAATTTTTTTTATTTAAATTTGAATTTTTTATTTTATTTTTCCACAGCTCCACTATTAATTTTTTTTCAAGTTTATGTATGTTTTATGGGTGTTTTTCCTGCATGTGTACCTGTGTACCATGTGCATGTTTGATGTCTTCAGAGGCTTAGAAAAGGGCAACAGATCTCTTGGGACTAGAGTTGCAGGGAGTTGTGAACCTCCATGTGGATGCCGGGAATTGCATCTGGGTCCTGTGGAAGAGCGGCCAGTGGACTTGACCACTGAACCATCTCTTTGGCTCCTTTACCTTTTTAAAACCATTCTTATTTGTTCTCTGGGGTTCTCACTTGTGGATACAATGTATTTTGATCATATCAGCCCCCAAGCTCCTTTAGACACCCCTTATAGCACCCCTTCCCAGATTAATTTTAAAAAAATGACCTAATGAGTTTAGTCAGCGCTGTTCATATATTCCCAGGACCTTCCACTGTATGGCTAACTTACCAGAGATCACACCCTGAAGGAAAATAACTCACCTTCCTTAGCAACCATCAGATAGCAACAGTTGCTCAGCTTAGGAGGGGACCTCCTGAAGTGCTTTCCTGTCCACCTTATGCCTTATTTCTAGTGGTAGCAAATACAGATGTTGGGTAGCAAATACAGATGTTGGATGACAGAATGAAGGCAAGCAATGGGGGCAGTGAGGGCGTGGCTCCGTGGTCAGGCCCTGTCTAGAGTGGTGTCAATCACTAGCATGGCTCCAGGAGAGATGCTTGCCTCTCAGCTTCCCCACGTCCACACTCCAAGTGTCAGCACTGTTACTCTCAGCAAGGATGATAGCCCTTCCCCATCTTAGTTTTTAAAGATAAAGTAAGGATGGAGACGACCTTCTCACAAGTCTGCATTGAGAAGCCTGGGAAATTTCCCTTATTTTTATGTGGGAGAGAAGCCAGTCGATTGTGGGAGAGTGGATTAAAATGGCTGTGACAGTGTGGGAAGGCAGAGTGAGTCTTTGAGAAAACAGGAGCTAGCCTCATAGTGTTTGACTATCACAGGCCGGCATTCACAAGTGAAGCCCGGGAGGACCATGTAAACTCCCTGGTTCATCCAGGATTAAAGATTACTGGTTACTTCTGTAGCTGTGTCCTAAATATTTGTGAAAGCAATGGGAAGGAAGAACTGTTTGCTTTGGATTACCATTTCAGATGATTAGTCCAGCATGCTGGGGGAGTGGGGGGTAGAATCAGAAGGCTCTCCCTCACCTTTGTATTCCATCTGCGTTCCAGTTGATGGGGCCTACCTACCTCAGTGAGGGGTCTGAAGAGCTTTATTGATCTCCTAGGTGCTGCTTAGTCTAATCAAGTTGATAATCCAGATTAACTGTAATAAATCTACCCCTGTTGCTCTGACACCCAGACCTAGCTCCTTAAGCAGGAGGAGTGTCCAAGCGGGAGCTCAGAGATGTCCTCAGACTTGTCAGCCCTCCCTCCCCTCTCTGTTCCTTCATCTTTGCTGGCCGGGGCACAGGCCTGAATGCGGAGACACGTAAGTGACACAAATGTACTAGTTTGGCCTGCTTGACGCTAGTTTCTTCTCTCCTTGTCTCTCCAGGGATACTCGCCTGGACTTACTGAGGCCGGCTTCGGTCACACAGAACAAGGCTGTGCCTTCCTTCATGTCACTAAATGATCCTTTGCTCCAGCAGGTGGCATCATCACAAGCCCGGGGTACTGCTGTCTCTAACCAATGGCATCTAAATGATGCCTCAGGCCATGGTGGAGGTTCTGCTGCTGCACCACAAACAAACAGCTTTGTGGCATATCCACCTCCGTTCTTCAGTGTGCTTTGGTTCCTCTGTCTCCTCTTTATCTTCTAGCCCGAAGTCCTGTTGCTATTTATTTATTTATTTATTTATTTAGCACACACACACACACACACACACACACACACACACACACAGAAAGGCAGTGCCAACAGAAGCCAGAAGAAGGAATTAGATTACCAGGAAGTGGATTTAAAACTGGTCATGAGTTGCCTGCTGTACGTGCTAGGGACCAAATTTGTGTCTTCAAAACCAGCAATCATTATTTTTTGTCCACTTTGCAGTCCCGGTCCTTTATTTCTCTCTGTACATCAGGCCGTGCATTCATAGGGAACGGGCTCCAGCATCTTAGCCTCTTTCCCCTTAGTCCTCACACAGTGTGTTTCGCCTCTCTGGGTGGTGCCGGCTGGCGCTTCAGCCGAACCCAGGCGCCCTTCTCTTTGGCTCCTTTTTCTGATCGGTCTCCTTCACCCACTTCAGGAAGCTGTCTCTGCTCCGAGTGCTTGATGTGCTCAATCCACACATAGATCCTTTTAGCCAGAATCTTGCCCTTAACTCGCTGGTTTATCATGATGCCCATGGCATGCTGGGTGACCTTGTAGACTTTTCTGGTTTTTCCATGGTAACACTTATAGGGCATTCCTTTGAACAGTACCTATTTTCTTGACATCTACAATATCACCTTTCTTGTAGATTTGAACGTTTGTGGCCAAAGAAAACATATAGTGAGTGCCTCTTCTCTTTCTCTTTGTGTTTGTCATGTTGGCAAGCTAACTGGAAGATGGCTGCCACACACCACCAATTGTTCTTAACTTCTGAGTCACTTCTCCAACATTGCTATTTCTTTTAATGTACAGAAATCCACTTGCATCTTTGATAGTCACCTTTAATGTTAATTATTTGAGAAACCATCCTCTGCATTTGTTGGGCACACCAGGCACCATAATGAGTATTATGTGACTATTTTCTTTGAATTGAATGGTTTCATAGAGGCTCGTAAGACTGGAAGTAAGTGAAACATTCAAAGCTTAGGAAGTAACTGAAACTTACAAGGCTCAGGAAGTGCCTGAAAGATACAACGTTCACAAGCCCTTCTCCAAGGTTATATAAACTATAACAATTGCTTGTGAGAGGACACTCTCCCACAAGTGGCCTTGTCCACAAACTGTTAGTTGTACGCTAAGCATATAGGATTGTGAGTTCTTATCCATGCTGGGGTGGGATTTTGGTGGTACAGATGCCTTAATAACTCTTCTAACTATAAGAAACCCCAATAAACTCTCTGGTTCAGTAAACTAGACTTGGGTGCCATTGCATTTTGGTCTGTTATTGGTATCCTATCAACGTGAACTCATGTTTGTTTTATGTTTCAGGCAAAGCCACATAACCATGGGATGCATGTGTTCTTTTCGAAGTTCACATGATGAAAAGTTAATCTCCAGTACCGCAGTACTGGGAGGTCCAACTTATGAAGATACGTTTAAGTCAGGAAAGCTGAGGCCTCCAAATAGATTGATATCATCGCTATAAAAAAACAATGATAGCATTATTTGTAGGAGTTTCACTTTCACCATCTTAGAAACAGAGAAGCCAGACATAGTTCATTCTCTCAGTTCTCTGATCTTAGATGTATCATACTCTGAAACTGTAAGTGAATACATTTCTGCTCTTTAAAAATTCCTGGGCACCCTAGCTTGTCTCTGTCACCTCTAAGCAGCCTAGGTAATCTCTGTCTCTTTTGGGTGGCTTGGCTGGTCTGTGTCTCTAAGCAATCTGTACTGTTTGTAAACACTCGGGGAGGGAGGGGAGTAGTGAATAGAGTTAGTTTTAGGGACTTCCTGAAGCTTTCAAGTTGTTTCCTTCCTGAGCTTAAGGCACTTCCCTCTGAGATGAAGGTCTCCCTCAGAGGAAATTGCATATCATCAATACTGGAGATTTATAATGACATCTCAGGTTTTAAATGTGAATGTCTCTGCCAGGGTGTTGGTATCTCTTTACATACTACTGGCCATTTAATATTCTCTTATGTTGCTCCTGTGCCTCTTTTTTTTTTTCTTTGTTAACCTCTCGCTCTTACAACATGTTGGCTCCCCCTACCCTAATGATTTTTGAGATTTGGAAATGATGTGTGATACAGATGCTCTCTTTGCAGTACCAAGGAAGACTTTCCTCCTGTAGAGCAGGTTTTAGGCCTAAATTAGAACTATTGATTACTTCTGTGACATTCGTGTCATTATTGCAGAATTGAGCAGATCTTGTCAGGCTGATCATTACTGTAGCTTTCAGCATTTACTGCTGTGTAAGACTATTAATGGCCCTCTTCCTGTTTTCTGGATCTTGCTATGAAAACTTGCCAGAAGAGAGTGTGGGAGCTTCCAGTTAGTATCAGCTTGATTTCTTTATGTCTTAGAATCACAATGTGGCATCTTCAGCAAGGGTCTCATCCTCACATTCTACTGGATAAGGAGGACCCCTGGAGGTGACCTGTATTATTATTAAGAGCAGTGGTGATAGCCTGTATTACTTGTAGGTTGTGTCTCTGGGACTACCTTTGTTATGGGAGTCTTTGCAAGAGGAGTGGTCAGCTATGATAATTGCTGAGTTTGGTCCATAGAACAGACTAAAAATGGGTTTTCTGGAAAGAAAAGCAACATGGTGAAAGTAAAAGCAACAGACTGGAAGAATGTGAAAGCCACAGATTTAGGGAACATGGAAGCGACAGCACTGGAAATGAAGGTGACAGGTGGGGAAAGTGAATGAAACAGTGACAGAGAGGTAAGAAGCATCTCTCTCTCTCTCTCTCTCTCTCTCTCTCTCTCTCACACACACACACACACACACACACACACACAGACACACAGAGAGAGAGACAGAAAGAGAGAGACAGAGACAGACAGACACACATATACTCACAGAGACACACACTGATATATACATATACATATAGAGAGGCACAGACCCACAGATACTTACACTAACATATACCTACACACATAGACACAGAGAAAGAAAGATATGGGGAGAGATAGATGGGTAGAGGAAGTGTGGAGTATGTAAGAAGAAAGTGAAACTCACCTTTAGTAGACAGAAAAATGGCTCCCAGCAGGATGAGAGAGGCCCCAGAGCTGGGCTTCCACCCCTGGGCTCTGGATGACATATTTTATAGGATCTTAGGGGAGAGGCTCCTCTTTTCTGAGTCCCCCTTCTTCCTCGTTTTCCCTAGGAGGCTGTCCTCTCTTAGGTTGCCCTTTTCTCTCCAAGGGCAGGCTTTATTTTTATTGTTATTTCTTCCAGCAGGCAGTTAACACATTGAGAAATTACAAAGTCTTGTGGTGTGAGCAGAGACCCCAGTAGAGAGAAGTAGCCTCTTCTTGGGCCTGCCCTGCCTTTGCAATAGACCAGGCTTCTCTGATCCCCCTTCAGACTTGACTTTACAGGGGTATCCCCTTTCTCCTATTGACTTATGAAGCCTCTCTGACTGATGTGTTGGGTTTCTTAAAAATGTACTTTGATTAACAGCTCTTCAGCAGATAAATCTATTCCAAATATCTTTTCCTACTCAATTTCATATATTTTCTGTCTTTTATTTTTGAACTAGTTCTTATTTTTAGTAGAGTCCAATTTATAAAATTATTATGAGAAATGTTGTGTTCTATTTAAGAAGTGCAGCCAACTCCAAGGTTGTAAAGGTATTTGTCTGTGTTTTAACAGGGTATTGTTTTTTTTGAAAATGCTTCTAAATATTTTAATTATGACAACGAACAATTTCCATTCCCTTGAGAATAATTACTGAATCTTTGTTAAAATGTTTTGTCGTTCTAAAAACAAATTATGCTCAGACAACCCCCTGAAAGCATCAAATCTTGGCAATGATGGGGATTGTTTAAGGCTAATGAGATTTTCCAAAACCAATTTTGATTGTTTGCAATAAAATAATGAGGCAGGAGTTCTTTTAGGAGAGCAGGAAGTCTCACGTTTTATTAATAGTTAAGTAACATTGCATAGATCATTCCCTTTTTGTGTGGCAAGTATTAAAAAAGACTTCAGGTACCCTCAAGGGAAGTAAAGATGTGGAGGAAGAAGAACACATAGAGCAGGCTCTTAGCTCTGTGACTAGGATGTGCAGAAAGCCGGGTGGGGCACTCCAGCAGCTTAGAGCTCTGGCCCTGCACCTCTGTTTCTCTGTCTCTGGTTCCCTGCCTTGTTGGCATTCTCTTTAAGATGACAAAAAATTGGCCACTAGTCCTCTAGATTTATATCATTGGATTTGGGTGTCACATGCCCATCTCTGAACCTTTTCCTAAGGTCTATGAGATGGAATACTGTGTGGGAACCTGGGCCATATGACAATGGTAGTTTGAGGATAGTGCTACAGGGAAGGGAGCTCTTTGCACTTGGGTTTCTGTTCTCAAGCAGGAAACTGGGGCTGTGTTTTCAGTCATCCGAGATATATTTCGGGCAAATTGAGGGTACGTCTTTTCAATACAAAGGGATTTCCTCCACCTTTCAGGGCGTGTCTTCTCCCAAAAGTCTGTATGGCAAGAGGGTAGGCAGAAAAAGTCACTCCTCTTGCTCCTGGGCTCTGCATGATCATGCTTCTTGATGGAAACTTCAGAATTCCACGGACTGCCTAGATGGTCCCGTGATCAAGAGCACTTGCTGCTTTTATGCAAGAGTTCAGTTCCTAGCACCCATGTTAGGTGGGTCACAGTGGCTGGTAACTCCAGGGCTGGTCCTATGCACTCTCCTAGCCTCTGCTCAAACCTGCTTTCGTGTGCACACCCACCGAGAGACGCAAACACACAATTTTAAAAGGAGGAGAAACGTAAGACAGTGTGATGTTGGCAAAATGGAGGTCAGTTGTGTGCCTAGCTACAGTATTTAGAATCCAGAACAAGGATTCTATTATTGTGACTATTTCTGTGCAGCATGGGTTATTCTAGAATATGAATAGATAAGGACACACTGCTCCTTTCTAGGCAAAAACCACAGCTTGGCAAAGGCACAGAGTACAGTACTCTAGGGCATGTTCAATGGAAATCCAAGTTCAGGATGCTCTATTCATGCCAAATGAGGCATGAATTAGGACATTAAAGGGACCAGCAAGAGATGACATCTTTAATGGGAAACATTAAGGACACTGGGGGCTTATTCCATAAAAATGGCTGAACTCAGACTACATGAATATTGAGTCCCATCCAGAGAACCTGCAAAGAGCTTTTGGGAAGTGCACAGGAAAAAGTCAACCTCTTCCTGCAGCTTCGTACCAAACAAGGCTCCTACTTCTAAGTCTTTGCTATTTAGATGCTATTACATTTACAATTGAGCTGAATTCAGTTCTCTCTCTCTCTCTCTCTCTCTCTCTCTCTCTCTCTCTCTCTCTCTCTCTCTCTCTCTCCCCTCATGTGTGTCTGCATGCTCTGGTGTCTTTCTTTCACTTCAAAAAGCTGCCTGCCCTGTATCATGTTGACAAGGAGAAAACACACTGACAAAATGTCACTGCTGAGTGGTCCCAAGGGAGACAGCTTTGTCAAATACCAAGCATGTGGGAAAGACAAAGGCCTAGTGGAGTCTAGTGAGAGAGAGAGAGTGACAAAGTGATTTAGCAAGTACATGCTAGGGTCTGTCCACTAGGGCTCCCAAGATGGCCTTACTTGTTTCTCAGTAAGATAAGGCATCCAGGAAGAGTGTGATGATGTTCCTTCAAACATTCAGGGCCCAGCCTTGCCAGATCTGGATTCTGGGACTAAGGAGGAAGATTGGTAGATGAGTATAGTCTCTGAGAACCTTATTCTAAGTTAACAAATGGTATATTTGATTTTTCCTAAGCGTTTTATGTATGTATATGTCTGTACATGCATGTGTGCCTATTTATATGTAGCTCATATTTGTGTGTGTGTGTGTGTGTGTGTGTGTGTGTGTGTGTGTGCACGTGAATGTACTTAGAAACATATATGTGGAAATCAGAGGACAGTCTCAGGTGGTGTTCCTCAGGCACTATCCAATTATTTATTTATTTATTTATTTATTTATTTATTTATTTATTTTTGCTTCTTGATAAGTTTTATAAGTTCTCATGCTGGCTTGGAGCTACAGCCAGATAAGACAGACTGGCTACCCAAAGCACTCCAGGGATCTGACTTTCCCTGCTTGCCCGGAAGCAGTGAGACTAAATGCACACACCACCACATCTGGCTCTTTATGTGTGTTCTGGTGATAAAACTCATGCTTACAGGCAAGCGCTTTATCAACCAAGCCATAGCCTCAGCTCCTCAAAGAAACTTTGAACTGACTTTGTAGGAAGAACAATAGTTGATTCAAAGATAGATGTTAGGTAACAATGTTAAAACTCTAATTCAAACTCTGTTTTGGACTTTCCCTTGCAGTTTTTCCAAGATCCTAAAATTCCCATGACAAGTCGAGCAAACCATAAGATCTTCTGCAAAGCCACAGACAGGTGGGAAAGAGTATTTCTCTTTCCAAACCAAGGGAGCCCTTCTTCCCAGAACACAATATGCTCAGGTCTTTATGAAACAATATTTATGTCTTATATGCAGATAATCAGAAAGATTAGTTCTCTTCTACATTTCAAAGGTGGTCAAGAGATTGCCAAGATGGCTGAGATTTAACAGAGGGTCTGCTCTTAGCTTTTTGTCCTGGAAGCATCCCAAGTACTACTTTTATCTCTATTCCTACACTATAACTGACACAGGAAATACAGAAGGAAACATGTGAGGGGCATTGAGGCTCCGGATAGAAGCCTGGATCATCCATTTTCCAAACCCTGATGCAGAGAGATTATTCCCTTATTTCACAGATGTTTCCTGCATCTGTGATCATAGGAACTGGGCAATGGATATCTTTAAACCATACATTTATCCATCTAGCAAATACACTATAGGAGATTATGCTTCATGCTTGTGGCTGTGGGGGAGCACACTCAGGGGTGATGGTGATCACTGTGCTCAGGCATCTCAGAGGCGAAGGAAGGAAACACAGGTAAATGAAAATAACTCATTGTAAGATACAACAAGCATCATAAGACAGGTCTAAAGGGCCATGCAAGCCACATCTCATGCTTACAAGCAGACTTTGGTCTCTCTGGACCAAAGATGTTTATAAAGATCCTGGGAAACTCACAGAACAAGCTTCAGAAAGACAGAAATAGGCCAACCCAGAACCATAGGCATGAATACCTGCTTAAAGTGTCCCCTTGAAAACTCATGTTGATGTTAACTGCCATTAAGACCAGGGGACAATTAAGTGCCAACTAGGTCATGACATCTCTGCCAGGATGAAGAAATAAATGCCATTCTTACAGGAACATGTTGAGGGGGGTGTGTGTGTTTGATTTGATTTCTCTGTCTCACACATGTATACTGTCATGCTTTAATACAACACAAGGATCATAGGTAGCAGTGGTGGCATGTCCTTGGAATGCCCAGCTTTCAGAACCATGAAGCTTTTATTGTTTAACTTGTTCATGGCATTCTGTGACAGTGACAGAAAATGAACTAAACAACAGATCTCATTCCGAGGACTCCACCTAAGGTGATGACCATGTTTCACTTCCTGTCTACTCAGCCAGCTTACAGCCACCACTGCTTCTTCCTAACCTTTTCTTCCTGGAGGCTGCTGGAAGTAGTCAGGAAACTCTAAGATCTAAGCATGTCGGGTTGTAGCTCCTCTCATCAGGTGAGAACTCAGCACCTACAGGTGGTGTCTCTCACTATGTGCTGCTATCTAGGCAAAATGGCGGAGGTCCTATGCTTAGTGAAGCCTGGGTAAATATTGTCCCTGTTTGAAGAAGAAGAGGGCAGGAGAAGGTGTTTGGCAGAAAAGCACATTAAGCTATACAGTTTACAAGTGGTATTAATTTATCCATCTATTCTCTCTCTCTCTCTCTCTTTCTCTTTCTCTCTATTTCATCTAAGACCTTGGACATTCTGGAAAAACACTAACAGTGAGCGATGCCTTTGGTGAGATTCTCAAAAAGAGGAAAGGTGATACTAGCTAGTCAAATCAGAGAAAACCAGAGAAGAGGTGTGAGCTGGACTGAATTTTTGATGTAGAGAACTTTTGGGGAGTCTGTCTTTCCTACTTCCTTCCTATTTCCATAACTGTAGGTAGGACCCTGCCCTGAAATAATCTAGCATTCATGGATTCTGTTCCTACATCAGTCTTATGAACCTGGTGTGGGTGTGGACGTAGGAATTTTACAACCTGAATGACCAAAATATTCATCAAGATTGGCTTCCAAGGCAAATTTCTCTTCCTTTGCAGTAAGCAGATGATAGAAAACAATACATTCTGGGAAACCCCAGGCTTGAGAATATTGTTTGGATGACTCTGAAAGAGGACAGCTAAGTTGCTTAATGAGGGGAGTTGTTTACTACTATTGTGTGAGTTTTCTGGAGAATCATTAGCAAATATTTATTTATCCTCAAATGGGGTCCCAACTGTAGCCCCAGGAAATGGTTCTACTCAAGTCTAACTTCGTGGGCCATTGGGTGTATCAGAGTTAGTTCCAGGAACATGTGTGATTGAGTCTAAGTTGCAGCCCGAAAAAACACACCCCAGCATGGACGATGGACCAAGATAGCTTGGTCATTCATTGGGTTTCCTGCAAAACCCTATAGGAAGCAACACCAATGAATTTCAAGCCATTGATTGTTCAATACCTCTAAACCCTGACGGCGTGTGTGAGGAGCCCAGGAACTCTCCAAGCCTTACAAGTTTCATTCACTTTGTATCTTTCTAAGACCCTGTTCCCCTTCCAAGAAGGAGTATTTCAGGGACTAGTTCTTGTTAGTCACACAGTAATACACTTTTATGACTGCACCCAGGCACGAGATAGAGTGAGCGCTGGATCTGAGGTGTCATTGTGGGTTCTCTTTATTGTGAATCTCCTGTGGCAGGAAAGGAATGAGAAGAGGGTGACGACTAAGCAGCAGCTAATTGAGCAGCCAGTCCCCAGCAGCAGTAGGTGACAACCAGGCTAGGAAGCAGAGACAATTACAAGTACAAAGGGTTCCAGAGAGCCAGGGCAAACCTGTAATGACCCAGTTAGGCAGGTGTGTTTAGGGGGAACATGATAGGCCCAGAGGCAAACTTTCAGTGTGAGATTGAGGGGAAGAATTGATCCCACACTGATAGGATGTGAAGGCACAAGTCTGTGCGATGGGGGCCACACACTCATGAATGCTATTGCTACCTGGTTACATGGTAGTTCTGGCCAATTAGCCCAGCTTCCCATGACTTCTCTTGGTTCCCCATCACTACTAATGGTGCTGAGGTCAAAGAGCATCCCTCACTTCAACATCCACTCATCATGCCAGACTCTGTTCACAGGTAACTGATGCATCCGTCTCCAGTAAGTGTAGAGGGGCTGTCTGGTGGGAATGTTCCCAGGACGGACACAGAACGTTTACAAAGTGAAAATTCCAGTAAGACATTCCAGTAAGACGAGGGGACTGGATGCTTCCTTTAGTATTACTTCAGCTATGTGAAAAGAAGGCCTTGGCTGGCATGGGGAGGGGGAGGTTTAGCTTTGTGTTTTTAGACATGTGTGATAAGCAGTGTGGGACAGGAAGCTTTCTGAGCTCATTCTGCTTCTGTGTGTAGTTCTGGGTATTTTCAGCTGAACTCACTTGGAGGAAAGGTAAGAGAGGGGCCCAAGCTTTTGTGAAGAGGCCATTTTTTTCCTTTTGTCTAGAAAGACAGAAGTCATAGTTTGTAGAGGGAAAGAAATATAAAGAAGTCTGACCGACAACTTCTCATGGTGTCACAACAGGTCCTGTTCTGAGAACGGCAGACCTCAGAAAACAAGGCTTTTTTCAAACTGACCTTTCTAGGTACCATCATGGCCGACATGCTTCTGTTTACTGTCGCTTACAGAAAAGTGGTGAATGCTGTGAAACCCAAGATTGTTCACCAGGAAGTTGGTTTTCCATCTCCCCCATTTTCTCAGAGGTTGATGCTTATTGCTTTGAGGGGTTTTGTTTTTAAACAGTATATTTACATATCTGGCTGATGTGATTTAAATGAATATATTTATGGCTAATCCACCTATCTTCCCAGCACATAGATCCTGACTGTTTCACTCTGGACTTTCTCATCCTGTGCAATTTTTTTTTCCTCATTGAGCTTAAGTTCATGTCTACGTTTCCATTTGCTCTTCTCCAGGCCTACACTCTCTTTCTCCTTCTCTTTTTTCATTTCTCAGTTTTAAACTTAACATTTAGGGGGTTTATTTTAGGACAGAGTCTCATCTTGATTGGTATCTGTAGACAACTAGCCTTAAACTCTGTACTCAGCGGGTTTTACAATCTTACCCCCTCTTCTTTCTCAAAATGTCCTGAGTCCTGAGGGAAAATTCCCACTTAGAACTTGGTGTTCCATGGTTCCATGGTCACTCACTCTCTGCACACTGTCTAGTCGAGGGTGTCTGTGCTTCAGAATGGAACTTCTCTGGTGGCCAAGGGAGGCACTGCTCTCCTTCCCAGGCTGGTGTGACTAACACAAGGCAAGTTTGGCAGATGGGATAACCTTGATGTGTATTTGTTTCTTGCCCACCTCAGCTACCATATTGTAGGATTTGAACAGGAAATTGAGACAAAGAATGGCACCCCCACACACTGAGGATCTGTTTGGAGTAGTCTACAGTCAGCCCTTCCCAACTTTGTGGCCCCAAACATGGCAGAAGTATGGTTCCCTTTGAGCTAATGTAAGTTCTCACTCTCCAACTCACCCTAAGGAACAGGGCAGTTTGCACTTCTCACTAGCCCACACCAGTCCTTTTTGGTTTGTAGCCTGGCTTCTATTAACAAGTAGACACAGAACTACTACAGACAAGAGTGCAGATCAAGCCCAACTCAGAGAAGGAAAGGGATAAATGGAGTCCCGGTCATGTGATTATTTCCCTTGTGGCCTGGCCAAGATCCCACAGAAACATTAATAGTTCTGGTTTAGAAAATTTCAGTTCTTCAGTTTCGTCTCTCTCCCCTGCAAAGAATCTCCTAGAAATTTACTAGCATGAAAAAGAAAATCCAAATGTCTGACTACTTCAGCTCCTATTTATTTTTATTAATTGATGCTGTGGCTTGACAATTTCATGTGTGTGAACAATGTGATGCCATTGCTTTCTTGTTCCTGCCTCTCTGACCTTCTTGCTGCCTCTTCTGCTCATCCACACTGGTCCCTCTTTAGACTCGTGACTTATGTCATTGAATCAGGGCCATCTGAGTGGCAATTGCATTGGAAGATGACACCTGTGGGGTCATCTGTGGGTTCACACTGGAGTGCTCCATTCCCTGAAACTATCAGTAGCAAAGTCTCCTCGATGAAAGGCAGGGCCCCCAGAATCCTTCCTCCTCCCATGTCTGACTGTTGACAGATCCGTTCCTTCACGGACCCAGTGCTGGCATCCATGATTTCAGTGTCCAGCTTCTCATTTCAGACTCAAACTTTCTGCAGAGCATTCCTTTGAGATGACTAGGCTGGAACTCAACATGATCAACACAAGACACCTCAATCCTTCCTCAAATCTGTTGCTTTTAACTACCCTCACCTGAATACATGCTAACTCCAGCCTGGTTGGTAGAGACCAAACACCTCTGAGTTATTTCTAGAGCCTCTCCCTTTCCGTGTTAAATGTAACTAGAATTCTCACTATTTCCATCTTCAAACCCTTCAAATATGATCACTGCCCTGCCCCTCAGCTCCGTAGTCACCCGCTCACTCTATCCTAACAGCAGAAGGCTCCCACCAATGTAGCTGCTCCCCCCCATCCCCGGTCTTTCTCTATATTATGTATAGCATAAAAGATCGACAGATCGTGGGCTAGGGCGATAGCTCACTCAGTAAAAGTACTTGCTGTATGAGCACAAAGACCCGATTTTGTCCCCAGGACCTATGAAAAAAATCTAGGGAAAATGGAGTGCACTCCTAATCTCAGCCCTGGAAATACAGAGGTGAGACGGTAGGGTTGGCTGGCCAGGTAGCCTAGATAACCTGTCAGCACCAAGTACTGACCATTGAGTGAATTGTCTTAAACAACCAAAAAGGAAAAATGGCTCTTGAGGCATGACACCTAAGGTGTCCTTAGACACCCCTGTGCACTCATGTGAATGAACACTTGCACACCCATGTGCACCCAACACGGACACATAGACAAAAAGATCAATGCTTTCAAAATTAAACTAAAAAAGGTGATCACTTCTTTGCCTGCCCCTCCAGAATCTGTCCTCTTGTCTCCCCAACCTTCCCTCCCGATCCCCGATTTCTCATTCCTGTTTCTCTGCCTCTGAACACATTGTAATATATGGAACACAGTCTGCCTCAAAATCCTTCATCTGCCTTTCCCTGTTTCTGAAAAACTCCTCATCTACTTCTGGCACATCTTCTACAGACATAGAAGTGACTTCCTTCCTCACCTCCTAAGGTTCCTTCTCAAATGATTTTTCCTTCTAAGGCCTTCCTTCTCTGACTATCCCAACCTAACTGCTGCTGAGTAACATAGTACCACAGAGCTGCATCCTCAGCCAATCCCCAGGGACTTAAAACAGCAGTTATTGATTTTTGCTGCAAGCACATCTGTTAAGTGCCTGAGGGTCAAGGTGATCCAGGCTGGACTGGGCTTTGAGTCATAGTCTGGCCTGGCTTTCTCCCTCCTTGTAGGTTCAGAGAGACGGCAGGTGAGTCTGCTGTGCAGTCTACTTAGCAGGAGCAGGAGCCTCCCAGGGAAAGTCTTAGTGATGGCCAGTTGGGTTGAACACAACTTGCAAATGCCATACTCAGTCTTTTCTAGTAATGACAACATGCACATAGTGGGATTGTTTTTGTGATGCATTTATTGTCTTGGCCTTGGCTTGGATGAAATGTTTCTATGCGTCAACTAGAACCACCTACTGAGACTCTTGTTCAGATGCCTCTGCCTTAGAGTCACTCTCCCTGACAACAGCTCTAGGGGAAGCATCTTTCTCCAATTCTCCTCTACCTGGTCTTTTTTATAGCACTAGTCTGTACGCACTGTATCACATTCCTCAGTCTCTAGCTCTTTCGATCTCTTCTTTCAAAACACAAGCTTCTTGAGACTAGAGTCTTCAGACTGTTCTTGGAGTAAGATTTCAATGGAAAGGACTCAGTATGGCCCAGAGAGACAGTTTAGCAAGTAAAATCCTTGCTGTGTGCTCCCCAAGTTGCTTTGGTCACTATGTTGTCCCAGCATCAGAAAAGCAAGTTAATGCATTGTGTCAAACTGTGACCTGCATTCAGACCTGCAGACCTGGGAATGGCCATGTACACCTATAATCCTGATGCTGGACGTTAGAGGCAGGAGGATGTGAAGGAATCCTTGGTCAGCCAGTCTAGCCAATTAGTGGACTCCAGGCTCAGTGACTAGAGGGAAAACACCTAGTATTGACATCAGGCCTCAACATGTGCCCATATGGGAATGTACATAATTGTACTTATGCATACTACATACATAGTCCCCTATTCACTGTGCAAATATGAAAAAGTGATGGGAGGAGAAGTCTAAAACTCTATTAGAAGTCATCAAGGGAAGTAGAAGCAGGGCGGTATTACATCGTATCGTTTGTTTCTTCAGGGCAGAATTTTATTTGTTTCTTCCAAGTGTTGGGAACATAACCTAGAGTCTTGCGCGCAGACTCCACTGCTGAGCTACATCTTCAATGCTGGAATGGCTCTTGTTGATATAGCTTCAATAAATAACACTTTGCATTTGTGTTTGTGTTTTTAAAGTTTGCTTATGATAAACTGCCCATGTGGAAGAGTTTTTGAGTTCCTTATAATACTGCATGTGATGTTTTGATTATTTCTGAAGCGCCTCTCAGAGTTTGTAATATACCTATATTTCTTGCCTGTGGCATTGAGCTAAAAATATTCAGAAGTAGCTAAAGATTGTTGCGAGTTTGTAAACTGGCTACTTTTGTGGTTTGTCTTATGTGTGGTATCAAAACAAAACCCTTTAACATGGGAAGATATTCTAGTTTAAAAGCAATCTATTAATGTCACAGATAATAGAGTAGCTTTAAATTTACCTATCTTAATTCTACAATGACAATGTCATAGTCATATTCTTTTCAGAATGATGGCCCAGTGGTTAAGACAGCATACTGTTTTTTACAGAGGACCTGAGTTCAATCACCAGCATCCACACTGGGCAGCTCACAAATACCTGTAACACCAGTTCCAGAGGACTGTTCTGGCCTTTGAGAGTACCAACACAAATGTGCATGCTCTTACACATAGAAACATGCATATACATGTACTTATAAATAAAATAATAACTTATAGATAAAAATTCTTTGTGTGCGCACGTGTGTGTGTGCATGTGTGTGTATGTGGGCATGTGTGTGTGTGTGTGTGTGTGTGTGTCTGTGTGTGTGTGTCTGTGTGCATGTGTGTGTTTGCATGTGGATGCACATGTATGGAGGTCAGAAGATAGCTTTTGGAAGTGGCTTTTTTCTTCCACCTTGCCGAGGTGGAATTGAACTTTTCCTCTGGGGTTGTACTTCATATTGAGGCCACCCAGCCCACCGGCTTCCAGGTGGTTTTATGTCTGCCTCCCATCTTGTCTAGGAGTGCTGGGGTCACTTCTGTGAGTTTCAGGGTTCATCAAGGTTGGGTCATCAGGTTGGCAAGGCAAGTGCTCTAGCCCTTTGAGCCACCTCCCTGACCTGAGACTTAGGTTTGCATAACTTAGAAATATAGGAATTAGAAAAATGCTCAAATCTGTGCAGTTTTTACTCCTTTCCAGGGTAGTTTGTTACCATGACCATTTCTTCTTTATAAAGTAAAAATAGTCATTCCAACCTGAGTTATGTACTGGTAAAATGGGTCCAGGAGAATTAAGAGACATCCTGAAAGCCACTTGGCAAGTTGGTGACAGAGTCAGCACAAAGGCTCCAGTTGTCTGCACCACACAGATCTGGAAAGTTAAAATGTTACCATGACCTATTCTGATGACTGTTATCAGTGATTTTTGTTTTCTGTTTGCCCACACCAACTAGCTCGGAGACACTCAAAAGGAACAAAAGTATCCTGGCAGAGCAGTAATCAGTCTTCTTCCCTTGCTGCCCATCACTAAATTTGTGAGGATACAGCTAGGTGAGTATTAATAGAACTGAATGAATGACAGTGGCATGGAAAATGAGGGAGGGCATGTGCAAAGTAGGAGGCACAGGAGGTCAACCAGATGGCCTGGCAATTTCTTTGCTAGCCTCACCTTTCTCAGGCTTCCAGAACAGAGGCCTAGTCCTATTTACTACTTGAGCCAACTCTACTGAGAATATCAGATTCTTCCAAATGATAGGGTCTGAAATCATGTGATTTGGAACAGGTGCCTGATATAAACCACACTTTCCTGTATGTCC
Organism: Micromys minutus; assembly: GCF_963924665.1. Lineage (NCBI taxonomy): Eukaryota > Metazoa > Chordata > Mammalia > Rodentia > Muridae > Micromys > Micromys minutus. The sequence continues at coordinate 12,832,384 of NC_137972.1, read as the reverse complement.
AGCAAGTTCTTACTCACTTTTGGTTGCTGCAGTAGTTAATCTGTGTGACTGGATTTCTATTTGAAATCAGGAACAGGAAGCCATTTACCTCAATCTCTGCTGTTCAGCTTACATCCCAGTACCAGCTTACACACAAGCAGGTGGTTAGAGTTTACTTTGTAGAGTTGGGCATTGATTGGAAATCTGAATGGGTTGATGATACTTGGGATACAAGTGGGATATATAATGCACTCATTTCTTTATTTGATATGGCTGTCTATCCCTTATCACCTCCACTTGATCTTAACCATAGTAAGGACTGTTCAGTGCTGAAGCCCCAGTGTCTTGCATTTTGTTTAGAATATTAAAGGAAGCTAAGAAACAAAACAAAACCAAAAAATGAATGACTACACATACTTCTTGGGCTCTGATTCTCATTCTTGACAAGAACTTTTCTGTATGGTTGTCTGTCTGACCCAAACAAATTTGACACCATCCTTTTAAATTATAAGTTGTCATCTATTTGCCTACTCATGAGTGTTCATATGAAGCAAATCAGATTCTCCATCTTTCAAATCCCTGGGAAAATGTAGCCTATAAGGATATGTAATCAACTTATTCCTTTATTTGATACGGCTGTCCATCCCTCATCACCTCCACTTGATTGTGAGTAGAAAGTCTGCCCGTGTCTGCTTTTAGGGGTGATGAAAACCATCTCAAAACCAAGAGCCCCTATTGAGTGGATGTTAAAAAATTTTTTTGAAGAGAAGGAAGGAAAAATCTCTGGCTCATGTTCAGGACTTTAAAGACAAGTGGTCTTAGCAGTAGGAAAAAAATTCAATTCCATTTAGAAGAGATTTATTTGCTTTTAAATTACTTTTATATGTCTGGAACCACTGGGATAAAAAAGAGCAGTCGGTCATGGGTTCTTCTCTCCAGGGATTAACAACCTAGTGTTAAGGTAGAGCAATAATGGTGGAAGTAGGTACAGCAATTCTAGCATCAGATGCATTTGGTGGCATAGCAACACCCGGGATCACAGCCTTATTCATTTCTGAGAGACTGAGGAAGGCAGAAGCCTAGGAGGCTCCATGTTGGTTTTGTTCTTTCCCTTGTCTCTTCGAGATGCTCTCTTTTGAACTGCGATTAATCATTATAACCGAATGTCTAAATAAAACCTGAAATGAATTCAGAGTTATATTGTAATGGTCCCACTTGGACCATTACCTTTAGGCCTGTTTCTCCTGCGCAGTCATTTAGGTTGATTTCATGTGTATTCTTCCAGGGTATGGCATCAACAATGCAAGAGTAGACATCGTATCTGTTTTCTTACTTAAAAGCTAACACTATATATATTCCTCATATAGCTTTTATTATCTGTTTTCTTACTTAGAAGCTAACACTATATACATTCCTCATATAGCTTTTGTTTTTTTTTTTTTATAGTAGAATCCCAGACAAATACATCAACAAATGAAGACACTCTTCCTTCATTCTTATAAAGCAAAGGAAGTCTTATTGTTTATTTAGTCATTTCCCTATGGATGGCTACTTGAAGTTCTTCCTATCATCTTCTATTAAAAAATAATGTTGCATGAGCCATTACCTTATCATTTCTTATGTTTGAGAAAGTATATGTGAGGAAAATACCTCACAGACCTATTTTTTAAAATTCAAGTTTATCATTATGCCCAGTTGCATTAGTTAGGGTTTTATTGCTGTGAAAAGATACCATGACCAAAGCAACTCTTATAAAGACAACATTTATCTGGGGCTAGCTTACAGGTTCAGAGGTTCAGTCCCTTATTATCAAGGTGGGAGCAGGGCAGCATCCAGGCATACATGGTACAGGAGGATCTGAGAGTCCTACATCTTCATCTGAAGGCTTCTAGGAGAAGACTGGTTTGTAGGCAGCTAGAATGAGGGTCTTAAAGCCAACACTCACAGTAACACATCTACTCCAACAAGGCCACACCTACTCTAACAGAGTCACACCTTCTAATATTGCCACTGCCTGGGTCAAGCATATGCAATGCATAACATTCCACTCCTAGGACCCCCATTAGCTTATTTAAACATATGAGTCTATGGAGCCACACCTAAACATAGCATGATGTAAAACATATTTAGTCTAACTTCAAATGTCCTCATAGTCTATAGAAATCTCAATAATGTTAAAAGTCTAAAGTTCAAATCTTCTGATATTCATCCAATCACTTAACTGTAATCCCCAAAGCAAGACAGAAAAACAGCTGGACAAACTCTAAAATCTACATCTCCATGTCTGGTATCAAGGCAGTCTTCAGATCTCCAACTCTTTTTTTTAAATTTTTGTTGACTGTAACAAAGTTCTTTTTCCTGGGTTGGTCCTACCCCCTGTTAGCACCATTCCTCAGCAGATATTTTAGCTCTGGCACCTCAAACATCTTAGGGCCTTCAAGGCAACTTTGATGTTATAACTTCTTGTTTCTGGGATCCACATACAATCTTCTGGGCTCTTCCAAAGGGCTGGAGTCACTTCTTTCTAGTTCTGCCCTCTGTATCACTCTAAGCTCAAGTTGATTCACCTCATTGCCTCTGCTGTTCTTGGTGATCATACTGTGGTACTGGTTCTAATATACTGGGGTCTTCTGCTGCAACCAAGCTTCACCAATATCCTCTCAAAGGTTCTCTTTATGGTGCTAAGCCCTAATTCCTTTGCATAATTTCTTCAGTCCTAGGCTGTCAACTGCATCTGGGACTGCACCTTCCACAGTGGCCTTTTATGGTCTCTCACAGTGCCAAGCCTCAGCTGTTCTTCATGATGCCTTTATGCCTTCAAAACCAGTACCACCTCAGTAACTCTTATACATTACCAAGTACAGCTGCAACACAAGGTAAAACCCTGGCTATCTCTGGGACACAGCTTCTTTGTGCTCTCAGAAAACACTTCCCAGAAGATTTCACCTCAGTGATGCTGTCCTCTTCTTAATCACCACTAATTTCTTAACTCCAGCTGACCAGCAACAGTTGTCCCAGTAGTCACTTTTATTTTTTACTCCAAAGCCACATGGCTGAAAGTGCTGAGTTCTGCTGCTTGCTGGGGATGAAACATGGCCCACCCCTTGTACAACTTTATCAATGCTGGGATTAAAGATGTGTGCCACAATACCTGGATTTAAACTTTTCTTCAGTTATAACTTTCTCTGTCCCAGGTTGGCCTTGAACTCAGAGATCTGTTTGACTTTATCTTCAGCGATTAAAGTTGTGTACTGGATCTAAATTTAGCTGGGTAAGATCTTGGCCCTACTCTCTTAGTCTGCCATCTCCTAAAACCTAGGATTCAGCTCCATTTTACTTCCTGGTGCCCCTTTAATATTTAAATCATATACTTCATATTTTTCCTTTCTAATTTAGATATTTGTTCAAAATACTCTTCATGAGACTTAACCAGAGAACAAAGTTTATTCTCGGTGCTTCTGAGACTTTATTTGTCAATGCAATTAATATAAATCTCTTGAGCTTTAGGTAAACTCTTCAGACAAGGGCAAAAAGTTGCTATATTCCTCACTAAAATATCACAAAAATTGTCTCTTGGTCTCACATTAAAATTCTCTTCTGAGACCTCTAGAGCCTGGCTTCCACAATTCAAATCACCCATAGCAACAATTCCTACTGGGATGGCCCATTAAGCACCACTTAAAGCATTTCACTGCTTTCCAAATACAATGTCCCCAGATCCACATCCTGCCAAACAAAAGCATGGTCAGGCCTATCAAAGCAGTACCCTAGTCCCTAGTACCAACTTCTGTCTAAGTTAGAGTTTGACTGCTGTGAACAGATCCCATGACCAAGGCAACTCTTACAGAGGCATCATTTAATTGGAGCTGGCTCACAGACTCAAAGGTTCAGTCCCTTATCATCAAGGTGGGAACATGGTGGTGTCCAGGCATGCATGGTACAAGCAGAACTGAGAGTTCTCTAACTTCATCTGAAGACCACTAAGAGAAGACTGGCTTGCTGGCAGCTAGAATGAGGGTCTTAAAACTGACACCCACAGTGACACGCCTACTCCAACAGGACCACATATCCTGATAGTTCCACTGGGCCTAGCATATACAAACCATCATACCAGTCTTGGAGATAATCACGTTACTGCAGAGATTCCTGTATTGGTTATTTTCAAATAGCCATGAAAAACTGGAATCAGTTGAAGGCAATGCATGGAAGAAAGGGTCTCAGGGTTTGAATGAATGCATCTGGTCCATCACAATAGCATACATACAATAGCAGGAGTATGAGACAGTTGGTCACACTGCATCTGGCAGAGTCAAGTAACCCAGAGAGAAAAATGAAGGCTAGTGCTCCACTGCTTTCTCTTTTTTCACCCTTTCCTTCAGCCAGGATCTCAGCCCATGGGATCGTACTGCCCAAATCCAAGATGGATCCCTCTTATCAGTTAATGCTCTCTGGAAAGGTCCTCACAGATACATTCAGAATTGTACCTCCTAGGTCATTCCAAATACAGTTAACTTGGCAATGAAGACTGAGGTTCCTAAAGACAATAGCCAAGGATCCTTTAATGGTTAAGTTAAATGGTCCTGTGGGAGATCAATTAAGCTCTAAACACTGCTTCAGGCACATAGGAGCTACTTCTGTGTATACTTCCTGTATAATCTTGCTAATATGATTGATTATTTTATCAGATGCAGAGTTCCAATTTCATCAGCATTTATTATTGCCTAGTTAGTAGTGTATTCAGCACTTGTGTATCAGTTTAGTCAACAAATGGTACTGAGCATGCGGGCAAGCCTTGAGTCCTGGTGGGCATGGGAGTGAGAAGGGTATAATTCTTGGTCACTCTATCTCATGCTGAATACAGATATGGAAGCAGTTAGCTAGAAGGTATGCTGTAGGGTAGGCATTGTTATAAACTTACATACTGGACAAACCTTAACAGCTCTGACTTCACTGTGTATACTCTCTGCAGTGTAGTAGAACCCCACAGATAAAGGCTAAGAACATAATCTGGAGACTTGGATTTTGCTATGATTGGTGATGCGTAGAGATGTGTAGCTTTTCTGAATTGTCAAATCTTCATCTGGAATGCATGAGAGCATCAAATGATGCAAGCATTTGGAAGTGCTTTGTAATTATTATTTATATTCTCTTCCCAGGAAACAACATTGTGAGAACAATCAAGAGTTGGGATGATTTAGTGATAATTACCATATGTGTCTTTGGTCCTTCAGAGGCTCTCAAACCCCTTTCATCTTTCAGATACATTTGTCCGGGTCACCTGCAATCAAAGGCAGTTATTAAAGTTCTCCTGCAATCAGAAATTTATAAGTATCTGTGGAGTGCTCCCCACAAGTGGGGCATCTATATCATCTCCTCTCCAAACCCTTAGGGACAATCAGGGAAGAAGGGACAGAAAGACTGTAGGAGTCAGAGGTCAAGGAGGACTGGAACAAAACTGTTCTGGGCATGGTGGGACCACTGCTCTCGTGAATTCACAGCAGCTGTGGCTGCCTGAACTGGACCCCCAAGTCATCCAAGATTCTAGCATGGAGGGAGAAGCTCAATAGTTTCTCCTAACTAAGGAGTTATTGCCAGTTAATGGTTTCTGGGACCGATAGAATTTATTTTCTTTAGGGTATGACCCTTGGTAAGTTGGCCAAGCGCCAGTAGATGGCCCCATACCCATCAACGATGGGTAATTCGTACTGGGCTCAGAGGGGTCTTTATTTTTAAAAGAAGATATGAAGTTAGTGGGGGGGGGAGGTAGAGGTGAGTCTTAGAAGATTAGGAAGTGATTATGATCAAAATACATTGGATGAGCTATGAAATTCTCAAATAACGAGTTGAACATAAAACTTCTCCTGCAATAGTTTTTGTACACATTTTCTGGTGGTTGGCTTGGCATGACACTTATGGTGACCCACCTGTTCTTTTTGTTTCCCTTAAGAATTATTTATTTATTTATTTATTTATTTATTTATTTATTTATTTATTTATTTATTTTAGGTATGTGTGTACACTGTAGCTGTCTTCAGACACACCAGAAGACGGCATCAGATCTCATTACAAATGGCTGTGAGCCACAATGTGGTTGCTGGGAATTAAACTGAGGACCTGTGGAAAAGTAGTCAGTTCTCTAACCACTGAGCAATCTCTTCAAACTAACCCACCTCATCTCACTGCTGTCAGTGTTAATTTATTGCTGTCAGTTTATTACCACGGAGTCACCAAGGTGGCTGATGATCTTACTTTTAGCAATGTGAGGAGAGATTTTTTTTTTGAGATGTTGTTCCTGGGAACTGTTCCAGAAGTTATGGAGGTAAATTCAAAGAATCTCTGTATTAAGAAAGGGAGGTGGATCTGTAGATTAAAACACTTGCCCACAAGTGTGAGGACTGGGGTTTGGATTGTGGGGATCCACATAAAGCTGGATGCCACAATATGCACCTGTAATTTCAGTGCAACTTTGGAAAATTGGAAAGTAAAGATAGAAGAATCCTCAGAAAAGTGCAGACCAGCTAGCTTTGATGTATACAGCAGCAGACTATAAGATCTCCTACCCATAAAACAAGATGGCTGACAAGCATCATTACTGAGGTTCTGTTTCAACTTCTGCACCCTTGTCATGGCATGTGCACACCCACACTTGCACACATAAAAAATCATATACACATGTTCTTTACACATGCTATATATATCAAAATTAGCCACCATCCTTAAATTCTGGGCATCAGAGGGAGAAGTGTTATCATTAGCATCTTAGAGGCAGGCATACTTGTGGTATTTTGGATCATAGAAAAGGCATCCCAGAATGAGGCTGTATTCCCACCTCTAAGTAAGTATATGTATTTCTTGCCATCTCCATTCTTCCTATTTTTTATCCTAGTATAGATAGTTGGCAAGAGTGCCTGAGGAAAAGTTTTGTCAAAAGAAAATGAGATGTTTAATCTGAGAGCAAACAGGCAAGTGACCAGCGTGGAAATTTCACCCATTCTCAGAAAGGGTCTCAGTAAATGGGGAAGGCTGCTTCCTACTCCATCTTGCTCCTGAAGCTGATTTCTCTTGCCTTGGGGCTTGACTGTACTCTCATACATTTTATTATTCTTTTTTTCAGTCAAGAACATCGATGCTTTTAAAAAAGCACCTGTTATCTTTGACATCTGCTACTATCCAGTTAAATTTTTCTTCATGGTGTATGCTGTAGTAGAGAAAAAGAGAGGCCAGACTATAATAATCAACAGGCAGCCTTCAACAATCAGGTTAACAACATTAGCTGACACTCATTGTCAAACAAAGATTAGCTGACAATAATTGTTAGCTTGACGAAACCTAGAATCACCTGAGGAGACAGCCTTGATGAGGGATTGTCTACATTGGCTTCACCTGCAGTCCTGTTTGTGGAGAACGTCTTAATTTGGAAACATCAAACCCACTGTGGGTAGCACCATTCCCTAGGCAGGAGAACCTGAAATGTATGAAATGGAAGTCAAGCCGAGCGCACGCAATCAAGTGAGCATGTATTCATTCTTTCCTCTCTGCTCTTGATTATAGGTATGATATAAACAATTGTTTGAAGATCATGCCTTGACTTACCCACTAAGACAGAGCTCAACATAGAATTGTAAGCTGGCATCATCTTCCTTTTCTATCTAAGTTGCCTTTCTGGTAAGGTGCTTTTCATCAAAGAATCATAAGTGAAACCAGAACCACCATCTAAAAGGCTGAGTACATGAAATGATTGGAATCCTGGTGACATCAGAGAAGAATGAGATGGAACCAAGGTTTCTTGCCATTGGTTGTGATGGTCAATGTTTCCTCTTTAGTGAGTTCCAGGGGAAAGCTCTCTAGTGGCTTTATGTTTAGCCATAATCCCCAAATTACTGATCAGAATGATAGAATTTTAGAACTATAACATTGCTAGAAACCATCAACATCTCTGCCATTTTGAAAACAGTACAATTGAGTCCTAGTGAGCTGATCAGAGTCCAGACCATACCAGGAGTTATATGTGAGCCAATTTTTCACCAGCTACTGCCTGATTCAATTTCACTTAAGTTTCCTATTGACTGACTACCTTAATGCATTCTTCTGAAAACATTTAACTATTCTTCTCCTTCAGAATTTCAGAGTGTGGAGATGAGGGTGAACAGCCTCTTTAGATTTCTTATACAGATCACATTAAGCAAATTTCTATTTTATCCCACTGTCTCCTCCTCACCGGATGCAAGTTATTTTGAGTTTGAGAGCATAAAATACTGAGCTCGGATTTAAATTGCCTTGTAGCTTGCTCTGTGGGAGAGTGGGTCGCATGGCTCTCTCTTCTCCTGCGTTGTTCTGGGGTGAGCATGCACGAGTTCTTTCTGTGAAAAGGGATTCTGAAATTTGACTGCCAGTGAAGTAAAATGGGAAACCAATAGCAGCGTTTTCAATGCAGCTTTTATTTCCCTGGTGATGCGTGAAGAAATTGCTTCAGTAAGGAAGCCAACATCACAGGAGCATGGGAATCTGTGGATGATAGGTCCACTGGAGGCCCAGAGAGCATGAAGAGTGGGGGAAAGAGAGGTGGAATCTCGGGGGGGGGGTGGATAATGAGAGTAGGTGTGGGGTGTGAGGAAAAGAAGCACTTATTCATCTGGTAGAAGATCTGAGTCCTGAGAGCTTCACTCCAGCTGCAGGCAGCTGCTTTCTGTAGTTTTACTTTTATCTCTGGAGGAAGAGGAAAAGGCAAAGATGCCTTTGAACATAAGAAGTAAGGAGGGAGAGTGGGAGAGAAATGAGAACGAGGAGAGAAGGAAATGAAAGAGAAAGCCTCCATAGAACCAAAACAACCACGGCCCAACAAGAATCCTAGAAGGGACCATGAGTCACCCCAAAGTACACTGGGTGGAAGGATGTTCTTGGTCGTTAGCACAAAGGCTCGTGTTTTTGATTTTCTTCATTGTGGGTTTCTCAGATGGAGGGTGTGTTTCTGTTTCTCTGGCAGCAAAAAGTCAGCATGTTCAGAAGGCAAGCCAGTGTAGCTGGAGGCTATAGGGACTAACTGACTCAGGACTCACCTGGGACAGGAAGAAGTGTGGGGAGAAGGTACCACAGTGACAATAGGGATGTGTCTCAGTCCATGGTGTGTGAGGTCCTGTGCACACCAGATGCTCAAGCAGTACTTGTCATTCTTCATTCCTTTCTCAACATTTAGATACATTCCTCATAATGCCAGCCTAGTGGGTCATACATTCTTTTAAAATTGCCGTGACCAGGGTCTGGATTGACGTTCAATGATTAAGAGTACTTGAGGGTACCTGCTCTTGGAAAGGACCGTGTTCTGTTTCCAGCACCCATGTGGCAACTTAACAATATCCTGTAACTCCAGTGTTAGGAGATCCAGTACCCTCTTATGACTGCTGTGGGCACCAGGCACATGTGCTGTGCACAGACACATATGCAGCAAATTATTCATACACATATTAACATTGAGTAACGCCCGTACAATGATGAGGGTTGGATGCTACAGGAGCAGGTGTGAGCAAAAGCCTCGTGAATGAAGAGGCATGGAGAACATTGCGTTTCTGAGAAGTAGTATGAAAGAGGGAATGTTCTAGAGGCTGGCACTAGGAGCACAGATTGGACAACTATTTTAATAGCTGGCATTTTAATCAGCTGGAAGGAGAAGCGAGAGAACCAGCCTCCCACCCTCAATCACTTTGCAGTTCTGGTATCGGGAGACAAGTATCATAACCTCTGGGTTCTCTCCTGATCTTGCAAACATTAGCAGGAGGGAAAGAAACTAGAACCAGGGCATCCTAACATGTCCTATCGGAGCATGATGTCACTGTTGCAGAGATGCCATGGCCAAGGGAACTTGTGAAAAGAAAGATTGAAGGCCCTGAAGGGGATAGGAACCCCACAGGAAGATCAACTGTGTCAGGTCCCGGTGAGCTCTTAGAGATTGAGCTACCAACTAAAGAGCATGCATGAGCTAGATTGAGGACCCTGGCACATAGGTAGCAGAGGGCTGCCTTGTCTAGCCTCAGTGGGAGAGGAAGTGCCTAATCCTTCAGAGACTTGATGCCCCATGGTGGGGGATACCCAGGGAGGCTCACCCTCTCAGAGGTGAAAAGGGAGGGAGGATGGTGTGTCTGGGGGGGGGCTCTATGAGGGAGACACTGAGAGGTGGAGGTGTTTGGAATGTAAATAGATAGATTAATAAAAATAAGGAACCACTATAATAAAAAGTGAATAATCCAATTCTCTAGATCGACAAAATCTATTTTCCCTTAGTGGTTCATTAGAGGACAACTGATATTGAACCACTGAGGGTATGACCTGGGGAGAGGAAGCATTTAATTGGCAGCTGGCTTACAGTGTCAGAGGGTGAGTCCATAATCATCATGGTGGAAACATGGTACCAGGGAGGCAGGCAGGATAATGGAGCAATAGCTTAGAACTCATATCTGATGCAGGGAGGGAGGGGAAGAGTGGAGAGAGGGAGAGGGAGGGGGTTGGGAGGAGGGAGGGAAATGAAGAGAGAAGGAAATGGAGAGAGAGAGAGAAATAGAGTGAGAGATGGGGGATAGGGAGAGAGAAAGGAGGAAAGGGAGGGTGAGGGTGAATAGAAGCAGAGGAGGGGAGGGAGAGAGGGGGGAGAGGGAGAGGGAGAGAGAGAGAGGCTGAGTCAGAGAGGCAGAGTTCTAACTGGGACCAAACATGTGAACATATGAACCTGTGGGGTCCATTCTCTTCAAATCACCACACCTGAAGTTTTTTGACTTTGAATTCTATTGCTTATTCTTCTAATCAATCTCTCTTCCTTCTCTTCTCCTCTCTGAAGTTAGAATCTTTTTCTTTTCCTTGCTGTTAAAAGAAAATCCCCCCCCAAAACTTCAGTGGAATGGATGTTTGTATCTAACAACATTATGTTGAAGCCATACAAAATCCAAGATTTTGCTATCTTCCTGTCAGATGAGGCCATGGCAAGAAATCTTCTGTCTGTAGAATACAGGAATAATTCTCTGCAAGAACTCAATCCTGGGTCTTGGAGAGATGGATCAGACATCAAGAGCACGTGTTACTCTTGCAGAGAACAGGCATTTAGTTTTGAGCACCCATATGACAGCTCACAATTATCTAATAAATCCAGTTTCAAAGTATCTGATGTCCTCTGCTGGCCTTTGCTGGTACTCTACTCCCATATGCACATATGCACATAGACAAGTACACACACATAAAAATAAAGCAAGTCTTTAAAATAAATATAAGAGCTAACCCCTGCAGGTATGCTAATCTCAAGCTTCCTGCTTTTACAATCCTTTAGGGCATCTTGTTTGTTAGTCTGATCTGACATAGGTGTAACTCCACCCTCACCCCTACACAAATATCAGAACAAGACAGCAACATGCACGTTTAGTTTTGCTGCTTATCAATGGAGGCTCCTGATCTCACTGGGCAAAAGTTATCTTTTTTGTGTTCTGTGACATGGAGTTAATACCTCCTTCTCAGGGTACAAAAAGTCTCAGAGCTCAACCATGTCTAGGGTCACATAAAACCCGGTGGAATATGAGACATACCTCTAGAGTTCCTTATACAAATGTACATGTCAAACACTTGTGCTTAGGAGAACAAATTGTGTGAATTGGAAGTAAGGGCTGCACATTTCACAATCCCTTGACATGTGGGTTCTTGATCAGAAACTCTAAGACCCCAGCCTGTGACCACCAGGCACAGTGAAAGAGCTGAGTCTAAAGGCAACCCAAAGGTGAAGAACATGTTACAGATGGGAAAATAAAAAATGGAGGGAGAAAGGAAGGGGAGAAGAGAGGAAGGGTGATGAGGAGAGAGGAGAGGAGAAGAAAGGAGAGATGGTGGAGGAAAAGGAGAGAGGGGGTAGAAAGATAAGAGAGGAGAAATAGGGGAGAAAAGAGAAGAAAGCACACAAGATGTAGATGGTTATAGCAAGGGGGCATATGGTGGTACATGACTATAATCTCAGCACTCAGGAGATGCCTGCCAGAAGACTGAGAAGGTTCAAGGGTAGCCTGGGCTACACAGACTTTATCTGGAAAACAAAAAGCAGCTAACCAACCAACCAACCAACCAACCAACCAACCAACCAAATCTAAAACGACAACCCCCCCAAATAAAATATGCATAGCTAGAGATAAAAATGTGACTTTTTAATTTTCTCTGCCCCTAAACTGGTAACTCCCAAGTTGTCTTGTGACCTAATGCCAAGGCCATGGGGATGGAACTGTGAACCAATGCCAAGGCCATGGGGATGGAACTGTGACCCAATGCCAAGGTCATGGGGATGGATCTGTGACCCAATGCCAAGGCCATGGAGATGGAACTATGGCCCAAATGCCAAGTCCATGGGGATGGATCTGTGACCCAATGCTAAGACCATGGGGATGGAACCATGCTAGGGAAACCAGAGCTAGCATCGGCAGGGAGCTAGAATTTCTACAAGCTGACAGAGGCTCTCATTAAACACGCTTTAATTTCTGTGTGTTCTCTCCACTGTACCTTAAAATAAATGTATTCTTTATGATCTGGAGAGATGCCTCCTTTTCTAATTTGGAAGGAATATAAATGTTGGTTGGATGTCTCTGGAGACAGTTACTACCTATCATTAAAGGAGGATGTAATGACAGAGCTGGAGAATAACCAGTTAGTTGGGGAATCTACTAAAAAAAAAAAAAAAAAAAAAAAAAAAAAGGGAGCCGTTACCTTAGGGCCTCATGTTGAAAACTGTTCTGGTAGAGAAGGAGACATATTGAGCAGAAAAGAAATGCAGTGGGAGAGAGGGTTACCAGAGGAAGTGCTAATCAAACACAACAAATGTACCCATGTGGAGATGGCTCAGTGGGTTAAGCATGAGGTACATGCATGGGGACTTGAGTTTGGATTCCCAGGACTGACACCAGAGCCAGTCAGCCAGCCAGAGCAGTCAGTGCACATTTGTATACTCCTTGCTGGGAGGGAGGCAGCAAGGGGTGGGGAGGAGGAAACAAGAGTATCCCAAGGCCAGTCTAGCCTAAATCACCAGCTTCAGTGAGAGTTCCTGACTCTAAAATTAATGTGAAGAAACAATTTAGGAAGATTCTAATTGCCATAGTTGCCAACTTGGGAAAGAACACCTCTCATTCTTTCTCCCCTCCCCCATCATTCTCTCCATCATGTATGTGTGTATATATGGAACTCCCATAGCCAATAGGATGACACCACCATATATATCTGCATCTATGTTCCTCACATGTCTGAGCAGTGCAGGACGCATCCTTAGATGACAACGATAGTCCTGAAGCACATCCCCGAACTGAAAACTGTCACTGAGCCCTTTTTTGTGTTCACAGAGCACGTCGGGTCTCTCTGGCTTCACAAAATGTCACTTTCTCATACCGTGTAACCAAACAATTGCTTGAAGTCAAGTAGAGAATGTGAAAGGTGGCGGTGGCGGTGTTTGTAACTTGGAGTGTAATTCATTGCGAGGCTTAGACTCATGCCTCCTGCTTGGGAGGAGATGTCACCTTGCATGACATGTAACCTTTCAGTGCCCCACACTTTGCCAATTAACAACAAACTCCCCTTTATCCAGAGCATCTGTGGACCAGTGCTTTGTATTGCCAGAATTTGGGTTGAATAGCTATTGATACACAATCTGATTTTCAAAGAACGTAAATTTCATCTCCCCTGGCTGGTGGTGATGCTTTTGGACTGTTCTGCTCCTGGTATCTTTCTTTTGAAGAGTGACTTATTTCCCCCAACTCAAACTCTCCAGGAACTTCCATAGCCAATCGGATGATGTCATCCATGTTTACTTAACACTTGTGCCCCTCACTCGTGTGCTTGGCCTTTGCTCACGTTGGTTCTTTCCACAGAGACTCTGCCAGACCTTCATTGCCATCTCTTGGTCTTTGGGACTCAGTCAATTCTCTTCTCTTTGTGGAGCTTTCCTCTGTCTCTTCCCACCCAGTTCTGGTTCTTACTGAGATCTTCTTCATCTGAAATCCTACATTGCTGATCTCTCCCTTTCTTAGGAAATGACTTTCCTCTTTAAGGTATAATGAACAACACCTATGACAATCATACAAATCAATGGATTTTCTTGAATGTGTTGTTTGTGCCAGTTCCCTGGGTCATACCACATATTCTGCACATAGTAGGCATGCTTCCATTAAATGAACCCCGAAGCCCCAATATTGTCATAAAAATGGGTCAGAATGTGCTTTCCCTCTCTAGAATGTATCATAGAATGCTTTGGTTGGAATCTCACAGTACTCTTGATTTATTATGATCAGCATCAAACATTATTAGAAGGTCTGCAAATAAATCTGAATAACTTATTTTTTTTTTCTGGTTTGAGCTTCTGAACAGAACCAAGAACAAGTACATTTAGCAACCAGAGGACTGACAGATCTTAAAGAGAAAAATACAAGTGTCTGTTGGCCTCTCATACAGCACAGTAAACAGGACAGGAATTAGAGGAGCATTAAAACCATCTAGACTTGAAATGATCTTGTCTAAGAGACTCTAATTATTATGTTAGAGTGTCATCAAAACATTTTGTTGATAGCACCTACTCTCTCCCAGGATTGGGATTTTTGGAAACATAGCTATTCCGGAAGACAATACCTCCTCAGCAATTCCACTAGGCAGGAGCAAGGCAACTTCCCCTCAATCACTAAAGCCACAATGGGATTGAAATTTTATTTGGTTTCCTGTCCCACAGCCTTCAGGGCATGGCGTTCATTTCCCAGCCGGCACAGTCACTGTGACAGTGCTGTGCCTGTGGGCTGGCAAACAACCCCGTAGAGTGTAGATAAAACCAGTAGAGAGACCAGCTGACAAATATGGGTGACAGTGCTATGACTGTGAGGCCACCATGCTGTGAGCAGGATCAGTTAAGAGATAGGGGGAAGAAAGGTAAGGTGTGTGTGTGTGTGTGTGTGTGTGTGTGTGTGTGATGGAATCAGGTAGTGACTGGCCTGCTTCCAAGTAAGCTTACATAAACAAATCAAGAAGTAGATGCCAGCAAAAAATAGGCAGCCGGATACATATTCCTGAGATCTGCACAAAGTGTAAGAACAAAGCAAAAAGGATAATCACTACTAAGCATTCTGGAACATTCTGGGATCAAAAAAAAAAAAGAAAAAAAAAGAAAAAAAGAAAGACAAAAAGAAAAGAACCTCAGTGTTAGGAAAGATTGTTAATCCAGCCCCACCAGTATTAGTATGATTTCTTGCTCTAGTAAAACCCAGAAGGAGGTCTCTATTTTAGAATATTATGAAAGGATGCCCATGTGGAAGGGATTGTCTGGGCAGAACCACATTCCCATCATAGGGATACATGGTTCTTTAGGAATGAACCATCTCTGGGGAGTCAGAATGTTAGGAATACTGACCACAAGGTCTCTTTCTTGACGTGTTTGCTCACTTTCATCTGAAGCCGAAGACTTTACCATCCTAAGTCCGGTCTTGACCTTTAACACTGATGCTGTCCCCATTCCACTGCTCCAGTTGCTTTTGGTGTTCTGGTAACAGATGCTGGCAGTGGGAGCCACACACATACACTTCCAGAGGGCTCAGGCTGCAATACAGTAACTCCCAGCTATACAGCTAGTTGGTTTGGTAATGAGACCGTCTAGATTACAGACTCAAAAGTGTCACAGCAAGAATGGGGCCACTTGTATTTTACAGAGAAAGATATAAGAAAGAATCTCTATCATCTATCTATCTATCTATCTATCTATCTATCTATCTATCTATCTATCTATCATCTATCTATCTATCTATCTATCTATCTATCTATCTATCATCTATCTCTCTGTCCATCCATCCATCCATCCATCCATCCATCCATCCATCCATCCATCTATCTATCTATCTATCTATCTATCTATCTATCTATCTATCTATCTATCTATCTGTCCACCTATCCATCCATCCATCCATCCATCCATCCATCCATCCATCCATCCATCCATCCATCCATCCATCCAACTATCTATCTATCTAAATTGATGCTTTGTGATTCTCACATCATGCACCCCAATCCCTCCCTACCTCCCCATCCCTCCATATCTGCCCTCCACCCTTGCAACCTTCACCTACCCCTACTAAAGAAAAGAAAACCAAAACAAAACAACAGCAACAAAAATATCTCACCATGACAGCCGAAGTGTGTCACTGTGTGTCACACAACATACCCTTCTGTCCAAACAGCTTCACTTACAAGTAAAGTGCTCATTGCAATGAGTCACTGGTCTGGTTCAAGGCCTCTGGCTTCTGCTATGCCATCAATATTGGATTCTCCTTTCAGATATTCTGTTGTTGCTCTGTGTCATAGAGCTCGTATAGCTTAAGTTCTCCAGGACTAGTCCCTTAATGTACTCTAGCAGTTATAGATTGGGTAGATGTTGGGTTGGGCCAACTCAGAGCCCTGGATCTGGGTCTGGTTGGTAACTGAATTGATCTGCCTGCCAGATCTGCACACATGTCATTAGAGGCCACTCTACTGTATTGCCCAGTTGAACTGGGGGCCTGCTCTTATGAGGGCTGCAGCCATCTAGGGGTGGAGACAGTTCTGCTTAGCCCTTAGATATGTATGTGGCCCCAGGCAGCAGCCCAGACTAGGGCTGTCCGCATGACCTTCAGTGGTCACATGGGCCATGGACATTGACATAGACCATTGCTACTGCAGGGCCACAAACCTACAGGCCCAGACAGCCCTTGGTGGAAATACTGGCCTCAGATGGCAGTGCAAGCTACTCACACCAGGCTGTTTCTCGACACCCTCACTATCAACTAGAGAGATGAGCGATAGGCCAATGATGGGAAGTAAACAGAGCAGGGCATGCAAGTCAGCTGTGGGTCTCCACCCTGCAGGTTCTGCTCTTCTGCAGAGGCTAGGATACAGCTCTGAAGTCACAGTGACTCACACGGTGGTCAGTTTTCTCAAAAGAAGAAGGCACAGGCCCATTGGCACTTGTGTTTGTGGCACTGGCTCTATTGATGGACAATGTAATTAACCATTCCCCAAGGAACAAGAACAGTATCTGTGTTTGCATCTCAAGTCCTGCCTCTCATCATAGCCCACAAACTGCTCAGCTTCTCTTCCCTTCCATTTCTCCACCACCTATTTGCCCACTTCTGCTGTGCCTGGCCAGGTGAGGGCCCAGTCAGGGCCTGTAGTGTCAAGACAAGAATTTTAAGAAACTAAGATTCAAGATCATAGATAGAGCCGGGAAACTCCAGATCTGAATGCTTAGCCATTTAATTATTTCATATGGTCTTCTATGACTATGCAAATATGTCACTCTTCCATGTGGTATTGATTACATTTCTGCCATCAGATGCCTGACATAAGTAACTTAAAAGGGTGGAAAGGTGTTTATGTTGCCTCACAATTTTAGAATGCTTCTTCTGTGTTTTTCCCATCATGCACTTGGGCAAGAGCATCATGGCAATGAAATCATGTGGCAGATCATGTTCTCATTCCATGGTGGGTAGAAGCAGAGAGAATGAGATGTTTCTGGGTATCGATTTGGTGTTCACTCTTCAAGTTAAAGCTTAACAGTCAGTGAGCAGGACAGCCAGTTTTCTACACCGAGCTTACTCACTCCAAGTGCTCGGCTTGTGCCTAACATCAAATCACATGAATTTGTTACAACTGCAGGGGAAAATGGAATGCCAACAATTTCCTGTGCTTTAACTTGTCTTGTACATCTGGACAAAGAAAGAGAATAAAGCTGTTGTCGAGTGTTGGCTTGGACTGGATTTCCCAACACTAGGCAGAAGGTCAGTAGCCCAGAGTTGGGGCATGGATACACACGGGCAGGAAACTGTGGCAGAAGCTGAAGCGAAGGTCATGGAGAAGACTGCTTATGGCCTTGCTCCCTCAGTCAAGAAAATGTCCAAAAAAGTACAAACAGGGTGATCTAAAAAAGACATTTCTCTCAGGTGAAGTTGCTTCTTCCAAGATGACTTAACTTCATTTAGGTTGACAAAAAACAGAGGTGAAAATATTTTCACATAGATTCTGAGAGATTCGGCAAAGATAACAGGAATGGTTCCATATTTCTTTATTTAAAAAAAAAAACTGACTGTATATGTACTCCAGCATAGAATTGGATTAGTATCATCTGGACAGGAATCTTGATGTTGTCCATCTGGTGTGACCAGAGACTGGATAGCTGACTAGTGGGGAGAACACATCCAGAATAATGGGCTGTAATGTCTGGGTTCCAAAGGCAGGGTCCTGTGGCATGGGTCAACCTTCTCCAGGGAAAAGGAAGGGCTTGGACTTCAAAAGGGTGAGTCTCTTCTCCAGTCTTGAAAGGGGCTAGGATTGAATGTGGGGAGAAGTGTCTGAATTTCCCTTAATACTGAGCTTTCTGGTGTATGGGATGTTACTGTGCCCTTTGGAAACTTCCAAACATGAAG
Source organism: Micromys minutus (assembly GCF_963924665.1). NCBI lineage: Eukaryota > Metazoa > Chordata > Mammalia > Rodentia > Muridae > Micromys > Micromys minutus. Next base: position 12,813,971 of record NC_137972.1, on the reverse strand, counting down.
TGTGTATCTCTTACAGCAAACCTTGAGGGTATGGTCACCACTATTGAAGGTCAGCTTGTAGGTAAGCAGTAGTCTGGCCACATGTCTTCCCTCTTGCTTACTTCTGAAACCTTTTGAACTGTTAGAGTAATTTTTCAGATCTTATCGTATAATGACTGTGATGGTTCATTTTAATTTCCATCTTGACAAAATCTAGAGTCACCCAGAAAAAGAGTATCAGTGAAGAATCATCTAGATTAAGTTGGCCTGGTACATCTGTGGGGATTGTCTCAACTGTGTCAACTGATACGGAAAGGTCCAGCCTACTGTGTGTATGGGTCCTGGAGTGTGTAAAGGAGAAATGGAGCAGCGTAGTAGGCATTCACATATTCATTTCTCCTGCTTTAATGAGATGAGCCTCGGTTCTTGTAATAAACAGTATTTGTTTCTCATCTCCCCATCAGCTGGGAAGCACAGGAGCACACACAACGAACACATCTGGAAGCATGGGCACATCTGGTGTGTGGTAGGGCTTGCTTCTTTATGTATACATGTAATTTTCTTTCTGTGCCAACCCTTAGAGAAAGGGAAGAGTGGGCTTCAGGGACTTTTCACAGGGACATTAATTGCATTTAAGGGGACAGTGCTTCCTCAAAACCTACCCCCAATATCCAATGCTATGGGGTGCATTTAGTTGGCTGCAGAAGTGCTGAGGGAAAATCTAGAGATAAAAATAGTATCAGTAGTGTGTGTGTGTGTGTGTGTGTGTGTGTGTGTGTGTGTGTGTGTGTGTGTATGTGTGTGTGTTTGTGTGTGTGTGTATGAGGTTTACAGGTCAAACTAGAGCAGACCAGTATTTGAGGAGTATCTTGATGCAAGAATAAAGAAAGGCCTAACGAGAGGATTTAGACAACTAATCACAAGCTTGAAGTAAAGTTAATGGTATTACCTAGGAAGTCAAACAGAACAGACAGTGGCTGACTCCAGGGAAAGAAAACAATTATACTTGAAGGCAAAAATAATTGTTTTAGTTCAACTGGGCTGCTGTAAAACCGACCGAGACTGGATGGTTTATGAACAATAAAAGTTTCTTCCACAGAATTGTGGGGCCTGAGAAGGGCAGCAGCAGACATTGTGTTTGGTAAAGGTCTAGCTTCTGCTTCAGAGGTGGCCGTCTTTTGTACTCACACGGCAGAAGGGACAATTATTCTCTGGGGTCTCTTTTTCTAGCACATTGGTAAGGGCTCAGAACTCTTCACATGATCACCTTCTACAGCCCCTATCCTATTTTCATTATATCGGAAACTAGGATTATCATATAGATTTGGGTAACACTCTTAACTGTTGATCCATCTCTCCAGTCACTATTGATAGATTCTTAATAGCATAACAAACCAAACTATTATAGCTAAAATTCAATGCAGCAAGATGTGACCTGTATCTAGGATACTGAAAGATGCACATCACTTGTTATGGTGAATTAATACAATATAAACTACACACATGCATAGATAGAAGCCAATATATTAAAATAAACATACTAGTATATACACACAATCTGTGTTTTTCCTTTTGAGCAAGGGAAATTTGATGAAAGGAGACACAGAGGGGAGAGGCTAATAAAGTCAATCGCTTGTTTTGTGTGTTTTTAACTTGGCTTATTTAAACCGTGTAAACACAAAACCGATACAATGAGATTCTATAAAATGCCGACAGGCTACCCATCACTGGAGAGTGAAGGCCGGCTAGACTGCAAGAGAATCAGAGGAAATAGGGAAGAAGTCAGGTAGTAGACAAGTTCATTTGCCAAGGTTTTGAGTGGGGATGCCACAGCATATGACTAGCCTCGAAGCTCTTGACAAATGATGTGGAGAGAAGAAACAGATAGAGGTTGAATTTCTGCACTGCCCTGGAATTGTGGTCTTCCATGTGCTCATTGGTGTATGAAGATTGAGACCAGAATCCATGGATGCTGGAGAGCATGTGTACACACATGTTACATGCCTGTAGGATGAAAACTACCTGATATCTTACATTACAAATTCTATGAGCTGTTACATACTAGCTGCCTCACTCTGTTTACGTGGCTGATCTTAGAACACTTGTGTATGTATTGGTATGATGTATGCAAATCTAATGCTTCTAAGGCTGTAGACCTCTGGCCACCCATCCAAACATGCCTACTTTACTTTGTTACAGAAGAACTTTTGGTTCTTCATTAATTAGTACTCAAGGCAACGTGTCCATTTTATGGAAATGTTATTCAAATTCCCATCAACTTTCCCGTTTTAGTATGGGGTTATTTATGCCCAAAGTACTATGTTACAGGACAGAGACTTGCCCTAGGGAATACAGGACCAATATGCTTACCCAATCATTTTTAGCTGAAAAAATTATGTACCCTTAAAAGTAGCTGCCCATGGGGTTAGCTGCTTGGCAGCAGTATAACCAGGCTTTAGGCTTCATCAGGACTTTACCCTGTAGGTAAAAAAGGATGTGTGTAGGTTGGGTGGTCTGCTCATAGCCCCTCTTACCTGTGTTCTATATCCCAAGAGGGACGGGGAGAGGGGCTAAACTGCACGGAACTGAGGAGTAACATAAGATACCATTTCTTTAATGTTCTAAAAATTATGTCCAAAATAGTGCTGATCTTCATATTTCTTTACCCACAGTATTAAAATTCCAAGCTGAGCTTTAGGGGCTTTGGGCTCTGTCTCTTAATTCCCAGTACCACCATTGCCAGGCCGACTCCGAGTACAATAAGCCGGGAAGTACCCAGGAGCCCTTCCCGTTGCCTACACACCATCGTCATTATCTCATTGGAAACCTCCCAGCAACTGGGACTGAGAGGTTAAATGACTTCCTTGAGACCACAAGCTGAGAGGGGACAGCAGATGGTGCTGCCATGGTCTGTGACACCTGCTCCAGGACTCTTCTCATTACCACGCCCCTGAAGAGAAGCCATGCGTGTCACAAAAGCACACCTACTATTATGCCTCTCCATCCTCCCATGCCTTACAGAAAGGATTTGTTGTCGCCCACATGATGACATGGTATGCAAAGACAGAAGAAGCTGTCTTCGTTTGTTCATTCATTCATTCATTCATTCATTCATTCATTCACTCAACAAGCACTTGTTTAGTCATAACCATTGTCTACTTACTGTCCTTTGAATGTCTCAGTCATGTGAGGAAATCAAGCAGCGTGGCAAGGTATGTGATGGCGCAGGGTGCCAGGCATTCTGCGTGCTGATAATGACAATTGGAGTATAACGTAAGTGAGGAGGTATGCTAGTAATTTCAGCAGGGAAGGTAGAAGTGATAAAACCCAAGAGAAGGTTGATGTGCTGTAGGGGTTTCCATGGGGGCAGCTCTGAAAGACTCAGCATTCTCTATGTATCTCTGTCAAATAACATGGTGGTGCTGACATAGAAGAGTCATTCTGGGGTACACATATGTAACAGAGCTTTGTTCTAAAAGAACTCTTTTCCATTTTTTAAATTAATCATTCTGATTATTTACATCTCAAATGATATCCCCCTTCCCAGTTAACCCCTGCACCAATCCCCATCTCATGATACACGACTTCCCAGTTACCCCTCCATCAACCCCCATCTCACATTCCCCACCCCCTTTCCTTTGCCTGTATGTGAGTGTTCCCCCCACCCCATTTCTCCCACCCCTATTGGGGGCATCAAACCTTCCCGGGACCAAGGACCTCCCCTCCCCTTGCTGTCAGGCAAGGCCATCCTCTGCTACGAATGTATCTGGAGCCATAGATCCCTCCAGGTACTCTCCTTGGTTGTTGGTCTAGACTCTGGGAGAACTGGGTGGTCAGGCCAGCCTATGTTGTTCTTCCAATGGGGCTGCAATCTCCCTCTGCTCCTCCAGTCCTTCTGCAGCTCCCCCACCAGGTTCCGTGAGCTCCGTCTGATGCTTGGCTACAAGCATCCACATCTACATTGCTCAGTTGCTGGCTGGACCTCCTCAGGAACCACCACCCTAGGTTCTTGTCAGCAAGCATCTCTTGATCATGGCAACAGTGTTGGGTTTGGTGTCTCAGACATGGTGGATCCCCAGGTGGGGCAGTCCTTGGTTGGCTCTTCTTCAGTCTCTGATGCATTTAAGAACATTACTGAGATAAAAACTTTGATATGAGTTCGTGGCCCCATTCCATGATCAGGGACCATGCTTATCTACTGGAGGTGATTGCAACAGGTTCTATCTCTCCCCTCTCTGTGTATTTCAGTTAAAGTCATTCCTGTTGGGTTCTGGGAGCCTCACATTTCCCAGGTATCTGTGACCCTCCAGTGGCTAGCCCCTGTTCTTCATCCCCTGTTACATATTTTTGTTCGATTTCCTGACTCTCTGCACCCCTCTCACATCTCCTCCAGTTCCTGATACTTCCGTTCTTACTTCCTCCTCTCCCTCCACCTCCCACAATCATCCTGTTTCCTCCTCAGTGCAGGATGGAAACATCTACATTCTGATTTCCTTTCTCTGCTCAATATGTTTTGTGGGTTGTATCATGGATATTGTGAGCTTTTGGGCTATTATCCACTTATTAGTGAGTACCTACAATGTGTTCTTTTGTGTCTTGGTTACCTCACTCAGGATGATATTTTCTAGTTCCATCCATTTGTCTGTGAATTTCATGAAGTCATTGTTTTTTTATCTCTGCAGAATACTCCCTGTGTAAATGTACCACATTTTTCTGTATCCATTTTTCTATTGAGGGTCATCTGGGTTGTTTCCAGCTTCTAGCTATTATAAATAAGGCTGCTATGCACATAGTGGAGCATGTATCCTTATTATATGTTGGAGCATCTTTTGGATTTATGCCCAGGAGTGGTATACCTGGGCCCTCAGGTAGAACTATTACCAATTTTCTCAGGAGCAGCCAGGCCGATTTCCAAAGTGGTTTTATCAGCTTGTAGTTCCACCAGCAATGGAGGAGTGTTCCTCTTTCTCCACATTCTTGCCAGAATCTGCTGTCACCTGAGTTTTTTATCTTAGCCATTCTGAGTGGTGTGAGGTGGAATCTCAGGGTCCTGTTGATTTGCATTTCCCTGATAACTAAGGATGTTGAACTTTTCTTTAAGTGCTGCTCAGCCATTAGAGTTTCCTTGGTTGACAATTCTCTATTTAGCTCTGTATTCCACTTTTTAATAGAGTTATTTGTTTCTCTGGAGTCCACCTTCTTGTGTTCTTTGTATACTGGATATTAACCCTCTATCAGATGTAGGATTGGTAAAGATCTTTTCCCAATTTGTGGCTTGCCATTTTGTCCTATTGACAGTGTCCTTTGCTTTGAAGAAGCTTTTTAAATTTTATGAGGTCCCATTTGTCAATTGTTGCTCTTAAAGCATAAGCCATTAGTGTTCTGTTCACGAAGTTTTCCCTTGTGCCCAAGTATTCTAGGCTCTTCTCCACTTTCTGTTCTATTAGATGCAGCATATCTGGTTTTATGTGGAGGTCCTTGATGCACTAGGACTTGAGCTTTGTACAAGGAGATAAGAATAGATCAATTTGCATTCTTTTACATGCAGACAGCCAGTTGAACCTGCACTACTTGGTGAAAATGCTGTCTTTTTTCCCCACTGGATGGTTTTAGCTTCTTTGTCAAAGATCAAATAACCATAGATGTATGGGTTCATTTCTAGGTCTTCCATTCTATTCCATTTATCTACCTTCCTATCTCTCTTGAAATACCATGCAGTTTTTTTAATCACTATTGTCTGTAATACATCTTGAGGTCAGGAATGACAACTCCCCCAGAAGTACTTTTATTGTTGAGGATCATTTTGTGCTATCCTAGTTTTGTTATTCCAGATGATTTTGAGAATTGATCTTTCTAACTCTATGAAGAATTGAGTTGGAATTTTGATGGGTATTACATTGAATCTGTATATTGTTTTTTTTTTTTTGGTAGGATGGCCATTTTTACTATATTAATCCTGCTAATCCATGAGCATGAAGATCTTTTCAACTTCTGAGGTCTTCTTTGATTTCATTCTTTAGGAATTTGTTATACAGATCTTTCACTTGCTTGCTTAGAGTCACACCAAGATATTTTATGTTATTTGTTACTATTGTAAAGGTTGTTGTTTCCCTGATTTCTTTCTCAGTCCTTTTATCCTTTGAGTAGAGAAAGGCTACTGGTTTGTTTGAGTTAATTTCATAGCCAGCCACTTTGCTGAAGTTGTTTATCAGTTGTAGGAGCTCTTTGGTAGAATTTGTGTGGTTGCTTATGTATATTATCATATCATCTGCAAATAGTGATATCTTCACTTTCTCCCTCCAAATTTGTATTCCTTTGATTTTCTTTGTTGTTGTCTAATTGCTCTGACTAGAGCTCAAGTACTATATTAAATAGGTAGGGAGAGAGCGGGCAGCCTTGTCATGTCCTTGATTTTAATGGGATTGCTTTGAATTTCCATTTAGTTTGATGTTAGCTGTGGTTTGCTGTTTATTGCTTTTATTATATTTATATAGACACCTTGAATTCTTGATCTCTCCAATACTTTTAACATGAACGGCTATTGTATATTGTCTGAGGATTTTTTTAGCATCTAATAAGATGATCGTGTGTGTTTATTTTCCTTTGAGTTTGTTTATGTAGTGGATTACATTGATGAATTTCCATACATTGAACCATTCCTGAATTCCTGGGATGAAGCCTATCTGATCATAATATATGATCCTTTTGATGTGCTCTTGGATTCAGTTTGTAAGAATTTCATTGAGTATTTTTGCATAGATACTCATAAAGGAAATTTTTCTGTAGTTCTCTTTTTTTGTTGAATCTTTTTGTGGTTTAGGTATAAGTGTAACTGTGGCTTCATAGGAAAAAAATGGGTAATGTTCCTTCTGTTTTTATTTTATGGAATAGTTTGAGGAGTATTGGTATTAGATCTTCTTTGAAGGTCTGATAGAATTCTGCACTAAATCCTGGGCTCTTTTTTTGGTTGGGAGACTTCCAGTTACTGAGTCTATTTCCTTGGGGGCTATGGGACTGTTTAGATGATTTAACTGATCTTGATTTAACTTTGATACCTGGTATCTGTCTACAAATCATCTATTTTATTTAGGTTTTCCAGTTTTGTTGAGTATATACTTTTACAGTTGGATCTGATTACTTTTTTAATTTCCTCAGTTTCTGTTATTAATTCTCTCCTTTCATTCCTGATTTTGTCAATTTAGATACCGTTTTTGTGCCCTTTGGTTAGTCTGGCTAAGGATTTATCTATCTCATTGATTTTCTCAAAGAACCAGCTCCTAATTTTGTTGGTTGTATAGCTCTCTTTGTTTCTACTTGATTGATTTCAGCCCTGAGTTTGATTATTTCCTGCTGTCCACTCCTCTTGGGTGTATTTGCTTCTTTTTCTTCTGGAGCTTTGAGATGAGCTATTAAGCTTCTACTGTTTGATCTGTCCAATTTCTTTATGGAGGCACTGCACATCTCTGCATTCCAAAAGCTCCATTCAATGCCTGGTATGAAATAGATTCTCAAAAGATACCAGGCAGATGAACTAGTAAGTAGGAGGATGGAACTTTCTAGAAGAAGTCTTCCCATGGGTAACCATACATATCTAGCTACCATTTCGATTTTTAAATTAAGCTTCTGGGCCTAGAGTTTCTAGAAGACCATTTTGATGTTCTCTTAGTATAGTTTTAAAGACACTCTGAAGGCCTACCCAGGTCTGCCAGAGGCACAGACTGACCCAACTGTATTTCAAGCTTCACTGATGAAACTTGGGAACTATAGCCATGACAGCCCCATGTGTACCAGACTAAGAGAGAGAGGACTGCAGAAGGGGAGTTCTGGATCTGGCATGGCCTTCATAGGGGTGAAATGGTCCCCGCACTTGGAACAAGACCAGTAAGCATGGGCCTCCAAAAGTGTTGATGGCTTCTTTGTGTACTAATGTACATAGTTTCAGGTCATTCCTTCAAGTAATGTCTTCCCTGTTAACATTAATGCGTCCATAATAATCAGAGACAGCCAGTGTCTGGAAGGTAAAGGTACGGATAATGTCTCAGCAAAATGGCAAATGTTGGAATCTTCAGGATAAGAACTCAAAAAAATATGAGTTCAAAATATATAATTTCTAAACTATGCAAGATATAAGAATGCAATATGAATTATATGTGGGGCTTCGTGAATCTAAAGAAACAGAGGCAGCTACACTATGAGCCAATTTGTCAGAAAGATACTAAGGAGGGAGGTCAAGAGATTTAGGAAGAGGTAATCCCAGAACGTTCCACCCAGCTAAGTTTTTGTTTGTGCTTACAAGGGAAGACAGATTCATGAGTTTAGGGTTGGTCTGGGACAATGTAAAGTTAGGTCCAGGTGTCGTAGAGATGGTAATTTCAGGGTTGGTTTCCATCTGGCTAATTTATTGGCTGTTCTTAAAGGAGACAGTCAGATCTCTGAATTTTGGTTTTTGCAGTGTTAAAAATGCGTGTTTGCTGTCTCAGCAGAATCAATGGTCTGGGGTCACAGGATACTGATTCACAGGATACTCAAAGGAAAACCTGGAGTCAATGCCTGGATTGATATGTAAAATGAAAGACTGGCTTATGATCCGCAGGAAATGAGCTATCCAGAGACTATTTTAGAATATCAAAAGAGAACTGATTGGAGAACTGTCTTAAACAGAGACTAGAGAGAGAGCTTTCTGGAGATCTCCAGAGAAAGCAGAACAGAGAGAGAGAGCAATCTGGAAGGCTATCTCGAGCAAAACAGAGACCACCTTAAACCCATGATTTGACTTCAAGTCATTTCTTTTGCTGCTCCCAGATGCCCCTTCTCTTTGGATCCCTCTCTAAGCCGAAGCTAGTTCTTGGCAGTGGGGCAGCAACTCCCCAGTGTGGGATATGATTGTCAGAGAGCACAGCCCCGGAAGAACAATGAGGTGACTGCCTAATGTATATGCTAGGTGGTGGCTACATCTGCCCGAGACCTGTACTCTGACTTTGCTGAAACACATACCCTTAGGCAGACTCCCAGAATTAAAAAAAAAAAAATCTGTGTTCTGAGGAAACACTGCCAATGCCAAGCTTGTGTGTCTATAGTGAAGGCTGTGGCATCAAAAGATACCGCTTCAAATTCAGAAGGCAGCTACGTCACTGGATGACTGCTGGAGCAGAGCAGCCGCAGCGTTGCTAGAACCGGACGGAGAGCAAACAGGCTCTAATCTGACATGCAGCTTCTTCATCACTGCCCCTCGTGTTCTAACATCTGGCACCCAGCTCTATCTTTGCGGCACTGCTGTAGACAAAAAGATTAACACAGGGCCATAAGAGAGCACAGAAAGAGAGCGATGAAGGCTCAGCTTTGGGAAGGAGCATCCTCAGTTCAAGGGCTGCGTACAGCAGAGATTTGATGGTGAGCTGCAGGATTGGAGACAGAATGCCTCCCTTCGGGGTATTCAGGTGCTGGGGTCCTAATCCATAGCATGTGGCACTTTATCAATTTTTTTTTCATTTTTGCTTCAGAATTGTTTTCAAATTATAAAATCACTTTGTCGTAAAAAACTCACAAATAACAAATATCGCACCTCTAGGATAATGTAGCCACTCCAATGCTAGTCTGGTCCCAAACTTTAAGTATCTAGAATGGCCATTCTGAAGCCATGGAGCTTTCAGTTGGGGTGTGTCATGTTTTCAATATGAATTGCATTTTTATGTACTTGTCCATTCCCAACTCCCAAACTAGGACAGGGCTGAAAATGGAGAAAGAATTCACTTTATATCTTCTTTCATGGCTTATGTATCATTGTGGATTTTTCTTTGTAGGCATATGGGATCACTTGAGTGACTGAAAGTTGAGAGAGTTTGAGGTCATCCTTTGTTAGAATCACATCTGGTTTCTGTGTTCCACACAAGGCTGCTCGTATCTTCTTGGGTAATAGCCATTGTTGGCACATGTATGTGAATGTGTCAGAATTGGTAAGAGAATCGGGGTGGTGCATAGTGACATGTGTGTGGTCAAAGGACTTTTCTTCTAACCATTGTTCCAAAGCTGGATGCAGGCATGAGGAACTCTTTATGCCAAGGGTAGGGGCATGTCTTCTTGGGGTGGTGTCTCCAGTTCTTCCTCCATTAGGCTCAATGGGGCTTGTTAGGAAGACCATCGGAAGGTTGCCCATCCCTGTTCTTGATGCTGAGAGGATGAAGGACCTGAACACTGTATCAGCAGAGTATACTGAGGAGCTACCTGAAAGTCCTAGATAATGGTACAGAGAGCAACACTGCTTTCCAAATTTAGGAATGGTCAAAACCTCAGGACACAGTTAGAGTTTCAATAGTTCCAGAGATAAAGGGAGACATACTTAACCTGACTCGCTTTGAATGAAGTCTTGAGAATAATAAATACTGGCATCCTAAATATTTTATAAATTATGCACAGGAGTCTCTGTTACTTTTCAACAAAGTCAGAAAACAGATTTGACTTTGTCTATCATTGTATATTTTATGTGTACAACTCTTCTTTTCCTTCAGTCCCTTGTCTTCTCCTTCCTCCTCTTCCTTCTCTAATCTCATACAGATAAACAAAACCCCATAATTTGCTTAGGGACCATACAGATATACGTTTGAGCTCACTGGGCCATTACTTTGTTGGCTGGTATATGCTTCAGGTCACAATATGAAAGACTATCTAGTCTATACACCAGCACCATAGCATTTGTCAAAGACTAAATCAAGTGGAACCAGAGTACGTTTGTGACACTCAACTAGGTCACCCACACATTCTATGTAGGTCAGGGTGATCTGTAAAGAGCTGGCAACCCAAAAGCCCTTCTCCATCACCCTGACAGGAAGAACATAAAACTCTACCAGAGATGTATTCTCACAGGTTGAGGCCATACCTCCAGAGGCTCCCTGATAGAAGAGAAACAGTTGGGAAGAAGAGAGCTCAGGTCTCCAGATGGTTTCCCAGATGGAGAAGTGGGTCAAAAAGAGTGAGAATTGAGTCAGGTAGGCTGTGACATCTTCTAGACAAGAGTAATAATGACAAGTGGCCCTGGCTTGGAAGAGCAGGAGCTAAAAAAAACAAGTCAATCACCAGTGGGTTAAATGTTACAAGCCAGTGTGTGTTAAAAATTCTCAAGGTAGTTAGGATACCTTGGGGAATAATGTAGAGGAAGCACAGCTTCAAAGAGAGCCTTCAAACAAAACTCCCAGACACTCTCCCAAGTGTAACTCCCTAGCAAGCTCCAGTAACTCCCAATCTGTGGTCAAATACATCTAGGGACAGCTCCCGGAACCAGGAGGCAGTGAGTTGATCTGCCTGGACTGCTTTGAGGTGCACATTTAGTAAGATAAACTGAGTTCTCTGTGTTAACTTCTAGAGAATGTCACCTGTTTACCAGCTAATGCAGACACATGATTGGATGTGCATATGGTTAAAGTCAGAGACATCATGGGAAAGGATACATTCACTAAATATAGGCTTACATAATCCAACCCTATATATTAAAACAAGAAATAACTCATGCTTTGCCCCCTAGCAGTGAACTCCTCCTACTCTTTGACACCTTAAAAGAAACCCCAGACAGTAACTTCGTATCTTGAGCACTCTTGCTCTCTCCCTGAAGTATATCTTACCAGAGTTTTTCCTTGCTTTTAAACAAAATTGCCTACCCTACTAGATTGCTATTTGTGTGTGTTTCTTTGGTTCTTGGAATGAAATGCTAAGAACCTGGCAATGCCTGGTCCAGATCATGACCATTAGTGACAACATGATGTGACTTGCTTGTGACATACAAGTGCATTTCTTTTAACTTTTATCAGCTCCTACTGGAGACAGAGGGTGCTATTGATGGAGCACAATGATGAACTAACTAAAGAGAAAACTGCGGTTATATCTGCAGCACAATCCACACACCTAAGCGTCAGAAACATCATGGCAGAGAGGGTAGAAAGATTATGAGATCCAAAGACCAGAAAAACTGCCATGAGATTGTGTCTCCTAGAAACCACAGGGAAGCTGCACTCACAATATCTTAACAATATGGCTGCCTGAACAAGACCTGACCAACAATAACAATGTTAATAGACAAGCTAACATTAGAGAACACTAGTGGGGCCTTTAGTAAAAGAACTACAGGCAACTAAGTATACAGTGTTAGGGCATTAATCTCACCACCCCCTGCCTTCTCCGATGAGTCCCTTAATAGGTTACCGAATACCAAGTGGTGAGGCTTGAAATCATATACATTTAAGCAAAACTGAATGAATGTAGCAGGTTCTACCTATATATTTATGTGTTTGTATATACGTAATAATTACAGCAAAACAAAAAGGGCCTGTGCATCTGAGATGCAGGAAGGGATGGAGGCAGAGGGGTAATTTGAAGAAGAAGGAAAGGTGAAGGAAGGAAATGAAGGTACCATCGTATATGGTCATAAGCTTTATAAAGCAGGAATTCATTTTCCCATGGGTTTGGAGACTAGTGACATAACTCAATGCCACCAACGCCACAATCCTATAAAAGTCTTGGTAGAGACCTTTTCTGCCTCTTTCTAACTTTCATGGGGTGATGGATCCCTGGCATTTCTTTGCCAGTTAATGTATCTTGGCTGTCAATGCCTGACTCTGTCAGTGTTCTCTGTCTGCCCATGGTGTTTCCTTTTTTGTAAGAAGACGCTAAAGATTTTATATTAAGTTGTCTCTATTTGCATGAACCCCCATTTCCAAGTACGGCCACCTTAACAGTCCTAGGAATCAAGACATCGAAATATAATTTTCCATGGTATACACTCTAAGTCCTCCCTAAGGATAAGAGCAACAAAGTACAAAGAGACCTTTAGCCCAAGTTGGGTCTTCTCAATCGATGACCACAGTTGGGTCTTGTAGTATCTGTATGTTAGGGTGAACCAAAGACAGTGGACAGCCATCAGTGAAGTGGCAGCATCTTCCACTGGGCCAAGAGCAGAGAATAGGGAAGGACATGTGCTCATGGATGGTTATGAGCAGCTTCCGTGGTCCTCACCAACCTTCAGAAACAATCAGAAGACTGTGCTGGCTAGTGTGTCGTTTCTCTCTGATGATGACTAAGATAAACTTCTCAGTATTAGAGCCTTAGATGTCATCCCCCCAGGAAGAAGTTCAAGGGGATGGAGGCATTAGATGATTTTAATCATGCAGGAAGGAACTTATATCCTCTTAACAAGAGGGTGCTGAATTTTTGTCAGTTTGTAAATTTTAATCTCCCCCCCATCCAACATGAGAGTCTTAACAGCAAACAATAAAGTCGTCTTCATACATGTCCACTCCTACCAGACCCACACTTTGAACTCCCTGTATACATTAAAGGAATTTATGGTCAACATGTTCTGGACACTGCTGTTACTGGGACACTGAGGTGAGCAATCTTGTGCCTTCTTGGAGCCAAGAGTCCCCTTAATCCTGAGCTGTCATTGTAAAGCCAGTGGTCGCTTAGAGCAACACATAGCCTCCTTCCCACCTCCACTCAGCCTGAGTCTTCAGAGGCCAGCCCCCAATTTTCTCCCTTCATTTTGGGTGTGATAGAGAAAACTAGATGTCAGGAGCACAGGGAATGTCAACCATAGCCTTTAGGCCACTGAGCACATGTTTGGTTTTCTCTGCTTCTTTGTTCATCAGGCTCTGAAGTGACAGGTTTTTGTCACTCTGATCACTGTCCCTTTTCAAAAATCACCTACCTATTACTGCCTACCCAAGCCATATTGGGAGGGGCACCTAAAAAACCTGTTGGCATCTTGATTCTAAATCCTTCTATGTATCCTCCTAGCCACTCCCACAGATGCTGCTGCCCTCGACGGCCTCCTACTGGTTTCCTTGTCCTCTGTCTGTGGATTCTAATCTGTCTTCTGTGCTGTATGTGATTAGTGAGTACTCTTTCTTCGGGGTAAAAATCTGTCATTCCCTTTTCAAACACATTCAGTGTTTTTTTGTTGCCTACCAGGCAAAATCCTAAGCTCTCATTGTTGGAATTCTGGATCCCACCGAATACCTGTGATGTGGAATTCTAGCTGATTCCCTATTATATAGCTTCCCCGCCCATCTGGAGAGCTCCGTGCTGGGCTCACCCTGCTCTGTTATAGCTTAGAAATTCCTGTTCATGTTTTGAGTCTCCCTTTATGTTGCTGGGCTGCAGTCATACTAAGAAAGCCCTCTTCCAGGTTCCTATGGCAACTCAGGTTACGGGAGTACTAATTATACTTAATGGTCATTTCAGTTAATATCTGCGGTCCATTTGCTACATGCTAAGTATGGAAAAATAGTGTGTACTTTAAAGGGCCTTCAGAAATGGTCATGCATAATGAACTTCTGGTCTGATTGGTATGTTCATATCCACCTGAAGTTCATATGGTAGAATGTAGTTCCCAAAGCATCAGTTTTAAGAGGTGGAATCTCTATAAGGATATTGGATCAAGAAGGTACAGCCTTCATGGACAGGATTAGTGTCTCAATAAAAGAGCCCCAAGGGAGCTGGCTTGTTATTCCTAGCGTGTAATGATACAGCAAGAAGCAGCCATCTGAAGCAGTGAGCCCTTCCCAGAGGCTGATTTTACAGACAAGCTGACTTTGGAACTTCTAGTCAAAAATTGAAAAAGCAAAGACTAATTTTCTGTTGTTTATGTACTGTAACGTACTTTGAGATCCAGTCCAAGTGGGATAAGGTAGTCTCGTGTGTGCGTCTTTACTTCCTTGTTGCTTAGAACATTTGACATATGTATTTCTAAATGATGCTTGTGAAACCATGTATGAACGCATGCATGCATGAATGAATGGATAAATGCATGCACATATACATGAATGAAGGAACACATGAAGCAATTATTATTTGTGGTATTTCCAGTACACACATGTAGAGACAGGCTTCCAGGATATGAACTTTTGCTTTCTCTGAAATTCTCTCCTCTTCCTGTGTTTTCCCTGCAGTGCTCTGGTCTGCGCTCCTGAGGAAGCTTTTAAAATTGGCTTCTCGTTATTTCTCCTTCCGTGCCTCTTCCTCTCCCCACAGTCTGCTTTCCTCATGACACATGCTACCTGGGAGGCTTCTGAATTTTTTTCAGACAAAGAAAACCACTGTGGCTCTTGGGGGAAGAGGGGAACAGACATTTCTCAGACTCTACTCTTGTTAGGCAGGGATGAGATAGTTCTCACTATTCCGTTCTGCAATATACTCAGAGGCAGAGCAGAGTCCAACTCCTCCCCTACCACAGATAGCAGTCTCATCAACTGGAGTTCCACTGAAGATTCAGAGGAGGTAAACACAATACTCCAGGCACCTACATGTTCCTGCAAATGAGGGCTCTTACAAGTTCACGTGCAGGGCTATGGGATGTGAACAAAGAGACACCACGGACCATCCAAACCCGGAGATATTGGAGGTGGAGACCCATCTGAGCCCTCCATTTCTGCCATGCTCACAGACTTTTCCATGAGCTTGCTAGTCCCTTCTCCTTCCTCCATTGCAGACCTGCCCTGAGCTCTCCCTACTTCCCTTTCTTATTTTGGGTCAGCAGTCCTTTTCAACATTTGCTGATGTGAAATCACATTTATGGACACTCTTAACCAAGGACCATCCCCAACCCCTATCAAAAGTTAATTACGCATGCCACTGCCCTGAGGTTCTGTTTACTTTCATGGATGCTGCTGCCCTGGCTACCATGATGTGGGGATGCTACACTGGGAGCTGAGAACAATGTTTCAGCCTGGTCTCCTTAGGAGGTGGTCTTTTTTCTAAGACAAAGGGTGTGTTGGGGGATGTATCTCAGTGATGGGACACTTGCTCAGGACATGTGAGGTCAAGATGGCCTGGGTTTGGCCCTTGACAACACACAGACACACACACACACACACACACACACACAGAGAGGGGGGGGGAGAGAGAGAGGGGAGAGAGAGAGGGAGGGAGGGAGGGAGAGAGAGGGGGGGAGGGAGGGAGGGAGAGGGAGTCATAGACTAATAAAAAGGCACAGACTAATAATAAACCATGACCCAGGTGCTTACAGATGGGAACAGCCCTTTAAAAATGGCTCATTATTCAGGAATATTGACTCATCCAACACTGTCTACATTTTGCTGTAGTAACAACTATGCCCTAAATCCCAGTGGCTGTTAACAGTAAGAGCTTCTCTCCTGCTCAAGTTTCACTCAGACTCTCTAACTTTCCACCAAAGGTTGGCCTTTCCATGCTCTGAGTCATCCTCAGTCTAGAGCTCAGAGAGACAAGATGCAGCGTCTCTCCTGGTAGAGGAAGAAGGAGCTCTGAGAAGTTACTGTGGTAAATTATTCTGTTCAGATGAAACGAGGAATTCAGTTAGATTAGAGTATATAAAGGCAGGTTTATTGGGAAATTCCTCTGGGTGGAAATTTGGGATGGGGTGTCACTGGTCCCAAGACATGAGGTCAGAGAAGTCATCATGGGGATGGAAACAGGGTATGGGGAAAAAGAGTAAGAGCATGCACACACAGGGAAAGAGACCAACATATCTGGATTATATAGGAAAGAGCTTCTGGGAAGGGAAAGCCCAGTCACTGGTCTGGAAAGTTCAGGGTAGAGAATGGGTGTGGGAGTTATGGACTGAGGGATGCTGGGAGAAGCTGGAAGCCATGTCCCCTTTGGTAAGTTAAATATGCACCTCAGCTGTTTTTCCTGGGTCTTAATCCCATCACAGGGACAGCTCTCCAACTTCTCCCACCTTAGCTCCTGTCTTGATGGGTATTGTGTGTAAAAAGTATTAAATAATTTGGCCAGTAACATGAGTCTGTCAGATACTGAAAACTCAAACTGTCCTAACTATGTCATCTGCCAGCAGGTTATTGATTTCTGCCTTCTGGCTTGAGTGGACAACACTAATGTCTACTGAGCTACGCTTCCCCAGGACGCTGCCAAAAACACTTCTAATGTCCACAGCGTTCCAGGTCACATCTCAGACTAACATACTCCAGTGCCTGCTGATTGCTTAAGCTATAAAACCACATGTTTTTAAGGTAGATTGTGCATGGGCTGGCACCTGCTGCACAAGCCAAAGACCTGAGCTTGTTGTTTCCTGGAGCTCATGGTTGAAGGAGGTAACTGACACCTCAGAGTTGTCCTTTGACCTCCATATAGACTCTAGGGCATGAGCATGTGACTCATCTGTGTGTGTACACATGATACCATGCATGTGAACTCATATACCCCCACGCATATGCACATGTGAACAAGCATGCACACACATAAATACGGTAGAAATTAAGATGGATTGCATAGTTTATGTCACACATCTGTCTCTATCCATGTTCCTCCTTATCCAACAATATTCTGCACTAATTCTAAATAATCCAAGTTGCCTTAGAAACCCAAATTTCAGTCTTCTTATTAATTTCTATGGCTGTCTTTATACAAACCTGGCACAGTCTTCATATCAGCATTGAAATACTTTCCCCATCTTTTAATAAGCAAAACAAATACCATATCCACTATTAAATGTTGGGTTTCACCTTGCCCTGCCTAAAGTTATGGATTGCATAATTATATTGGATGGTTTGTGTGTCAACTTGACACAAGCTAAAGTCATCAGAGAGCCTCAGTTGAGGAAATACCTCCATGAAATTCTGCTGAAAGGCATTTTCTCAACTGGTGAGCTGGTGGAGAAGGCCTAGCCCTCTGTGAGTAGTCCTTCCCTCCTTGGGCTGGTCCTGGGTTCTATAAGAAGGCAGATTGAGCAAGCCATGCGAAGCAGGTCAATAACCAGCATTCCTCCATGGCCTCTGCATCAGATCCTGCCTCCAGGTTTCAGCCCTGCTTAAGTTTCTGTTCTGACTTCCTCCCATGATGAATTATGTTCTGGAAGTGTAAGACAAATAAACCCTTTCCTTCCCAATATGCTTTTTGATCATGGTGTTTCTTCACAGCAATAAAAACCCTGACTAAGACAGTAATGCTAGCAACTGGTTCCTTGGTATGTCTACTGCAGGCTATGGGGGAGCAGTTTTCAAATATTTCCTGATTGTGTCCTAGTAAGAACTATATCTGATATTTCAATCTGAATTAGAACAGTATATGTATATATATATGTATATATATATATACATATACTTGCATATAAATACATAGGAGAGCAAATTATTATGAAATAATCTCTACCTTTATGACATAATAACTTTATTTTAGCCGTTCTGTTCTGTTTTGTTTACATAACGCTGTTAGATCTGACCAAATTGGTTTCATGACTCACTATTAGAGTGTGCTCTGTGACTGAGCAAACACTGGCTCTTGACATAGATCTTAAGAATCATAAGTAAAAATAGAAGCAGACAGCCATGGGCGATTCTGTGGCATGTCCTGAATAAAATGCACAGACAGTAAGTGACAGCACACACTTAGCAAGCATATGCATAGGAGAGATATACCCTAAAATGCTTGTGTGTGAACAGGAAGGAGAGTGGAAATGTCGTATGGATATGGAGGTAAAGAAGTAGATAAATGGATGGAGTAACCCTTCAAGGAAATTCTTGCAAGGCTAGTGACAGTAGGGGTAATGTCTCTGTACTCAGTAAAACTAAGAGAGTTGTTACGGGAACTTCTGCTGTAATACCTAGGAGTTTTCTTTGTTGTTCTGCAGCTTCATTTGGATCTATGTGTGGTGGTCACTTCTTACCTGTCTTGTTAGGGTATGTAGTCCTCTCTGATTCTGTAGACTCCTGCTTTTAACAGTTCCGGTAAGCCCTCAGCATGGCCTCTCCCTCTGTTGCCTCTCCTCCATCCATTCCGTTTCGTCTCTTTAGAGCTCTGACTAGACATTTTAGACATCTTCCCTTTTCTGCCTCACCTCTTGTAATTCCCATCTCCTCGATGCTCCACGAATCTTATGAGTCATTTCTTCAGTTCTAGTTTGCAAATTCTGCCTGCCGCTGTGGGGACACCGAGCTGTGGGGACACCGAGCTGTGGAACACAGCCTTTGGGCTGTTTAACATTTTGTCTTTCAGCATTGATAGTCTTCACTTCTGAAGTTCATTTGGTTTCTTTATCATAGCAGCTTCTCAGTATCTCAATTTCGTGATCCCTCCCTTTATTCCTATAAATCACTCACACTCCACCATTCCACATTCCGTACTGGGTCTCCATGCCCACTGCAATGGGGGTGGGGGTGTAGTAGTAAATATTAAAATATGGAGGAGACACCAAGCACCATGACATGCTGCTTCCTGCTAGTCTCTGTCCTTACCAGTGGACTCTCTGCCTCCATGGCTAGCCCCATGTAGTGGCCGCCTATGTCACAGCTCCAGTTCACACTCCCCACATTCACCCCCTGTGGCTATAGTCACAATTTCCAGCAGCACAGTAAAATCAAAACTCTAGAAACTTGTGATTTATCAATCAGATTTATATCAGTAAATTCTCACCCCCACAAAATGTCCATGCAATAAACTCAGAGCCAATTGATATTGCTATAAACTGTCCACCTAGATAAGACAAATTGTCCTGTAATTATCTATTCCTTATAAGATATTCATAGCTACCTGTGGCTATTTAAAGCCACATGTGGCTGGTTCATCTTTCTCCTTCTCCATCATACCTCTCGAGAACTGTACTCCTGTCTTTCATTTTCACTGCCCAGTCGCAGGCCTTGCCTTATCTTGTGCCCACAGGGAGGTATGGTGGGATTAAGGGTTAGGAATATAGCAGAGGTTCCTCATTTCTTAGCAGACCAGAAACTGAGGATGGAACTTACTATAACCCTCAAGACCTACCCCTAATGGTCTACATCTGTGAGCCAAGAAGCTTCTCAAACAGAGTCAGCAGCAGGGTATTAAAGTGCTCTAGAACACGCGCCTACAGGGATATTTTATAACTTAAATTATAACAGTAGGATTTTCTTGATTGCTCAGCAGTGAGGTAGTGGGGCTCCTGAACTCCATTTTCCCAGAGTGTCTACAGCTTTATTCCCAGCTCAATACATGGACATCCTGATGGAACTCAACATCCAAGGAGCTGGTGGTCTCCAGCAACACTTTTAACTTAACTGTTTGGAGCTTTGTTCTACAATTCCACATGACGGCAGAGAGAAATGTCACACTCAACTGTTTTTCCTGTGTAAATAGGAAGCACAGGCCACAGACTCAACCTTTCTCCTGTGCAAACAGGAAGCACAGGAAGTGTGATCTAGTGCTACAGTGACTCCAGCTTCATTCACTTTGGTCCAGTTGTTCTTTGAGGAATGGCAAGAGGCTGGAAAACTCATGTCCTCGAGGCTGGTCTTTCTAGGCCTGTGTTCAGGACAGGAGTGGGTAGTGTCAGCTTAACCCTGGTCTAATATGATTCTCAATCACAGTGGCTTTGAGCTGTGAGCTAGGTTTTCCATGCTGTTACTCTCTGGGAATCTGGAAGTCCTGAGAGAAAAGTCATTTAGGACCTCTTTCTAGAGAGAATTTATTGTTCTTGGGAGATGGTGTCCTCCTCCTCAGTGGCGATGAGTTCTTTGGAGATTTGCAAACATCTCGGGTTTAATATTTCCATTTTATTACTGTTCTTCAGTTAATATCCCCACAGCAGTATGCCATCAGGATTTGCCCTTAGGGCATCCTTTCCCTCTCTTTTACTTGAATTTCCCACCCCTACCAGCCAACTCACCCTTTAGGGGGCAGTAGTGATCATTGGTTTAAATTGTCTTGTGGATTTCTTTCAAGTTCAATATAAAGTGTGTTTTTATTTAGGATTGAATTTTTTTGATCAGAGAAGAGCATTTTCAAGGTATCTAATCAGCAAGTGAGTTTTCACAAAGATTCGAGTTCCCTTCCTATACTATTAGGGTGTTTTTGGAGGAAAAAGTGTGTATCATCAAAACCTAGCACAGTACTAGGTAAGAAATGGCATTCCGAAATGTTTGTTGAGGTCTCGAGAGATGGAGCAGTGGTTAGAGCAGTTGCAGAGGACCTGAATTCATTCCCCAGCACACACTCTGGGGGGCTCAAGACCACCTGTAACTCCAGCCCCAGGGAATCCTAAACCTGATTCTGCCTTCCATAGGCACCCAATCCTCCACAAATACACAGTAAAGAAAATGAAATATTTTGAAAATATTTGTTAAAAAAAATTCATGGTGTCATTAAACCTTCTCAAGATACTACCAGAGCTATCTCTACTTATGTAACAAACATCTATAGGCTGAGTGCTTGGCTGTTACCTTTGAGATTTATTTCCTGAATTTCTAACTTCAAGAGGAAAAGAAAGGCAGAACAGTTGGACTCTTTGGGGGTCCTCTGTCTCCCAGCCAGCCTCACCCTTAAGAGGGGTAGAGGTAGTTGTCATTATAAATTTAGAAGTGTGTCGACAGACGTTATGCTGAGCCTTGGGGATTGAGATACACAGATTAAATGGTTCTGTTACTCAACACTTAGCACTCTTGGGATCCAGGGTCCCCTGTGGTTCTCTAGTTCAGGCATTCTGAGCTGTCCAGCATTTCCTGTTTCCCTGCAAAATGAAGCCGCCCTGCAGCCATGTGTCAGGGATTGGCAGGATTCCAATGGGGTGTTATCACCAGGCTCCTGGTGCTTAGTAATCAATTAGGCTTATTCATTAGTGTTGTTAACTCTTTCCATCCAGTTTCACTTGGAATCAGTTATGGGGTAGTGGACAGATGTGTTCCAGATGTTCACAAGGCCATCTCGTGAGTTTTCTTCATTCCATCCAGGTAGGCTGGGAAGATCCCTTGGGCTAGGGAGAAAAGGTTGCGGTGTGGGGGATGGAAAGACAAGTCGATCAGTGAATGAACAAGCATTTCCGAAAGAGAAGTCATGGTAGACAGGCCCAGTGTTAATAAATGTTGGGTTTGCAGAGAACAAAGCACTCAGAGTATATGTAGCAGGTGGTGTATGTGAGAGGCTCTGGCCCTCTCTCCCTGGCCCCTCCCACAGTCTGATGAGCACATTCCACCCTCACACTGAGGAATGCTGGTGGGTTCCACCGTGACATGATCAACTCACTTCTCTTTTTGTCTCGTCTGGGAAGTAGGGAGTTGTGAAAGCCTGCGTGAGTCACACATCGCTAAGGTACAGCACTAGAGATAGCTTTGATAGAATAGAGAACTGACAATTTCCCAGAGACCTTTGGGCTGATTTACCACTTAGTCTGTACTAGCCCATTTACCTGGCTTCACTAGGCAAGTCCCGAAGCCTGGGTCTATGCCCTGTCCATGCCTTCCGGCTGACCAGAGCCTATCTGTGACCCAGGCCAAACGGGGCAGACGGCACTGCTCCATTCTCATGGCCCACTGTAGTCAGCCTGTGGCTGCCTTTCCAGAGCTTTCTTCCCCTGTTCTTGGGAAACAGATGGAGTGTGGGCGTGAGCAAAGAGCGCAGACGCCGTTCTGTTCTGCCGGGAAGCTGGACATTCATGGTAATTATCATAATAAAAATATAATTCTCACCAGTTGGTGAAGGTTTGCTGGGGGGGGGGGCAGTTAACCCTTGCAACACCCTTATTAGCATTGCAGCATCAGGGCTCTCGAATTGCAGACGTAGGACACGTTTAGATCCAGGCCCTACAATGGAGCGAACTGGTTGTTTGATGCTTCCTATTTGAGCTTTCACTTACCTGCTGTGTAGAGAGCACTGATCTTAGTGGGTTCTGTGGGAGCAGAAGCTGAAGAGAGGGAGGAATGAGGAGGGAAAGGCTGAAGGTGGCAGTCACCCGAGGTTACCGCCTCCCCACGGTTAGCATTACAGGATATGTTTACCGACTACAGTTTAGTATTGAGGCTGATACCAAGCAAACATTCCTGACCCGAGCTTGTATTTGGGCTTCCCAGGTTTTAATATAATTCTATTTTTAATAGGCATCTTTAGAATTAAAATATAATGTAGTCTATGTGAACGGAATTCTTTTAAAGCAAGTTTTTGATGACTCTAGGCTGGTATCTTATGGTAAAAAATTGGGTTAAGCACACACACAGATGCCACAACCCTCCCCCCACCTTTTTTTTTTTTTTTTTGGACAAGAGAAACCTGTCTTTCTGTGGCTAAAGGAAAAACCCATGTAGTCCTCAGAGTCAGCAATGTTTGTCTTGCCTGGGAGCAAGATGGCCCCTGAGAGCAGGGGTTCAAACACAGGAATATGGTTGTCAGGGACACCAGTGGCTGTTTTCTGTAGACAAAGACCTTGCTTGGGGGCATTTTCCTTGCAGGCTTCCTCTTCCTGAGAGTCCACCGTTCTATTCTTCAGGAAAAGTCTCCGGGGAGAAGGCTCAGGGCAAGTGTACCCTCAGGCTCCTTTCTCACTGGAAAAGGCCCTTATATTTGCAAAAGAGACTCCTGAGAGGAAGTGGAAGCCTGGGGCTGTGAGGAATGAACTAGACAGATGTGGGATGCCTGACTTGATTCCTACTCTACAGGAAAGGCCTAATGGTTAGACCTCTTCATAATTCCTGGGCCCTTTCAAAGCCAGCTTTGGCTTAGTCCTCTCACACCAGCCTCCTTAACACAGGCTAAGAGGGAAAACAACTGTTGCTCAAATGAACCAGCAAACAGACAGAACAAAAACAGACTCAGGGACAGCAAAGAGCAAGCAGTGGGAAGAGGCTTCATACTATTTTTAATCACGTTGATCTGTGTCTACTGAGTTCCTTTATTCCCAGACCTGTGCACAACAGCCTATATAAGAGCAAATATATTCTCCTCCTTAGCCCAGCTTACTCACTTGGAAGGTTGAGGCAGGAGGATAGTAAGTTCACAGTGAAATACACAGTGGATTTAATAAATCTGGGCAACTTAGTGAGATTCAGTCTACAAACAACACAAGCAGAGGCCTGAGGATAGACCGAAGCTTAGTGGTGAAGTAACTGCCCCTTGTATAAGACCTAAATCTCATCTCCAGCAAAGCAACCCTGTGCACACACAAACACACACCAAACCAGAACAGTTAGAGATCCCTGGAGAGGGCAAGAAACTGAAAGTGGAATTAGACTTAGTCTACACAGAAAGGCTGAACTCTATTTCAGTCTGGTTACTAAGATATCTTCACCAAGATGAAGGTGACAGGCAGACTTGGTTACAGAGGAGCTTGGAGAGTTTCCTGTCAAGACAGCTCTGAAATCACTCTCAGAAGCATCCTCCTTATGATCATGAAGGTCCAGCACCTTTCACATTTTATAAAGAGATGATTCAAAGCCAGAGCTAAGTTCAAAACCAATATAAACATCTCTGTGTAAGATTTTTTTTTTTTTTTTAAATCCTAAAATGGGCTGGGGCCTGCTGGTTTCTGTGTCCAGGAATAGGCAGAGTCAGCTTGGGGCTTCAAGAACTACAGAATATCAAATAGGAAGGACCTCTCTCCAGAGGAATCATAGAGCCCAGGGAAGGGCAAAGGGGGACACCACTCATGCACAAGGGTAACAAAATATTACTGGACTCTTTTTGGGCATCTGGAGGGCAGGAGGGTCTGGCTTAGTCAAGGCTCAGGGAGGAAAGCAACCTAGACCTCTTCTTGGTGTCAAGGCCAAGGGTGTCTTGTCTAAGACAAGCAGTGTGGGCTCCTGTTTTATAGTTGGAATCTTAGAGGACTGTATAGGAGAGTTCACAAAACTTTTAAACCAGGATGGATATGGAGAGAGGAAGGAAGGAGAGAGGAAGAGAGTGAGAGAAAGAGAGAGAGAGAGAGAGAGAGAGAGAGAGAGAGAGAGAGAGAGAGAGAGGACTCAACATGGTTGCCAGTTGAAATTCCTGAAACATGGAGTCTAAGCGATGCCTCAAAGGGGAGACAACAAGATTGGTAATTAGGAGAAAATTTCATCCCAATGAAACAGTACATGGCAGACGGTGTTCCCGATGGTTCCATGAGGGACTATTGGTAAGACAATCCTGCGGTATTGTCTCTGGGAGATCACAGGCCAAGGAATGGCTCTAAGCACTCCCACCTCATATTGGTTCCTGTAATGTCCTGTGCTCACTGGATCCCTCGGACATCACTCTAACTATTGCAGGATCAGCTGTCCACAGATGCTTTAGTGAAAAGCTTCCAAGCTAGAAGCTAAGCACACTGCTTTTCCTTCTAAGTCCCCAGCCTCAGGCATTAATCGGACAACTTGGAGTTTCTTCGCATCCTCGGAGCAACCTAGAGTTTCTTCGTAGTAAGAAAGAGTCATCCTAAAGACAGCTAGAAGTTAGGATAGAATGGTGACGGAAATAAATCAAGATGAGAAGTTTATAAAAACCAAACAATTGGAAACCTCAGAAGTAAAAATGATCGGAATGGGGAAAATCAATAAATCCCACACTAGACACAAAGGGACAGACAGTTCGTCAATTGCAAGATGTTTGGTGCAGAAGGTGTTCTGATTAGAGCTGATTAAAAATATGAAAGAACAGAGGAGAGACATGGATGAGGCACATGTTATGGGAGTCCCAGGGGAAAGCACAGGAAATAAGAGGGGGAGAAGGGAGGATAAGGGAGGGAGGAAGGGTGAGCTGCATCAAAACTATGATAGAATGTCATTTCCAGACTGAAGAGGAACTGAAATAAGGCCTCACCTAGACTCGTTATGATGAAATCAAAAATTAAAAGTGGAAAGGATTTTCTTGTAGATCCACTAGAGAAGAGCTGGGTCTTGTCTCCTCCGAAAGACCCCTGCTCACTGGCCGACCACTCCAAAATGATCAAGGAGTCCACGAAGCAACGTTGTCAGAATGCCAGGGGACAATAAAGTTTCAAATTAGTGTTTGGAAAAAAAATCCAGATTTAAAATTCCCCGGCCTTTGTTAGTTAGGGAAATTCCTACAAGGGTCAATGTCATGGTCATTGCAATGACCCGAAGCTGTGAAACTGTCCTTTGAGAAATACGTGAGGGAGCGAGGGAGGACGTGTGTGCAAATGTGTGTACCTGTGTGTGCAAGCATCCTCCTGTCTTTATCTGCCCAGCACTGGGATCCTAGGCATTTCCCATTATATCTAAGGGGTTGTTTTTTCAGGGAGGAAGGGAATTGTTGGATTGGTTTGGTTTGGTTTGCCCACACAGAATCAAGCTTATATCTCAGTGCTTGCAAGCACTGAACACCCTCTCTCCCACTAAGGGACTTAAAAATGATCTGAGAGGTAATATTTGTGACTTCTTTGTAGGTGACAGACACATCACTAAGTCCTATGATATGTAGAGCACCCAACCATGGGTAAGAAGAATGCTCTAGTCAGAACTGTGAAGAGAGCTGTTGTTGAGAAACACCAGGATAGATGAACAGGATCTCAGGCATGGACAGAGGGACCTGGGTAATACAGACAGCTCTGAGTTTCTGTTAAAAGCATCGGCATTGTCTATAAGAGAAAAGCCGTGTCTTTAAAGTACAGCCTCACAGCATCTGTGGTAGGGATTGGGTATCATTTATTTGTTTTCCACTATATTTATTCACTGATTTCTATATGTGTAGGCTCACTTATATCATGAAGTGTGTGTCTAAGTGAAGTGTGTATCTATATGTGCATGTGTCTATGTGTTTGTCTGTGTTTGTGTGTACATATGTATGTATGTCAGTGGACAACACATAGAAGTCTCTCCTCTCTCTCTCTCCTTTCCTGCCTCCCTCCCTCTTTCCCTCACTCCCTCCCTCCTTCCCTCCCTCCCTCCTTCTCTCTCTCTCTCTCTCTCTCTCTCTCTCTCTCTCTCTCTCTCTCTTTCTCTCTCTCTCTCTCTCTCACACACACACACACACACATACACACACACCTCTCACCTGTATGGATCCTCAGAATTAAATTCTGCTTTGGTCAGGCATGTCAGCACATGCCTTGATTCACTGAGCTACCTCTGCCGTCTATATTTTTAAACATTAGGAGAAAATAGACCAGATTTGGAAGAAGAGAAACTGGCAGAAGAGAGTAAAGGTTACACCAGTATCTTCTTAAAAAAAGAACAACCAACCAACCAAACAGAGGTAAGCATAGAAAAATGCTTACACCATTCAGATGTTGCATTACATATTTAGTAGTCTTTGTGATTTTCTGAATATTTGGAAATATTTTTAAAAGGCACCAAAGAGGTGGTTCAGTGGTTAAGGGTATTTGTTGCTTTTGCAGAGGATCTAAACAGCGGTTCAAAACTGCTTCTAATTCCAGTTCTGGGGAATCTGATACCCTCTTCTGTACTCTGCAGGCTCTTACAAGGTACAGATAGACTCATGCTCGAGCCACATACACACACACACACACACACACACACACACACACACATACATACAAATAAATACATCTTTAAGATATACATTTAAAAGATATCACTATGTAAGGATTTGCAAAACAATTAGTTTTTGAATTAATGCAGGTCCCCACAGAGGTCAGAGGAGTTGGATCCTCCTGGAACTGGAGTGAGTTGTGAGTCTCCTGGTGTAGGTTTTGAGAGCTGAACTTACGGGTGCTCTTCACTACAGAGCCATCTCTCCAGTCTTCACTATGTGGAGATTTAGACGTGAAATAGAGACTGTCTTAGATAAGATGGGGGAAGTATGCATGACAGCAAAGCGAAGGCATGAAACCTGACACCCGCCATAATGACATTTCCTTGCAACTTTGGTTTTATCATCTTGTTTAAAATGTGACCATATCGTAACTGGTTTAGAGGGTCATATTTAACAATTTATCTGATCCCCCTGTCAGAGAGACCCGTGTAGGAGAATGTTTATCAAACAAAAATGATCAACGAATAGATCAAGGCTTGCATTCAGAAACAAATAAATAGAGGAAAGATGTTCATCTGTTCCTTTGGGAAGAAGCCATATCTGGAACACTGGGCTGGAGTTAAAAGGATCTTAGCCATTAGACTGAGACCGGGGACTCAAATGGAGTTAGAAAAAGGACTGTAGGAGCTGAAGGGGTTTGCAATCCCATAGGAAGAACAATAATATCAATCAACTAGACCCCCCAGAACTCCCAGAGACTAAACCACTAACCAAAGAGCACACATGGAGGGACCCATGGCTCCAGCTGTATATGTAGCAGAGGATGGACTTTTGGGGCATCAATGGGAAGAGAAGCCCTTGGTCCTGTGAAGGCTCAATGCCCCAGTGTAGGGGAAGGAGGTAGGAGGGAATAGGTGGGTAGGGGAACACCCTCATAGAAGTGTAGGGGGGAATAAGGGAATTCCAGAGGGGAAACTGGGAAAGGAGATAGCATTTGAAATGTAAGCAAAGAAAATATCCAATAAAAAAGAAAAATTTTATTACTTTAAAATAAATTTAAAAACATATTACTTTTTTTTAAATTCAACTCCATGACTCTCTCTTATGCCCTGTGCCCCCTTCCTCTTTCCGAGTGATTTTTCTTTTCTTTCTGTTCTCCCTCCCTCCCTTCCTTTCTCCCTCCCTCCCCCCCCTCTCTCTCTCTCACACACACACACACACACACATACATACACACACACACACACACACACACACACACATCTGTAGAAGTTTCTATGAGGCAAAGCAAGATAGCTGAAATGTGTAAACAGGGATGTATTGAACCAATTCAGGTCAGGCAAAAGAGAGTAGTGTCTTTATGACCCAGATCGTGTGTTTGGAGAGAGGGGAGACGGCTTAGAAAATAGAAGAACACTTCACACACTACCCACCATGCTCCTCAGGCTAAAGGGTATGAAAACTAACTCCAACACTCCATACCAGAGGGCGACTTTAACCCTGTTGCTATAGTTGGCAATGAATGATACAGGACAGGCCGGCAGAAATGACATTCAGTAGAGCAGATAGCTTATCAATCTAGGTGGGTCACAAACTCTATGTATGTATGTATTTGATATATATGTACACACATACACACACACACACACACACACACACACACACACACACACACACTGGCATGTGCATCCAGGGATAACATACTAAGAAGGGTAATTGTTTAGTGGCCACATCTGGAAACATAAGCCCATTTGAGAGGTTAAGGGTAACTACTGTCCCCTGATGCCCAGGCAGGTGCCCCAAACCACAGGCTAATCATGTTCCCCCAACTTCTCTATTCTCCATCAGTATGACAGTTACTGCCATACTGGCCCCTATGGCAGTTGGGCAACAACTGAAGATGGTTTAATATAGTTTGGAAATCTATAACACTTTCATTTTCCCATGTATCCCAGAGCATTTAGTGCTTAAAGATATGAAGACCAAATTTTCTGCAGAATATAATTGGAGCAGTAGAGAGGAAAAGCTCTCTCTCTCTCTCTCTCTCTCTCTCTCTCTCTCTCTCTCTCTCTCTCTGTCTGTCTGTCTCTCTCTCTCTCTCTCTCTGATAGCTGCAGCAGAAAACACAGGTCCCTGGCATCCCATAGAAAAGTTGCCTACACAGCTAGACGCCTTTATCACTTCCAACAATAGCAGCAACACTCACCACGACTATAATTTATTGAGTGATTACTATGTGATTGCTCCACAGAAGCATAGCCTTCATTATTAACTTGACTGTCTTTAGAATCACCTAGGAGACACACCTCTGTCTGGGTTGGTCGAGCGTCTTTCAGAGATTCCCGACAAGGGAGGACTCGTCCTGAGTTCAGAGGGTGTCAGCCAATGCGTTGGCGTTCCTGGTTGCCCAACAATGAGCAGACAAGGATATTGGTTGAGTGTTAGCAGCCATGGTGTTTTCTGACTGATCGTCTCACAGTCCTGGTGTCATGTTTTCCTGCCATGATGTTCTTCCTAAAACCAGGAGCAACAAATAAATCCATCTTCTCTTAGACTGCTTTGTCACAGCAAAGAGAACACTAACTCATCCAAGGGACAATGGATTATCTCATTTACACCACAAAGCAGCTACTGAGAGGCTTACTATTATTACATTGAATCTAAATGGGGACGCCAGGGTTAGGCAGCCACGCAGCCTATAACCAATCAAACTAGGACTCTAACCCCAAGCCCCTAAATGCTAGTGTGGAGATGTTTACATCTCAGTCAGGAAAAATGGCTCCATAAGTTTTGACGAATTCAGAAACCTTTTGAGCAGCTCTTTTATCATTTGTGTAATTCAGCTTTTTCCTAATTTCAAAGGGTTAGCATACAGCACAGAGAAAAGCCTATGGATGGAGGAGGGCAGCATCATATCTGTCGTTTCAGAACCCGCATCACGAACCCTGCTCTCAGTCCGCACCCCTCCACCCCCCAACACAGTCACAAACAATCCTACTGGGCTTGGTGTTTCATTTGAGTCTTATCTAATATTGCCCTATCATTATGCCTCAGCCCTGACCCCTTATGCACCAGGGGGGTGCTGTCATTTAATCTTCATAAACATATGCTATGACTTTCCAAGCGCCGTTTAATTTGCAGGCTAGCCCGCCAGTATTTTGCTTGTAATGCATTTGCAGCTGATTTGAGTTGGCTGTTGGGGAGAGTCTCAGCGTGGATTCCGCTTGCTGTAGCTTTGCAGCACAGGTCAGCATGTTCCTCTGCTTCCCATATCTCTTTTTGAATTGACGGCTGGATCCAGAGGCTGGATCCACCTGGCAGAGGTGACCATGTGCTCTACAACTGGGAAGAGGCACATAGTCCCTGCTGACATACAGCTCAGACGATTAAAAACAACACTGACCTCATCTTTGAAAATGATTGACGGCTTCTTTAGGGCATCATTCTAGATTCATCGAGTTAGATGTATTTGAAGCTTTTACATCTCTTGAAATTATTATATTCAATGAGGCTCAGAATGTTCTGTTTATTGTTGACCTATTGGAGCCTACACAGTTTGGCTTGGGCTCTTTTGCAGTGTTCACTGGCTATTTATTTATTTATTTAGCTATGGAATATGGAAAATATTCCATGACCAGTGTGTATGTGTGTGTGGGTGTGTATGTAGGTATCTGTAGCTGCATGTGCATTTGTATGTGTGTGCATATATGTAGAGGCCAGAAGACAGCTTTCTCCATTGTTCCTTTCACCTTGACTTTTGGTGACAGACACTCTCATTGGTGATGTGCTAGTCAACTGAGTAAGCTCAGATGGCTAGTGATGTGTCTGACCCCATCTCCCAACACTGTAGATGTGAACACGTGGCATCAGTTCCTGGCTTTGAAGTGTGGGCTAGATTTAGGTCTCCATGCCATCCCTGCAACCCCATTCCAAGGTGACCCCCATGATAGTCTACGGTATCAGTGTAGTCATATATAAATGATTATTATTTTATGCTATGTATATAGGAGTTTTTTTCTGAATATGTATCTGGGGATGGCAGTATTCATGGTGCCCAAGGAATCCAGAATTGGTCAGTGGGTCCTCTGGAACTGGACCTAAGGCGGTGAGAAGCATTATGTTCACCTGGGACTCTACCCTGGTTCCTCTGTAAGAACAGCCATGGTTCTAAACTGTTGAGCCATCTCTCCAGGCCCAGTAAAACAGTCTTCAGAAATGCAGTCTGGGTGTTGGAGAGTGTCACTATGACAGAATTGATCACATTTTTGGGGTCATTTCTAGTGAACATATTTGCAAAATAAATAACTAAATAAGTTAAATACTGCTATATATTTTAAAATGTATTCTGTTGTAAAATTGCTTGAACTTATACTAGAACATCTGATTTAAATTGTAGACTGAAGAATTGTGTGTGTGTGTGTTTGTGTGTGTGTATGTATATGCACATGTGTACAATGCACACACATGTACTTATGCCTGTGGATGTGCTTGTGTGTGTGTGTGTGTGTGTGTGTGTGTGTGTATGTGTGTGTATGCATTGTTGACATACAGGCCAGAGGATACATGTAGGTGTGTTGGTCCTTAAAATTCAAGCACCATCTCTCATTTGACCAGGTACTTTAGCGGGTTAAGCTAGGTTGATCAGCTGGTAACTTCGGGCATCTGAATGTCTACACTTGCCAGCACAAACACAACCTTTCTTTCAAAAAGAAAAACATGCACATTTTGGAAACTTGGGCCTTCATGCTTCCACGGCAAATACTTTCCTGAACTATCTCCCTGACCCCTGACAAGACTATAGGCCTTTTTATTTATTTATTTATTTTGAATCTGTGTTTTTCACACTGAAAATTCTGTTTAGGACACAGGGGATGTCAGAATTTGATGTCGCATACCAGTAACCCCAGCATTTTGGGACACCAAGGGAGGATGACCATTATGAGTTCAATATCCTGACCTAACTACTGAGGTTCAGGATAGTCTGGGTTACAGAGTAAGGCCTTATTTAAAAGCAAACAAGTAAACACTGTCAAGGAGAAAACAGAAATATGAAACTCATTATTTATTTTCTCCTCTCTTCAATGATCACCGGAGCACTGCAGGGCCATGAGGAATCTAAACCCATTTCTCCCTTTTCCTTGTTTCCTTAGAGATATTGAGGATATCAGTTTCCCATATTAGACAAGAGGTCTACCACTGAGCTAGAGAGCCTAGCCTACTTTTTAGCTTTATACTTGAGTAAGGATCTCACTAAGTTGTCCAGGACAACTTTGAAGTCTTTAGCTGATGTAGGGATTAAAATTGTAATCCTTCGGTCTCAGTTACCCAAGGAGCTGAGACTACAGCTTCCACCACCAGACCCAGCTTCTAGCTCCAATCAGCATGAAGCAGATGGTGCATCTTTTGGTGTATGTGTGACATCCTTAGCCTTGACATTAGCCTTTTAGTTGGAAAGGGTCCAGTTGTTGAAGGGTGACTAGACACTTGGAGTAATGCCAATGAGCCGCATCAAGACAAAAATTCAGAGATGGTCCCACGCACCATTATTATGACTTCACCATTATTATCAATCCCCCCCCATACATTATACAATTAAAATTGCAGGCATTCCATGCAATGGGTTTGGCTTCTAGGTCACTATTATTGTACTTGCCATGTGTATATGATGCTCTGGTTCACATAACAAATGATGTTATGGTCATTTTACCTGTTTGCTGGCCAGCTGATTGTCCTGGAAGTCCCCACCTTGCAACAGCACTCCCTGGGCTCATGGCATACCAATGACAATCTGTGCTCCTCATTCCTTTTCTTTTGTGCATTTTTATTGGATATTTTATATGTTTACATTTCAAATGTTTTCCCCTTTTCTGGCTCCCCCCTTAACCTTCCCCCTCTTCCCCCTCTCACTCATCCTCACCTCCCCGCCCTGGCATTCCCCTACACTGGGGAAATGAGCCTTCACAGGACCAAGGGCTTCTCTTCCTATTGATGCCAGACAATGCCATGCTCTGCTACATAAGCTCCAGAGCCATGGGTCCCTCCATATGGTTGGTTGGTGATTTAGTCCCTGGGAGCTCTGGGGGGACTGGTTGGTTTATCCTATGTGCTCTTCATTTTTGAAGATTAGCTGTGCTGTATATTAGATCTTCACATTAGGTTTCTTCCTTGTTTTCTTCTAAAATCAGCTGTATTTTGTTGCATTTTTAAAAATAGATTTATTTTGTTTCTAAAAAATTCACCCGTTTACAGTTATTTGAGTGGACTGAAAATCTTGCTTCCTTGTTCTGTAACCTGAGAGAAATTAAGAGCCTCACTGGCGACATATTCGTTACAAGTCATTTTTTTTTTTTTTTTTTTTTTGGCGAAAGTCCAAAACAATCTAACTTTATTTTAAGTCTTTGGAAGTTATTGTCCATTCTATTTATGGCTTAGGTGGTTTTTAAAGTTTATTTATATTTTTTGGAGTTTTAGTTACATTTATTTTGTGTATATGTGTGAATTTGTGCATGCAGACACACATGCATGTGCCATGACATGCTTGTGGAGGTCAGAGGGCAATTTGAGGAAGTTGATTCTCTATTCTCTTACATGGGACCTCTGGAACTCAAATTGTCAGGCTTGGTGGCAAATGTTTTGACAGCTGAGCCATTTTATCGGCTGGTTTTTGTTCATTTGTTTGTTTTGCTTTGTTTTGTTTTAATCAAGGATTGCATAAGTAGGTTAATCGGTCTTGTTTGTGGTCATCCTGAATTGATAATGGTAGACATGGGTTGTGCTCTTTCACCTAGTGGAGGTGTTTTTGTTTGTTTGATTGTTTTTTATTTCAGAAAGTTCCATTGAATTATAATTCTTTTTAAACTGTGATGGCTATTTTCTCACTATACTGGCAAAACCCTGAGGAAGGCATCTCAACTCAATGATCAAGGGTCTATTTTGGTGCACAGTTTGGAAATAGAGTCTGTCCTAGTAGAGGATGGCATGGTGGCAGGGATCTGTAGCTGACAGTGCTGCGGGCTGGTGCTCTGCCCTGCCGTTTTGTTGACTCCATGAAAGGAGCTGCCAATCAGTGTGAGTCTCCGCCTCCTCAGTTGAACTTCCCTGCAAACATCCACACGGACACGCCCAGAGGCTCGCTGCCCAGGGTATTCTGGATCCAAGAGTGACAAGCCAAACTAACTATCACAACTGAGTTCCCTTCAGTTTCTCCAGCTCTGCCTATGTCATGGTTTCAATACTCGTTTCTGCCTTTCCCCTCCTTGAGATTGTCTGTTATACTTTCTATCTCTTTGTAAGAATTACCTGTGTATTAACTCACCCTTCTGCTCTTTTGTTCAGTGCTCATTGTCGAAATGTTTTATGTTTTTTTATTTTTGTTTCCTATGACCCAATTTTGAGTTTCTTGTACTTTTGATTTATTTTGTTCGCCGTTGAAAGTCACCTTTTAAGTGTCTTTTAGTTCGTTTTGAAATTTTAAAAAGTGGGAGTTTTGTTCTTTTTGTGTGTATTCTAGCCCCTGGGAGACAGCATTCTGCTTGCCCGGCTTAGTGTTTTGTTTTTTTTTTTTTTCCTCATAATTACTTTGTATAGGATTTAAACTCAGTGAGTTTCTCATACTTTTACTTATATGAAATTAATTTGCATGAAGTTTTTTTTTTTTGGGGGGGGGAGCTGTGCTCAGATCAAGTTTTCTAGTTTCATCAAGCAATCTGTTCCGTGGTTTTGAATATTGTTTAAAAAAAAAGTGTCAGTTTGCTTTCTGAGGCTACCTGGCTGTTACGCTGCCCAAGTCCACAAGACTTACTTCTCTTTTCTCTGTGTTCTTCTCTTTTAATTCCATTCTCATTTCTCCTTGGTATGAGGCTCACTCCTATGAAAGACCCCCCCCCCACCATCAACTTTTGAATGCTCACGGGTTAGATTTCTCCATTCTTGTCCCAACTACCTGCAGCACCCCGACCCCCACGCACCCAAACACAGTCAGGGAAGTGAGGATCCCAGTGTGTGCTGCAGACCTTCCAAGTTTTTCAATGAATAACCTCCTGGCAAGTTTGTACTCTCCTAGTGTTATTTATTAATTTGGGGTATTTCTATAGTTACTTATTTTAGTGTGAGAATTTGGGAAGATTAGACAAATGTACAGAAAGAGAAGGGTGACCATCGGGGATGTAGAGAGGAGTTGTGAGGGGTATTAGGGGTGTGGAGTGGAAAAAAAGGGGGTTCATTAAGAGTAATATTAAGAGTGAATATGATTTTATATATATATATATGTGGGATGTCACAGTAAAACACCTTATTCTCTCCAACTATGGACACATTATGGAGTGATAATGGCAGGAGTGGGGAAAGAAGAAAAGATCAGATTGCCAACAGGAAGCAAAGAGTAGATGTGGCCAGTCTCTGCCTTATAGAATCTCTTCTAAGGATAGCGTCCTTATTCACTTATTGGCCTTTTACAAGTCCCCACCTCTGAAAGGTGTAACACCCTCTGCCAGGAATCTCGCCCACGTTACCAGACTTCTAATCCATCAAACTTTAGAGGACTCACCAAGATCTCTTCCAAATATAGCAGCCATTTCGCTTCAGGACTTGGTTGGAGGAGACACATTTGAATCACAATACTACCTGGTTTAGAGGGAAAAGCCAGCTGAAGTTCAGTTCTGTCCTCTGGGGTTTTAGACTCTAGGGTGCTTTAGCATGCAGACCCAGCCAACTGTTAATGTGATACGTGAGTAAGAGAGCTGGAGGGAGGGGATATTCTGTCTTACTCAGTATTTTGCAGACTGCATTAACTACCACTAGACAGAAATGGCTGCCCTCCTTCCTCCTGTTCTACCGCACTTCCGGTTCAGACAGTAGCCCATCTTGCCGCTATAGACTGACAAGGCAGTGCAGGAGTTAAGTGCTTCTGGAACACCGAGAAGGCACCTGCAGGAACAGACGGCCTCCTTTCTTTTTCTGTCCTCCCTTGAGGCAAATATTAACTCAGCAGGCTTCTAGAATTTATTTGTGTTTAAAGTATTTTAACTGGAACCAAAGGGCATCTCTTAGCAGTTGGTAGGTAACAAGTCTTTGAGAGCCGGGAAGACATAAACCATTTCAGTTCCAATATTGCTTGCTGGCTACATGATGGGAACCTGCAAGACACGGCAGGGTCCTTGGGCCAAGTGCCTTGCAGACTTCTGAAGCTGAGGGCTCTTTGCACGTTTAAGCTTTGGCATGGGTTTATTTGCTTGCTAGCCTATTTATCATTCAGAGGGGGTACTGGAGCAGTGAAGAATAATGCGACCCCTCCAAGGCTATGCAAACAGTTGCCTCCTGTCTGCATTTGTAGGTTAAGCGACTATGCACATCAGGACCCTAGCTTATCCTTTCCTGGTGGAGTACTGGAGTCTCTGAGATACACATCTCAATAAAGGGTCCTTATCTCTTCAGGGGTTCTGAACTGGGACTTTTAAGTTTCTCCTCCTTCACTTCCTCCTGGACTAGAAAAGCTAAGGGAGTCTCTGTCTGTTTGTCTGTCTGTCTGTCTGTCTGTCTCTCTATGTGTGTGTATGTGTGTGTATGTGTGTGTATGTCTCTGTGTCTCTCCGTCTGTGTCTGTCTGTCTCTGTCTGTCTCTCTGTCTCTGTGTTCCTCTGTCTCTGTCTCTCTGTCTCTCTGTCCCTCTGTCTCTGTCTGTCTCTCTGTCTCTCTGTCTCTCTGTATCTCTGTCTCTCTGTCTCTCTGTCTCTCTCTCTCTCTCTCTCTCTCTCTCTGTGTATGTGTTCATACTGCTACAGGTGGCTTCATGCTTAGCCTAAGAGATTAAATACTCATTTTTCTAGCGTCTCTCTAGCCTGTCAAAGTTTCAGTTGCTTCAAGTCTTTTCAACTCCAAAGCAAGAAAGAAGCAGCTAGCTCATTATTTATTTACATATTTACATTTCAGGGGTTCTAAGAGAGAGGTAGACTTCTTGTTTGTAGAGAAAATGGTCAGCATTAGGTCTGCAAACAACAACAAAACAAGAGTGCTTCCTAACTTGGCACCTATTGGAGCAGTTCCTTAGAAGAGTTTTCATCCCCGGGAGAGTTTAGTCAGTGTCAGAGGTCCTCATGAGAATAGGGGATGTTTTATTTTTTATGGGTTCTTTGTTTCTTAAAAGTCTAAGCTCAGACCTCATTACAATTATTGGTGGAAGTATTCAATTTATTTAAGAAGTCATTGTTTAACAAATAATAAACAATATATACATATATGTGTATATGTGTATGTATGTATGTATGTATGTATGTATGTATGTATATATATATATATTCCTAGCTAGCCTTTGCTGATGTTTACAAGATGGCCTCTTATTCTTTGTTCATAAGTCAAAATGTCCTCACTCTGCCTTAAACACAGTATTAATACAATTTGTTCCTTTTTTTCTAATGAGAAAATAAAACTAAAACAATATATATTTGGTGAATGTATCCAATAACCAAGCTTATCATCTGTCCCGCACTTCTCTGTCTTCCAAGGCTGCATAATTTCAAGAAGAATGTAAGAAATCTCTTACATATACATTTTCTTAAGTGGCGTTCCTTGGTACAGAAGGCATGAAGGGCAGGCCTGTTTGCCTTTGACACCTCCCTTCTCTCTGTAGCCAGCAATGCCAGTCTAGGCTGTGTAAACCCCCCAGAACCCCAGACTCATCTTGTTTACCCTAACTGTCTTATAGGCAAATACAGACAAGCCCTCTTCTTTTAGGGAATTCTCAGTGCAGAGGCTGCGGAGACCCCTGATGTTTTGCTTTCGCTGGATGATGTCAAACATGGCAGGTGAAAATGAAAACCTCCCAGGTCCATCTTCAGACTCCCTTGGGGGCTGGGAGCCTGTAGTGTCTATGCACATTGCGAATGTGCCCGAAGAACTTGCAATTTGTCACTGCCTTGGAAGAGTCAGAGCAGGGAGCCACAGGAGTGTCCTGTTTGCAAACATGAGGTATTAGGACAAAGAACTATTGACTCGGTCACTGCCCTTCTGTGTCTGAGTTCTTCACCTGCAGAACACAGGGCCAGGCAGACAGACACACAGTGTTTAAAAGGTAAAATCTTAGCGTTTTTAAAGCTGGTGGATGCTGAATTATGGAAGAGCCTTTTAGGAAGGGCTGTTCATCCACGATCCATATACCTAATGCGTGTCACACATCATCTGCCAGCCCTGATGCCTCAGAACTTCCATTCCCAGGCTCGCCCACTCCCCCACCCCCTCCATCAATTACAGTCCTGGTTCTGTCTCCAGCTCTGTCTTTGCCCAGTAATTCTTTCTTCCAGGCTGAATGGATTCTGTAGGTTTCTGGCAACCCCAGGGGAAGAGCTAATACAATAGATCAGAATGTGTCTAAGAGCACTCAGGCCTGTCCTGGAGAATGCTTTAGAATCCCCACATCTGTTGCTTGAAATAAGCAAGAGAGGGCCCTCTGTAAGAGGTCTGACTGTTAGGTGAGCATCTAGCCATCTGGGGGCAAGCTGTAGAATCCCAGGAGGAGAAGGCAGAAAGGGCAGCAGCAAGCATTTCATTTGCATCAGGCAAGAGGAAACAGTAGAGAAAAAATGCTGCCCTTTGATGACACCAGGTGAGACAGAAAATCAATGTAAAAATGGCACCAGAGAGGTCGAACCTGGCCATGGTACTTCTGATTTGGGATTCTGTGAAGAATGTTAGTGGGAAGCAGGCTCAGGGAAAAGCCACTTCTACAGTGAGAGCTTAGGAACCAGATAGGTTCTGTCCTTTCTGCTCTGTTATCAGGAACTTACTTCAGGAAGGCTCTTGATGTTACAGTGCCCTAGTTTTCAAGCCTGGAGAACAAGGGTTACAACTAAATCTACAGTTTCTAATTCCCTAGCACTAGGAGATGGTTTTGCTGCCTGCCTCTATTTTCCCACTATTCTGTTTAATCTTCTTAATTAATTCTTTTAATCTTCCCAGTGTTCCCTTGGCCACCCTCTTGGAGCAGAGTGACATCTCAGCTCTACCAGTTCCCAATGGTAGAAAGCGGACTTTATGTCAATGTGTGTATGTGGTATACGTACACACAAGTGCATGCATGTGCATGGTGGGTGTGGTGTATGTGTGAGTCTACACATATGTTCATATGTGTGTGCTGTGTGTGCATGTGTGAGTGTTAGAGGAAGCAGGAATGGATTCTTCTCACAAATGTCTCACCAGTGTGCAAAAATTTACTATTGATTATTTTGTTTTGATTTTTATTTACCATTTTGTTCTGTTTTGTTTTGTTTTGCAGCAAGACAGAGTCTTTCCCTGTATAGCCCAGACTGTCTTGGAACTCAATGTTAGGCTGGGCTGGGCTGAAATTTCGGATTCTCCCTGCCTCCTGTCTCCTAGGGGCTACGATTGGAAGAAAGGCAGACAACAACACTCTGATTATTTGCTGAAATATCAGAAAGTCTGTAACGCCTCATACAATCCCAACCTGTCACCAACTCCTCCAAATATGTAAATCAGTTGTTTTGACAGTTGTTTTGAAGGGAAAGGAAAGTCTTCATGCTTCAGTCCAAAGCTGGCGTTCAACTGTTATTCATCTGTGGCCTGGTGGGGGACACAGGGACATGTTCTCATGCCCAGTTCTAAAATGAAATCGTACCCAAGTGGAAGCTGACAGCTTCCTGTTATCTCAGAACTGGGCATACCTAATGCGCCATGCTTGTGGGAGTAAGTTCTGAAGCCAGAAGAACAAAACTCAGCTTGTAGCAGCTGTTTGCTGGATTTGGGCTTTGCAGAATTTTAATTGACATGTGTACTATCCGTAGATATTTGATAAAAAAAAATCATAGAAATTTCCTGTTACCATCCCTACAGCAAGTCTGATCCAGTGAAAGTGGGAGCCCCTGAAAACCCCAGGACTATAGAGGGACTCACCAGCTTCTACCTATGCTGTTCCTATGAGCTGAGCTTCATTTTAATTTGCTTCTGTTCTTCTCCTTGTTCGGTTCTAATGCCCAGTAGCCCAATAAGGAGCAAGGGAGCTGATTTCCACAAATTAGCCAAGTTATTCAAGGGAACTGCTCTCTCCATGGCTGTAGCTGGCACGCCTCTTCTAGGAAGCTTGCCTGATGCTGGTTGCCTGCTTGGCACTTTCCACTGTAGCCTTTTAGTGATGCAAAGCTGGTCTGACACCATTCAAAAGGGTTCCAGACAGGCAAGTAAGTCCTTCAGACTCTGAACCAGTGGGGACTGAAGCCAGAGAAGGCCATTAGAGGATATGTGTACTAGGGGAAAAGGGGTGGAGCCAATGAGAACCCTGCAGAGAAAGGATTAGGCACAGTTATGCAAACTTGAAAGGGGGACATAGATTCTTGATGGTTATCTGCACTTCATTATCAGACCTAAGACTACTGGGTAACTTTCTTGGCATTAAGTTCCTTTCTCTAAATAAGGGAATCTCTGCTGAGTCTCTACCCATCTTAGTTAACTTTCTATTGTTCTGACCAAAACTAACTTGGGGCAAAGGGGGGGGGGTGCTTCATTTTACATTTCTAGGTAGCAGTTAACCACCCAGGGGGCACAAGGCAGGAACTTGGGGAAGGAACCTGGAGGTGGGAACTGAGGCAGAGGCTATAGAGAAGTGCTGCATACTGGCACGATTCTTACGGTTCCTTTGGCTGGCTTTTTAAATTTTTTAAAGTTATTTTTTAAATTTAATAAAAAATTTAAAAATGATTCCTGCTCACTGTCTCCCTCTTGGTTGGTCACCTCCTCCCATAACCCTTTCTCCATTTCCCAGCCCCTTCCCCTCTGAGCTGGTGGGGGCCCTGGGTGTTTCCCCACCCTGGCACTTCAAATCTCTGTGAGGCTAGGTACTTCCTCTCCCACTGAGGCCAAACGAGTCAGCCCAGGTTTGGGATAGCTTCCCTGGACCCACATGAAGACCAAGCTGCACATCTGCTACATATATGTGGAGAGGCCTAGGTCTAGGTCACATATGTTCCTTGGTTGGTGGTTCAGTCTCTAAAAGCCCCGAGAGTCTGTCCAGGTTACTTGACTCTGTTGTTCTTCCTGTGGAGTTCCAATCCCCTTCAGGGCCTGCAGTCCTTTCTCCTATTCTTCCATAAGAGTCCCCAAGCTCCATCCACTGTTAGGCTGTTGGTGACTGTACCTGTCTGAGTCATCTGCTGGGTGGAGCCTCTCAGAGGACAGCCATGCTCCCAACAGCAAGCATAACTGAGCATCATTAATAATGTCAGGGACTGGTGTTTGCCCATGGGATGGGTGTCAAGTTGGACCAGTTAATGTTTGGCCATTCCTCAGTCTCTGCTTCATCCCCCATGTCTGCATTAGGATAGTGCCACCCATATCAGTCTGTGCCCTCTTCTCTTGATTATTAATGGAGAAAATAATCCCACAGACTTGCTTACAGGCAATCTGATGGAGACATTTTACCAATGGAGGCTTCTTCTTCTGAGGTGACTCTCTGGTTTATATCAAGTTGACAAAAGCGAGCAAGCATGCCAACAAACAAACAAAAACCCAATAAGCACACTACCCTACCAAACAGAAGACAATAGCACTTTAGACAGGAAGTATTGTCTCAGACGAGGGTATATCCCTGGCTGCCTTTGGATCAGGTGTGGCACATCATCAAGAGAACGTTAGTGGAAGTGATGTGAGCCACTTCCAGACCTAATGATAAAGCTTATCCTGGTGCTTCTCAATGCTGTCCCTACTAACATCCCTTTTACCTTATGGCTGGAGGGACAAGTCATTCCTTTGGAATGACCCTAAAGAGTGCTTGTGGCAGAAAGCCCTGGAAAAAGTCTTTGAGGTGTGGATGAAGGACAAAAACCAAAGCAAAGTAAACAAACACTCACCTTGTTTTTGCATTGCATTTGAGCACCTTCAGTCAAGGCTCTACTGACAGACAGCAGCCTCTACTCCAGAGCTCAGTAGAGCATGCGGCGCCACTCTCAACATTATATAGGCTAGGGACTTTCTGTCTGAGAACTGAAGAGACTTAATTAGTCACCCAATGTCAGAATCTGAGTGATGCGTCATGATGTGAGCAGACATCCGTCCGGTTTGTGTGTTAAGTTCCCAGAAATTCAGGCTTCCAGAAGAAAGAGAAAGACAGACAATTTGATGAAAGGGAAAGCCTGATTTGGAGACTGTCGCTACCAAGTCAAACCCAATTTCATGCCATCCCTCTCCATGGTCCAGAACTGGATTTGCTTGTAGGAAGGATGTGGGAGTTGAAAGAAATCTCAAAATCAAGCTCAGTGGCTCTCAGATTCCATTTGGCAAAGGGAACATTTCTTCTCATGAAATATTACATAGAGCGTTTTATAGTAAGGATTGTCTCTTTGAAAGGACTTTCAAAGCTCCTTGGCTTCTCACAGAAGCTCAGAGCTCAGCTTCTTTGGCTTTTTTACAGGCAAGGAAATGGTGGGGTGCTGGCTATCTGTGAGATAGTAAACGGCAGAGGAAAACCATGGGTTTTCACTTTCAGAATTAAAATTGTTACTTTTGTTTCATTGCTTGGATGCATTAAACCTTTGAGAGAAACAGAATCAAATAGGATATAGATAGGTGACCAATAGATAGATAGATAGGCAAACAAGTATACAATAGATGATAGATAATACACAGATCAATGCTACATGATAGATAGGTAGATGATGTATAGATGGATGATATAGATAGTAGGTAGATGGTTGACAGATAGATGTAGATGATAGATAAATAATAGATTGGTAGATGGTAGGTGGTATATAGATAGATAACAGACTGTA
The DNA here is from genome assembly GCF_963924665.1 of Micromys minutus. Classification (NCBI taxonomy): domain Eukaryota; kingdom Metazoa; phylum Chordata; class Mammalia; order Rodentia; family Muridae; genus Micromys; species Micromys minutus. The sequence goes on along the minus strand of NC_137972.1, from coordinate 12,771,081 downwards.
GGTGGTAGAAATTTACTATGAAGAATCAGCTCATATGGATACGGAGGATAAGTCCCTCAGTCTGCTTTAGGCAGCTTGTATCCTAGGAAAGATGGATGGGTAGTTGCAATCCAGACCCAAGGGCTAAGAACCAAGAGATCTCCCAGTCAATGGCAGAAAGAGATGATTGTCCCATCTCAAGCAGACACCCTTTCCAGGGTTTTTATTCTACTGAGGCTCAACAGAATACATTATGCCCTGTTCACTATTGAGTCTGGTCCTCTTTACTCTCTTTACTGATTCAGACACCATCTCTTTAAGAAGCATGTTCACAGCCACACCCCCCAAGTGAAGCACTTTGCTCATCTCTGGGCCCTTCTTAGCCCATCCAAACTGCCATTTAAAATGAACCATCACAACTGGGTTTTCTCTTTATGGTGTACAGATTTTAATTAGTCCCAGATCTCAGCTGTTTAGCTAGGGTAGAGTAACACCCAGGGCAATCACTTACACCAAGGCCTACATTTTTGTGTAACACATTATTGCCAAGTTAAAGTTTTAAAACCCATCTTTTCAACATCTCAGATTTGTAGCTTGGGTGGGTGACCGAAATCAAGTTGTTGGGTTATCTCTTGAATGCTTTAAGTCTATTTCTTTGCCCCTTTTGACTGTGAGGAGAATTCAGTTTCTTGTGGGTGTAGGATCACAGACTCTGTTATCCTTCTGGCTGTGGCTGTTGGTCTTTTTCAGCCTGTAGAAATTGTTGTCCTGAGATCGTTGACCCACACAGGCTAGCAACAGGAGGCTTCCTCCTCATCAAATCCTTCTTACATCTTACCCCTTTGTGGTAGTTTGAATAAAAGTGGCTCTGTAGGCCCATAGGGAGTGGCATTATTAGGAGGTATAGCCTTGTTAGAGTAGGTGTGGCTTTGTTGGAGGAAGTGCATCAATAGGAGGTGGGCTTTGAGGTTTTAGAACCTCAATCCTGACCAGCATGTCATAGTCTTCACTACATGCAGATCTGGATGTAAAACTCTCAGCTTCTTCTCTAACACCATGTCTGCCTGCATGCCACTGTGATTTCCACCATGATAATAATGGAATAATGGAATAAGCTCCTGAACTATAAACCAGCTCTAATGAAATGTTTTCCTTTGTAAGAGTTGTCATGGTCACAGTGTCTCTTCACAGCGATAAAAACCCTGCTACACCCTCCTTTTCTTACCACATAGAGAAAACTTGAAAGGTTCCATCACCAGACGAGGCCACACTGGATCATCTCTCTACCTCAAAGCCAACTGGTTAGTAACATTAGCTGCCTCTGCAAATCCCTTTAGACTTACAACATAGCATTTTGGGGGTTGACAAGGGAGATGTTCTAAAAAGTCTGCCTACGGCTCTTATGTAGATGCCACTAAACCTTGCACACGCCCCCTTCTCTTGTGACCTCTGAGAATGGTAATAATGTAGATTTTTATTTCCTGTGACCATTGCTACAGGTTTCTTCTGCCATTTGCCTGAGTGGATAAACTGGCTTGGCCGCACAGTGTTTTGTTCCATTTTTCACACAGTGTGGAAGGAAAAGGCAGGACTTAGAATCTGAAGGTATGTTTTGTCAGTAGCAGTTCTGGCAGGGTAAGATCAAGGGCCCACGGCATCTTTACCTTCAGGATTTTTAAGCCCATACTTACAGAGGCAGCAGGCAGGTTGGGTGGGTTCTCAGACCCTGATTCTTCAGAAGAACCAATATAAAAATGAGTGCAATTGCAATTGTTTCTTGCAATGACTCGAGAGGGGAAACAGTTATTGAATCCAGGTTAGCATGGATGCACAGAGTTCCTGGTTTAGTGTGCTTCCTGACTTCTTCACCAACACCATGATCTGCTGCTTTCTTTGTAAGTTGTTTGTCTTGGCCTCTGGGTTATCTCTGTAATGCCTTCCTAGTGTCTTCAGTTTTCCATCCTGCAGCACAGCAGGAAGGAGGATTGCTGGCTGCATTGTGCGGGCTGAGATGATGAGAGTTGTGTAGTGTGAGTATTGTACCAACAGACAGTGCCAGAGAGGCCTGGAGGAGCTGGATCTCACCAGCAGAGAACCTTGAAATCATGCAGAAGGGGCTGAAAAAGAAAGGGAGAATTGTGGGTTGTCCTGTAGCTGTTTGTATTTTGATGTTAATTCCACTTTCCCAAGAAGGGCTGCCTAGTCACTTACTCAGCTGACTTCATCAGAACCTTCCTATTTTAATTAGTAAAATAAAGGTGAGAGTTGGTGATTGGGCAGGGTAAGGGAAGGTTGAGAGAGGATCAGAAGGGAGATCAGGGGAGAGGAGGATCAAGATAGAGCTTGGGAAGGATGAATTGGATCCAGGTGGACTTAATTGGTGTTAGGTAGCTATGAACATTTTAAGGATTTTATAGGTCTTTTATCTCATATAGAGGGCAGTTTGTATCTTTGTTTATTTGATGTAATCTTTTTGCATAGAGGGTTAGTGGATTGAAAGTTTGATATATAAACCTCTATTTAAACCTGTATAAAAACCTATTGGGCCTTAGAGTCATGTTTGTGTTGGGCAGGGCGGTAATTCTACCGGGGATGGAGGCAGTCATGTGGACAGAGTGAGACCGTTGGCAGGGGTGGGGCAGGATGGCTTGGACCGAGTGACAGAGTCCGTCTAGAAACGGTGCCTGTGGAGTGAGACTGAGGGGCCGACAAAGAGATAAGCAATCATTTTTTAAATATTTACTGCAGCAACTGGCGGCATGGCCGCATACTTTCTAAATTGTTTTTGGTGAGTATTGAAATTTTCATCTGTTCCAGATCTGGATATCATATGTCAAGGTCTGAGTATGTGTCTGTAGCGAGGTTGCCTAAAACTCACAGCCCTCATTCTGCCTCAGTTTCTCGAGCACCAGGATTACAGATATGTGGTGTCACACTTAGGAAAAATAAAGTCTCCGAGGATCCTAGAACTGCCTACGTCTTCTCCCTGTCTTAAGGTTATGAATGACATTTCCCAACTCTCCTTCTTACAGTTGGCACTTGAAACATGCTAGCTTCATCTTGGGAAGGCTGCTGGCTGCTGATGACAATCAAGTTTGCAGAGAAAGAATTGGCCTTTGATGTCTTTCTAGAACATATCCAATAAACCACAGAGAGGGGCAACTGGACCCAGTTAGCTTTGATTTTCAACTTGGCAGCCTAGAGTCATCTTAGAGGTAAGCTTAGACTTAGGATTGGCTTCAATCAGATTGGCCTATGAGCATGTCTTTGAAAAGGGTCCAGGGGATGGTCCTGGGCTGTCTAAGAGAGCTAACTAGATACGAATAAGCTAGAGAACAAGCCAATAACAAATGGTTCTCCATAGTTCCTGCTTTAGTTTCCTGTCTTGAATTGCCTCCCCTATGATAGACTTTGACCTGGAAATATAAGCTATTAGGTTTCCCCCGTCACAACTTGACTTTTTTGGTCAATATGTTTAGCACAGCAACAGAAAGAGAACTAGAACACCATCATGGAACATCCGTTGCTCTGGGCTCACTGAACCATGAGAGCCCCCAGTTTTGGCAGCACCTGCTCTCCCATTGAATTTCTGGAATTTTAAGTTTTAAACTTTTTTTTTAAAGAGCCTTGAACTTACTATGGAGACAAAACTGGTCTTGAACTGGAGCTTTTTACTAGATTCCTACTCCAAGACTTTCCCTGCTTCCACCTCTCAATTATTGGAATACTGTGTGTGTGTGGGCGGGGGGAGCATTTCTAGCTCTTCAAATGTCAAAGTCTTACAAAAAGAAAATGGTCAAAATGGTAAAAAAAGATAGTAGGCCAGATTCTAGAGAAGGTGGCTGTATTCTCAGTCTTTGTAAAGTGAGTCCTCCAAGGATATCTCTAAGTCAGGGCTGCTGAGTGGGCTTGGGGAAAAGCCAGAGATCACAGTTACAGACTTCTGAGAGATTGTCTCACCATGAGAAGTCCTGACTTGAGTCTTGAGGCTGTTTTTTATTGGATATTTTATTTATTTGCATTTCAAATGTTATTGCATTTCCTCCCTCACCCATTTTTCTCTCCCCTTCCCTTGCTTCCATGAAGATGCTCCCATTCCCACCCACCCACTCCCACCTCATCACACTGGCATTCCTCTACACTGGGGAAAGGAACTTTCACAGGACCAAAAGCCTCTCCTTCTACTGGCACCAGACAATGCCATCCTCTGCTACATATGTGGCTGGAGCCATGGGTTCCTCCATGTGTACTAACTGGTTGGTGTTTTAGTCCCTGGGAGCTCTGGGGGTGTTTGGTTGAGGTTTTAAGGGCAACACTTTTTATACTGCGAATTTATACTAGATTCCTACTCCAAGACTCAGAGGCTTACTTTTGTCTGCAGTTTGGCCATCAGACTGGCCCCTGGTTAGTACAGACCACAGGGGTTCCCAGTTAAAGAGCAGAAGCCCCTGGGTACCCTCAGTACTTTGCTGTGGGGGTCCAGTCATCTTTCAGAGCAATTCCCTTCCCTTTGATGGGACTCCTTTTACCAGGGACCTATTAGAGCTCTAATTGAATCTTTAACACACCAGCCATTAGCAGTTGCTAATGAGGGAATCCAAGGGATTACAGCATCAATTATCGAGTTTGACTTCTGAGTGTGTCTCTGCCAACCAGTTCTTGTAAGAGTCTCTAGAAAGTGTGACAGGGGAGAGAAGCCACTGCCTGTGGCCTGTGGCTGTATCTTGTCCTGTCCTGCCTGTGTCTGAGAGAAGCTGGGACAGAAGTCCACTCAGGTGTGGCTACACAAAGTCTCTCCTGCACCTGGAGATTGAATGTGTATTCCCTATCAAGACCTTCTGTGAGCTTTCCTCATGCCCTCAGGGGAAGTTCTGGGCCGTTCCCTTCACCTCAGCTTGACCATTGACACCTTAAACACCATGGTTTGGTTTTGATAATGTCCTGTCATTACTAAACTTCTGTCATCCCAATTTATAAACATCTCTTTTCTCCCCTATATTTTGTTGCTCCCTTCCCTCCCCTCTCCTCTCCTCTCATTCCCCCTCCTCTTTTTTCTTTCCTCCTCTCCTCTACTCCACCTCTTTCCCCCTCTCCTCTGCTCTCCTCTCCTCTCCTCTCCTCTCCTCTCCTCTCCATTCCTCTCTTTCCTCCCTTCCCCTTCTCTTTGATCTTCTATTCTCCCAGTCGCTCTTACTATCACCAGAGCGATGATTCTACATAAATTAGGAAACTCATCAGTCCGTATTCACTTCATTCACTTTACATCCAAATCATTCTCCTCATTTTTTTTTTCAAAAGACAAATTTTGGTCTTTTAAAAATTGGGTTTTTCACAGGACTATCTTAGGTGACCCTTGTGAAAGGGTTGACTCCAAAAGGTGTCATGATCCAGAGGTTGATAACTACTGGCTTTTTGGCTCATTCTTTCTGGCTTACTTGGCTACTTTCTTATACAACCCAGGACTACCTGCCCAAAGTTGACACCACCACCCATCCATAGGCTTGGCCCACCTACATTAGTCATTAAAGAAAAAAAATAATCCTATAGACTTGCCTATAAGTAATTGAGTAAAGGCTTTTTCCCAGTTGAGGTTCTTCTCTCCAAATATGTCTAGGTTTAGTTGACAGACAGCTTCACAAACTAGCAACAGCTATGGTTTCTTTGTGTCTACGGAGCTATAACTATGCCAAGCACTTTAGCCTTTGATTTCTTATTTGCTTGCAGCATGGCTGTCACAAGCATCTTCAATGTGTGTATTGCTTTGTGTAGCTTACGTAGAAGAAGACCAGGCCTATTGCAGAGGTATGACTTTTATCAAAGACTATCTGCTAATTGAGTTTTAGCCTGCCACTTCATGTCCTAGAGGCCTGTATGATTAATAAAAATAGTTATTCCATCTGGGAGGGAAGATTTTCTAATCTTCCTTTTCACCCCACCTGTAAACACTGAAATCCTATTAAGACTTTGCACATCAAAGCCTTCCAAATTGGACCAATTAAGATTCAAAACAGAGCTTAATCCATTACCTCAGGTCAGGAGCCTCATTATAGCATAGAGCTCTGTAAGTTGATGTCAAGGCGATATATGATTGGACAGTAAAGAACGGGGTGGGGACAAAGTTAGAAAAGCAGAAGAGGAAGAGAGAGGTGGACGATTCAAGAAAAGGCAACTTGTAGGCAGACATGGATGTTTCTCTTGGTGCATCTCTAGATGGATAAGGTTGTTACAATTATTTATAAGGGTTTTTATGGGTCAGTTTCTCTTATCTATGTGGGCAGTTTATATCTTGGTCAACTGGTTGTAAGCTTATTGTGTAGAAGGATTTTGGATTGAAAATTTAACATATAAACCTGTTTGATAAGTTAATGATTGTGAAGCTATGTTTTTATCAAGCCTGTGGAATGAGATTTGTATGGGTACCAGACATGGAAACTAACTACTTAGGGAATTGTGACTATGGGGGTCAGTAACAAGAGAATCTTATTTATTTTTACAGCTACAGAATTCCTTTAAGTTTGAGATTTCCGGAATGGAATCACAAGTCTCAAAATGGAGACATGTACTCTCTTTCTTAGCTGAGAGAAACTTCCTTGGCACACAGTAGGAACTTAGTAAATGTCTATAAAACTACTATGCAACACAAAAATTTCTGCTGAGATTTCCAGAACCATGCCAGGAGATCCCTTTAAGTGCCTCTGTAGAAGACATAACTTTTCTACAAGCCACCAAGAAAATCCATAACATGGAATACATTACCTTCAGAGTTCTCATTGGGTTCCAATGAATGAGACCACAGCTGCTTGCTGCTACCTTCCTGAGAAGCTGGAATCCTTGAGCATCATAAAGTGAGTGATTAAAATAGGAATCAGAATGGGGCAATGGGCAGATGAACTCAAAGAGCCCACATTTTTAAAGTCCTGCAGGATGCCCCATTGCCCCCTTACGATTACAAAACAAAACACATGTGCTTTGTTAGCATTACATGAGTGTGCCTCTGACTGCTAAGAATGCATAAACTTTTGCCTAAAATTCGTTACATCAAATCATTTACTTGTACCAATCTGTGGATGAGCCCATTTAATTCTTTCCTGAAATGAAAAAAACAACATTCATGGAAGTAATGTTTAAATCATGATCTATTGGATCAGATGTGTTCTCTAAGAGGAATTTTTGCTGAGATAATTGTAGCATTATCTACTGTTTTATGAGACAATATAGAAATTATTTTATTCTTCACCCAATTTCTTCCAGTGATAACATTATATCAAAAACAGAATGCTGGGGCTGGGGAGAAGGCTCAGAGGTTAAAATAGCCTGGTGTTTTTGCATAGGACTTGAGCTCCCAACTAAGTGGCTCAAAACTGTCTATAAGTCCAGCTTTGGAGGATTCAACACCCTCTTCTAAACTCAGTGGGTATCTGTATTCATGTTTATGCAGACACATAATTAAAATAAAATAAAATAAATAAGTCTTTCAAAACCAACATACTGATATTGATAAAATTTGCAATGTCTGTTTGCATTTTTTTCTCTCTCTCTCCATTCCTCCCTGTATCCCTTCCCCTGCCTTACCCACTAATCTCCTTCTTTTTTCAGTTCTTTTTAAAGTATGAATATGGAATGAAAGGGCTCCACAGATTTATGTGTTAAGCATTTAGTTCTCTGCTGGTGGTGCTGTGTTGGGAGGCAGTGGAAATCTTAAACAGTGAGAATTAGCTGAAGGAAGCAGATTCCTGGGGATGCATCTTTAAAGGTGCATCTTATCCTGTCCCTTCCTGTCTTCCCCCCTGGCCCCTTTCTGTCTCTTCTTTGCTTCTAGTCCACCATGAGATGAAGAAATTCTTTAGCCACAGCTCTCATTTCTACCATGATCTGCCCAGTTTCGGGGGCCAAGCAACAGTGGATGGAACCTTTCGAAATCGTGAGCCTAAATAAATTTCTGCCTTCACATTATTTTTCTGGGTGTTTTGGTCACAGGGATGAAAGAGTAACTCAATTATTTTCTTTGACTGTGTCACACATGTGGGTTGTATCTCTGTAGCCACAGTCAAGCTGTATCACACATATAGGTTGTGTATCTGGGCCACAGTCAGATACAGTTTATACCAATGTGCTGCATTTTATAACCATACCCTCCCCTTACCTACAGCCCCATCTCTATGACATTCCCATGGCTTTATGAGCCATAATCTTTTGCAGCATCACATTAAATGTCATAAGTATTCTACTATATATTGCATTTCTCTTCCCTCTATCAGCCTTCTTGTGTGTGTGTGTGTGTGTGTGTGTCTATGTATGTATGTATGTATGTATGTATGTATGTATGTATGTATGTCTCTCAGTGTCTCTCTCTGTGTATGTGTCTCTATGTGTCTGTCTCTCTGTCTCTTTCTGTGTGTGTGTGTCTGTCTGTGTGTCTGTGTGTCTGTGTATGTATGTCTCTCTCTGTGTCTCTCTCTATGTATGTGTCTCTGTGTGTGTCTGTCTCTCTGTGTGTGTCTGTCTCTGTGTGTGTCTGTCTCTCAGTCTTTTTCTCTCTGTGTGTTTCTGTGTATGTCTGTGTGTGTCTGTGTATGTATGTCTGTATCTCTGTTTGTCTGTCTTTCTCTCTCTCTCTCTCTCTCTCTCTCTCTCTCTCTGTGTGTGTGTGTGTGTGTGTGTGTTAATAACAAAACTGACTTCATTTACCAGCTCTTCTCCAAAGAAAATAAAAATCTTCTTTAAAACCTTGGGTTTATTAGCAAACAGCAGAGCCTGAACAGAAATGGGATATTCCAAATTATGTGATGCTGATCCTAAGGCAGTTTTGAAATTGGAACAATGAAAGTATCACCGAAACAAATGTCCCTCATCCCTGCTACTCACTTGCAGACAGCAGTTATCCAGAAGTGGAAGTTCTGGCTTTGTTCAAGTGAATGGTTAACTTCGAATGACCTCCATAAGTTAATACATTAGACCTTTTGGTTCTCCACTTGGTGGAACTGTTTTAGAAGAATTAGGGGCCACAGTCTTATAGGACGAGGTGCTTTCAAAAGTCTCCCTATACTCTAGTGTGCTGTCTGCCTTCTGCTTGTGGTTCAAGATGTGAGCTCTCAGCTATTCCTACAGCCACACATTCATGCCTCCGTCATGGATGGACTCCAACCCTCTGAAACCATAAGCACAACTAAATGCTTTCTTTTTGTAAGTTGCCTTGGCCATGGTGTTTATCACAGCATTAGAAAGGGAACTCAGACAGTTTATAAAAGACACCAGACACACTGCCTAGTGGCCTCATCTTGGATAGTGAGAATAATAAGGTTGGAGAAGATCAAAGATGTGGATATGAGACCTGGGTATCGAGCGACAGTGAGGACAGGAGTAGGCCTGTCCAAAAACATTGAGGCACGCTGCTCCCGTAAGGAATAAATGAACACAGGGCACTCATAGAGAGGGGCATTGTGCCCTAGGACAGGGCTTTTTAATTTTCTACTTCTGATCCTCCTTACCTTGAGAATTTTTGGGTGTATAGGAACGTAAAATAGGACTACAGGGCTGGGGATATGTCTCAATGGATGAATCCTGAGGACCTATGTAGAGGTTGCATGCATAGTGTAATGACAGTGATCCTATGGGGAGACAGGAAGTAGAGGCAGAATCCCTGGAAACCCTTGTATCAGCTAGCTATTGAAAACACAAGAAAAAGTCCCTGTCTGCCAAAGAGATGGAAGGTGAGGAGTGACAGCTAATATGTTCTACTTACCCGCATGAACACACATATAAGCACACACATATAAGCATATACACACATGATATATGCACACATGCAACATATACACATGCACAGATGCAAGCCCATACATGAATGCATGCACATACAAGAATACATGCACACACAGAGATGCATATAAATGCATACATGCACACACATGGATGCATGTACATACATGAATGCATACACACAGAGATGCATACAAATGCATAAATGGATGCACACACATGGATCCATGCCCACACACAGACACATGCACATACATGAATACATGCACACACACATTGTACATACACACAACAGGCATTTACACAAAATATTTGCTTACAATATATTAAAAGAGACTATTTTGAAACAGTTATTTGATATACATGTAATTTTACTATTTATTAAGGACAAGAGGCAAATTTGCATATGAATGAGATGGGTAATGCTTGTTTGTCTAATGCAATCCGATGCAAAGGTATACTCATTTGATGCTTACACACTGAGGAATGCTGGTCTGAAAATATTAAAAGACATTATTTTCCACAATTAAGCCATTATGCTTCTATAAGAACAGGAGGTTTGCATGCACAGCGAAAACGCTGCACTTCACCCATCCTCACATTTGAGTTGAAGGGTGTCAGGTATCATTGTTCGTGCATGCTGTGAGGGGACATGCAGGTGTCCACGCAGTGTTCCGGCCCAAGGCTGCAGCTGGATGATGTACCCTGGGTGTTGGACTCATTACACCCTTAACTTTTAATGGACTCAAAACCCTTTTCATTTTCTTCTGACATCCACTGATGCCACTCCATGTTGGTTCATGACCCAAATTTCAGAAAGCTTGTTCTAGGACACAGCCAAGCTGGTGGTTTTGGGGGTAACATTCTGGACCAGGAACACAGGAAGGACATAAAAGTTTAAAGATTCTTTCCCAAATGAATAGAATAGAAAAACCCATCTAGATAAAGAAATTTAAGCCAATCAGATGCAGGAGAGACATTGCACTCAGTACAGACCAGGTAGAGGATTGGGTGTCAAGTAATTCTGCAGCTTTGGGGGAACTTGTGGTTGGTTCACTGAAGGACTTCCAATTACAGGAACCCCTCCCCCAACTCCAGAAATGGGGTTAGCTTTGGTCCCAGAGTGCTTTTCTTGGTTTGTCATGACAGTGTTGTCTTAAGGCCTGGGTAACCCTGCCTCCTCCCAGGCTTGCTATGTGGAGGTCCCTCAAGCACCCCACTTCAGCCTTTCCACAGGGAGGGAGGGGTCTTAGTTCCTCCTGGCCAAAACTGAACTTGTTCACCCATCCCCTAGAGCACGGTAGTCAATCACACTTTATATCCGAACCAGATCCCACGGTGCAAAGAGCTCTAGGGTTATTCCAAAAACGTTCACTGGCTTCTCACCATGATCTTACTCAAGGTTCCACAGCAATAGAATTCTGAAGACGGAGATGCTGGACTCAGCCCTACAACCACAGCGAAGCACAGGAAAGATCAAAACAAAGCGTGGCTGCTGTGGATGCTGTCAGACAGGCCCTCAGTTTGAAACCCGGATGGCTGGAAACCTCTCTCCTAGGTGGCTTCCAAACATTACTATTTGCAGGTGGTCTCTACAGCTTAGGGCCTCAGAAGACTGATCTATTCAAAGGACCCAGGTGCCACACCAGTAGATTGCATATAAATGGGAATGGGGTGGGCAGGAAGGTTTCTAAGGGCAGGGAAAGGGAGGGTGTGGACAAGGGAGATGAGCGCAATGGGGTCTATGTATAGGAACCTCTGCCACAGGATGCTGCTGTCTCCTCTTTCCTTCTACTTCCTTCTCCTCTTCCCTTTTCTTCCTCCCCCTTTCCCCTCTTTCCCCTCCTCTCATTTTCTTCTTCTTTCTCTTTCTCTTCCTCCCTCTCCTCATTTTCTTGGTGACACTGTTTTAGATTGTCACACATACCGTGTCCCCCTCCCACAATTGAGCAATAACCCCAGGCTTTCAAAAAGAGGACTTTTTATTTACGTTCTCATTACAGAGCCAAGATGTCCTGAACTTGCTATCCTGCTTCACGCCTGAAAACAGTCATGGTTATAGATCTGCATCACTAGGCCTGACTACTTGTCTCTGGTCTTATTTGCTGAGCTCAAATCCAGTGAGAAGAAAAAAAGAGCCCATGTTAGTAAACTCCAATGTCTTCAGTCCCTGACCACAGGCAGAGGCTGGGACCTGCCCTTGGCCTAGGCTGCAGTCTCAATATTTCCATCTGGGAGATTTTGTTGCTGACTCAGGCCTGCACTAATGGAGCGCTGGCTCTCCTGGATCCCACCCAGAGACTTCCCTACCCCCACTAGTCAGCAGTGCCCTATACCAGCAAATGTACAGGGAACAGGTGCCTGGGCCCTCTGTACCGCCTGTCCTGGCAAGCTGGGAGTCTGGCTGGCATGGTGCCCAACTCATTTCCAAGAGCTGCTAGCTAAATATTTACTGGGAGGGAGTCTTGGCAAGAGGAGGCAGCTCGGCAGAAATGCTGCCCGGGTCCTTTCACCCGCTGCGCTGTGGCAACACAGGTTTATTGCCCTGGTGGAGTTTGGTTTATGACACTATATTAGCGAGCTTATTCCTCAGGCTGCTTCTAGTAAAATAACAGTAGAAAAACCATGCAGCACCTCCATCACTAGAGGCAAGATGGAATGCTTATTGTATTTCCCTAACTCTAAGGCAGGGGAAATTTGATTTATTTTAAAGTTAATCCATCACCCTCTGGCATCCTTTCAAGACAGGCTTTGGGCAGAATTGCAGGATCTGAAGAGAGTGGAGAAAGTCAAGTCCAATTTATTCCATTAATGTTTAAAAAAAAACATTTAATTACGATAAAAACTGGAAAAACATTTAATATGAGCAGGACCAGAGTTTTATCTTCCCTGGGTGTTCATCTCACCAATCACTGTGTTCCTGCTGTCGCTGGCAAATTATAGCTTCATTCGCCGACTTTGACGGCTCCCACGAGCTAGGGGGCCCAGCTGGCTGTGGCCAGGAACACAGATGTGGGATCTGTTTCATTCACCACCTCTCTGTGGTCCCAAATCCATCCTTTCCTTTTTAGGTGGTCATTATATTATCTCTCCTATTCTTTGCCTAGGCTGAGGAAAGAGGGGGGACAACCGGGAAAGGTCGGGGTGGTGCTCTGGGCAGGACCCTAGTCAGCGTTAGGCACTCTGCAGCTCTGGGAGACTCGCAGAAATGTGCACGAAACTTAAGGAAGGTGGCTAAGTGCAGAAACACAATATTTTGCAAGATTTCTTCGTATTTATTTTGTAGGGAACCTCAGAGTTGGTTCAAGTCTCTAACACCAAGCTCTCAGCGCTAAATAGATAAATTTGCCCCAGAGGGACAAAGGGCAGGGGATGAGATGAAGACAGGATGTAGAAGATCAGGGAGAAGGGACAGAAACAGGGGAGAGGGGGTAGGAGTATTTGTCCCACAGTGGGATACAGGGCTCCCTCTAGATAGAAAATGGCCCATAGGCAAATGATAGTTTTTAAAGGTAAAGCGTGAAACCCTGTGTTAGGATGAGGTGGTTAGTTGTAACTGGGCTTGTTAGTTGAGGGGAGCAAAGGGAGATTTTTGGTTGCTGGACTTTGATAATTTGATAGCTGGACCTTGTAGTGAGCCTCAGGAGGAGGAATTGACCAAATAAGGAAATTAGGTCTGGGTAGCTAGCTTTGTGAATGTCAATGGTTTTTAGCAAGGCAGAAGGAATGGGGAGAAGGACAAGGCCTGACAGGACCAAGTTTGTCATGCCCAGGCTGGTGAGAGACTATATTGATTTCACTTTTAATTTATTATTGGATTGTGGAGGGCAGACTACCAGTCCCTCAAAGATGTCCATCTCCAGGTCTTCAAGATCTATATGTGAGTTAGTTGCCACACTCAACTCAAAGAGAATAAAGGTCACAGGTGGTTTCAACTCCGTTCTCTTCAGGACGGGAATCATACGTTCCACGCTCTAGGCAGGCTGCTGCATTCGGATGGATTAGTTTTTGCTTTTGTTTTGCTGGTGCTGGGGTTGGACCTTGGGCTTTGTATTTATCAGGCAAATGTTCCACCATTACATTACATTTTCTCCACTCTGGGTTTTCTGCTCTCTTTTATAAATGGGTTACTCAAAGTTCCTGGGCTGGCCTTGGACATGGAATCATCCTGTGTCAGCCTCCCAAATAGCTGGACTTCCAGTCCTGTGCCACCAGCCCTGGAGATAGTGACTCTTAAAAACGGAACAAGGAGCAGGGGAGTTGTATAAAGACTCGGTCTGCCATTGCTACCTACAGAGACAAAGGGAGGTGCCTCAAGCCAGGAATGGTTGGAGTCTAGAGCAGGAAAAGTCAGCAGAGTGAGGCTCTGCAGAACACAGGCCTACTCTGTTCTTAGCCAGTGGGACTTGGGTTGCGGTCCACGTGTACAGGCTAATAAGTCTGGATTTTACCTAAATCAATTCACAGGAGTTGGGAACTTTCCCAGGTCCTACCTGGAGCTGGAAAAAGTCACTGTCACTGGCAAAAACAAACAAACAAACAAACAAATAAACATTTGTTTCTGGGAATTTGCCAGAGGAATGGCGTTGGGGACCTGGCCGTTGCCTGTCATGAACCCAGGGAAGATGCTGCAGGTTAGTGCTCATGGAGGGTCTGGACAGGGAGTGATTCTGAGACCTGGGTGGAGCTGCTCAGCCTCCCTCACTTCTACTGGAATAAACTGGGAGAGTTTAAATTAAGGTCCCTAGGCTCTGAGCTCTGTAGATTACAGAAGATATCACAATGCTACATTGTAGTTGCTATGAAGAGTAAGCTAATATTTTCAGATACATGTAACCATGCCTGGCATATGGGAAAGAACATGTTACTTATCATTTGTCCCCATTGTTGCTATTTTTGGGAAAGAGTTTAGAGACAAAATATACTTTAGTGGGGGAAAGGGGTAGGCTAAGGAAATAACCAAGCACTCTCTCTTTATACACAATGAGATGAGCAGTCTTTTTCCTAATGCTAGGAACAAGTAGTAACATTAGATCCATTTTCCAGGAGCAGAAACTGAGGCGTAGGAAGGTTAAGTAACCTAATTAACAAAGTAAGACGAAGAGCAGGGGTGCAAACCTGTTTGTTCTGCTTTTAACCAGTGCATTTATTTAAATAACCGCCTAACAGCAGGGAGGAGTGCACACTGGAAGGAAATCAAGAAAGGCAGATGGTTTAATCAAAAGGCAGCTTGGGATGACAGAGTAACTAACTAAGGATCAGGCTGAGAAGTGAGCAGGGGTCAGACAATGATGACCTTGAACAGTACGCAATGGGGCTTGAAATTTCAATCTTCAGAGAAGAAAACTTCTCGGAAGGCAGACAAACTATAGACTATGGGTACCGTGGAACAACCCTCCTCTCTTAGCTGATGTGAGAAGTAGCTAGATGACTGAAAAAGGAGGAGTCCCTGGACCTGGTGTGACTGGATGACAGTAGGAGAGGTGGAGGAGGACAGGGGAGAAGGAAGATGGAGGAAATTGACAAGGAGGAGGAGGAAGGAGAGGAGGAAGAGGAGAGCACAAAGATCAAAGATTTCACCAGAAATGACTTGGTACTTAGCCTTCATGTTGAATGGCTCTGAGGTGAGCAAGGTCTTGGAATGCTATACCCGAGTCTCATCTCTTTGCTTTTTCCTTTTCTTTAAATTAGATATTTTCTTCATCCAAATCTAACCGCCTTCCTAGCCTCCCCCTCTCTGGAATTCCCGATCCCATTTCTCCTCCCCCATGCCTCCAAGAGGGTGCTCCTCCACCCACCCACCCACTCCCCTTGCCTCCTTACCCCAACACTCCCCACACTGGGTCACGGAGCCCCCACAGGACCGACAGTCTACCCTCCCGTCGATGGCCGTCCTCTGCTACATATGCGGAGTCTCATCTTGATGACTTGTCCTAAGGTCCTTAGTGAGTTTGTGTTGTGGCCACCTCATCTCACCCCATCTCTCCATGTCTTCGTGTCTTCATGTATCAGTTGTGTCACATCATTATGCCTGTCACCCTGCCTCACAGAAATGCCCAAGGAGATTCACTGGAGACCTTAGCAGGGACAAGCATCTCCATGGTGTGAGGCTGAACTCACCTCTCATTGGTTACTACCTACGTGGCCAGACAATAAGGCCCAGGGTCCAGGAGCCTGCCCCAGGATGGATCTCATCCCATCTCTATTTCTTTGACAACAGTGTGAGGCTTGATTTTTAAGAAGGCCAGTATTTATCTGCAGTCGAGAATTTTCCTTCTGAAACAGCAGTTACCACTATCCACTGGTCCCACCTTAACTCCTCCTGCTGCTGTCCCAACCCACCACCCTGGCTTGGACATAGGTCTTTGAGAGAGGCTAGATTCTCTCAGTGACCAAATAAATAAAATAAATAAGTAAATATTAAAATAAATAAATAACGAATCCCAAACCAAACAACCTGCCAAACAACCAAAAAATGAAACGAAACAAAACAAAACAAACAAAAAAAAAACCCTCTTATTTTTTTCTTCCAAGGAAGTAGACCTATTACAAAGCAGAGTAGCCCCAAAAGGAACTCTCAGAATTGCATAAAGAATTTGCTTTTTCGCACTGAAAATATGGTGAAAATACTTTGCATCCCTTATTTGAGACATGGGAGAAAAATGACTAGGAAGACAAGTGAAAGAGGTATCCCTAATCTCTTATTTTGTAAATGAAAAAGCATCACACCCTCCTCTTAATAGCCAAAGGTCATCAGCACAATTGTGCCCACAGCAAGAGAAGTCTTGGGTGTGCTGGGAAAAGTCTAGTGACTGAATTAAAGGCCTTAGATGGTAGAGGAAAACCCAGAACATCCTCAAAGTGAGGCTCCTAGGAAGCTCTAAACTCAGATAATTCACCTTTGTGATGTTAATTTTGATCAACTTAATTGGATTTAGGATCCCCAAGAAGACATACCAATGGGACTGTCTCTGAGGTGGTTTCCAGAGAGGTTTAACTGAAAAGACACAGATGCATCCTAAATGTAGTGGTATCATTTAATATGTTGGGGGGGTGGTTCTCATATTGGGGAGAATCTCAGATTGAAAAACAGGAAGGAGTAAGCCCAGTACTAGTATTTGTCTTTTTGGCTATCTGACCCCAGATGACCAGCTTCCTCATGTTCCTGCCTCCCTGACTTCCTGCTTTGAGTCAAAAGAAACTATATATATATATATATATATATATATATATCTTCCTTTTGTAAGCTGCTTTTGTTAAGTCTTTTGTTCCATTAAGGAGAAAAAACAACTAGTACCATGTTCAAGGCCAGGTTTCCTGCCAAGGCACCTGTAGTTCCCTTGTTTCCTTCCTGTCTTCTGCAGAGTATCTGTCTCACACTGGAGGTCCCCCCCATGACCTCCCTGCTCAGTCCCAAAGAGTGCCTACAGTCCCTTACCACACTATCCTTTGCCTTGATTTAATTCCAGTCATGCTCTCTGAACATGGGGATATTCCCCCTGGTACATCCTTCACACAGCTGTCAGGTCAGCGCCAAGTCAAAATGGAGAACAAGAAAGAGAAGGAAAGCAAATTGTGCCAGTGATCAGTAGCCAGGGGCATGGCACCCATGCATCCAATCAACTGTGGATGGAAAATTCTGTAAAAACCAATTTTTGTACTGAAAAGTTAGTGACTCTTTTTCTTGTCATTATTCCCTAAACAATACTATAAAACAATTGTCTATAAAGCATTTATAGTGTATTGTTTCTTTTTGTAGTACCAGTGATTTGAATCTAGGGCTTTGTATACACTGGACAAACGTGCTTCTATACATTACATCCTCTGTTTTCTTTTTATTTGGAGACAGGATGTCACTAAGTTGCCCAGACTGGCCTTGAGTTCACTCTGGAGCTCAGACGTGCCTCTAATTCCCCTTCTCCTACCTGCCTCCTAAGTAGCTGGGAGCCTTGGTCTGCAGCACCAGGTGTGGTCTCTTCAGTAAGTAATTGAGAAATGGTATAGTGTAAATGGGAGGCTTATATAAGTAGATGTGGATATTACATGTCATTTCATGTAAGGGCACTGAGCTCTGGATTTTGGTATCTGGGAGGGGGGGGGGTCAATGAACTTTTCTGGAAGAGATCTCCTTCAGGTACCAGGGACAAATGTGCCCAGGAGGCAGCGAAGAGGAGGGTGGAAATCCCTGCCCTTCTTTTCCATGATGGCCCTCCTCCTCTGTGAGGCAAACTAGAAGGCTGCTGTGTCTTTTCTGCAGGTGCCAGAAACAAGCCTACGACTCCTTTCCCACTTCAGTAGAGGGCCAACACAGAAAATTCCAGAGGACCCAGGTTCCTTTTCTGGGACACCATTTGGAGCATGAGCAGAGTGCTAAAGTTAAGTAACCAGTGGTGGTCAATGAAGGGGGAGTTTAAGGAAAACAACCTCATTGGAGCACTTTATTGTTATTTAATTAAGCATCCAGTGAGAGTGAAGTCAGAAAAGATTGTGAAGCTTAGACAGAAGAGAAGGCACATGGGTTGAGAGCTCAAGGAAGATGCTGTTGGTGGGATGAAGGGGTTGCAAGAATACATGTGCCCCTGAACTTTCTGATTGGTCAGACAGTCAATAAGTTGGCTTGCTTTTGTAAGTAACATAAACAGCTAACTTTGTAAAGAAATAAAAGTTAGGTGTTAGAGGTTCCAAGGTGTGGTGCCTATATCAATTCCATTATGGAGAGAGCAGTAGACAGAGGCACATCATGGCTCCAAGTGTGTGGGAGACCATGGTCACACTTGTGCCAGTATAAGTGCCCATGACTCACAGAAAAATGATTTCCTGGACTCAGATAGTATGTAAACGCAAAGAGTGTTTTATTCTGCAAAATCCAGCATGCTTTTATCCCATTACTAAGATAGAGAGACACCCAAGTGAGCTCACAGGCCTGATTCAAAGCATGTTAGGGGATTCCGGGTAGGTGACCTTTATCTTGCTCCATCTATACAGACATTTCATTACTGGGCATGGGGGCTGGAAATTGTTGCTGGGGAAGTAGCTGAGGAAGTCTGGAAACTGCTCCTGACTTATTGTCCTTGTCTCAGGCCAGGTGCCAGGCAGGTTCTGAGGCCTGGACTTGCCCAGTTCTTAGAAACGGAGATTTAGGCTTTGTCTCCTGTACTGTCAACTTGAAGCCTGTCATGGAATCGGCCTAGCCTTCCCACCAGGAAGGAGGAAGAGAGGTGTGGGAGATGGAGAAAGAGACTCCACATTCCCATTTGGGGGACACCAAATGTTTAACACATGAATCTTTGGAGTATATTGAACCTCCAAGTGATAGCAGACCACATAGTCCCAATGCCAACTTCTAGATAGCAAGAACCCTAATTATTGTTGCAACCATCATGCGTGGTTTACCCAGAGCTCTGATCCTTTTGGTAAAGGAGCTCCTAGGAAGGCACAAATGGAAGTCTAGAAAGCAGAGTAAAGGGGCTGAAGGCTAACATCAAAGGGAGCTTAGAAACTTGTAGCGGCAATTAAGGTGGGAAAACAGATGCTACTGGAATCCAGAAAGGACAGCTGCCAGCAAGTGGGCCAGAACTTACAAGAGTCTCGGAATATTTTGACTTTTGAAAACCTATGTTTCCTGTAGGGTCTCATTTCAATGAACCCAGTAGGTCAGGAGATTTCCTTGCAGGGTGCTCAGTGTGAGGGTGCGGATACTCTGTGAGCCACCTGCTCATTTGTTAAGTCCTGTTGTTCCCAGTGTTAGTCTGGCTCTGTTCTCCATGGGCTTTATTTTTGTTTATATTCAGCCTCTCATCTTTTCCTTCTGCATTACTGAAACTCTGCTGAATATTTTCCTCATGGATGGTCTCATTACTTTCCAAAGTGCCTCCTAAACCCTTCTGGACTGCTACTCAGCCGCTTCCCTTCACGGGCACTTGAAATCATCTTTACTGCAGATGCCCACAGAAGTGTCCACAGGGCTCCCCTGATCCTGAGAGTCACCTGAGATGGGTGTTAGCATGTAGACTGAAAGGCCCTGCCACTGCAACTTTTACTTAGCAGAGTCCCAGGCCACGGACTCAGAGATCTGCCTGCTTCTGCCTCCTGAGTGCTAGGATTATAGGCATGTGTCACCACTACCAGCTTTGGCACGTGTTCTAATCAGGGTGGGAAGCTGTGGCATAGGCTGAACTCTCATTTGCATGGAAAAAATCTTTGTTCTGTTTCTACCCACTTCCCTAATCTGCACCCTGACAGCCCAGGATGGTCTTTGGGCCTTGATTATCTGAGCCTAGCAAAGCTGAACTGGGAATGAGGATTCCATACTGAAGGTTTGTTTGGAACCCCAGCAAGTGTGTAAGTTTAGTCCCATGTGCAGACAGATAACTCCAAATTTGGACTGGGAAAAGGCAGGACCACTGGTTGTACCTGTAGTCAAGAGTTTTCTTCCTCCTCCTCTTCCTCTTATTCTTCTTCCATATTTTTTATTGGATATATTTTATTTTCATTTTAGATGTTATTTCCTTTCCCAGTTTCCCTTCCATTCTCCCTATCCCATCCCCCTCTCTCTGCTTCTATGAGGGTGTTCACCCACTTACTAGCCCCCTTTCTCCTCCCTGCCCTGACATTCCCCTAAACTGGGGCATCAAGCCTTGACAGGACCAGGGGCTGCTTCCATTGATGCCCAACAAAGCTACCTCTGCTACATGTGCAGCTGCAGCCATGGGTCTGTCTATTTGTACTCTCTGCATAGTGGTTTAGTCCCTGGGAGCTGGAATTGTTCAGTATTATTGTTCTTATGGGGTTGCAAACCCCTTCAGCTCCTTCAATTCTTTCTCTAACTCCTCCATTAAGGACCCAGTTCTCAGTGCAATGGTTGGCTACGAGCATCCCTCTCTGTTTTTGTCATGTTCTGACAGAGCCTCTCAGGAGACATCTATATGAAAATCCTGTCAGCATGCACTTCTTGGCATCAGCAATATTGTCTGAGCTTGGTGTCTGTATTTAGGTTGGAGCTCCAGGTGGGGCAGACTCTGTATGGCCTTTCCTTTACTCTCTGTTCCAAACTTTGTTTCCATATTTCCTCCTGAGGGTATTTTTGTTTCCCCTTCTAAGAAGAACTGAAGCATATGCACTTTGATATCCTTCTTCTGGAGCTTCATATGGTCTATGAATTGTATCTTTGGTATTCCGAGTTTGTGGGCTAATATCCACTTATCAATGAATGTAAACTGTGTGTGTTTTTCTGTGATTGGGTTATCTCACTCAGGATGATAGTTTCTAGATCCATCATTTGCCTAAGAATTTCATGTAGTCATTGTTTTTAATAGCTGAGTACTACTCCATTGTGTAAATGTACCACATTTTCTGTATTCATTCCTCTGTTGGAGGACATCTGGGTTCTTTCCAGCTTCTAGCTATTATAAATAAGGCTGCATTAATATAGTGGAGCATGTGTCCTTGTTAGATGTTGTAGCCTCTTTTGGGTATATGCCCAGGAGTTGTATAGCTGGGTACTCAGGTAGTACTATGTCCAATTTTCTAAGAAATTGTCAGACTGATTTTCAGAGCAGTTGTATCAGCTTACAATCCCACCAACAATGGAGGAGTGTTCCTCTTTTTTCACATCCTTGCCAGCATCTGCTGTCACCTGAGATTTTTTGATCTTAGCCATTCTGACTGGTGTGAGGTAGAATGTCAGGGCTGTTTTGATTTGCATTTCCCTGATAACTAAAAATGTTGAACATTTCTTTAGGTGCTTCTCACCATTCTGTAATTCTCAGTTAAGAATTCTTTGTTTATCTCTGCCCCCCCCCCATTTTAAAAATAGGGTTATTTGATCCTTTGGAGTATGGAGTATAACTTCTTGAGTTCTTTGTATATACTGGATATTAGCCCTCTATCTGATGTAGGATTGATAGAGATCTTTTCCCATTGTGTTGGTTGCCATTTTGTCCTAATGACAGTGCCCTCTGCCTTACAGAAGCTTTGCAGTTTCATGAGGTCCCATTTGTCAATTCTTGATCTTAGAGCATAAGCCATTGGTGTTCTGTTCAGGAAATTTTCCCCAGTGCTCATGTGTTCAAGACTCTTCCTCACTTTCTCTTCTTAGTTTCAGTGTACCTGGTTTTATGTGGAGGTCTTTGATCCACTTGGACTTGAGCTTTGTACAAAGAGATAAGAATGAATCAATTTGCATTCTCCTACATGCAGAGGGCCAGTTGAACCAGCACCATTTGTTAAAGAGGCTGTTTTTTTGCCATTGAATTTTTTTTTAGGTCCCTTGTCAAAGATCAAGTGATCATAGGTGTGTGGGTTCATTTTTAGGTCTTCAATTCTATTCCATTGATCTACCTGTCTGTTTCTGTTAAAAAAATGCAGATTTTATCACAATTGCTCTGTAATACTGCTTGAGGTCAGAGATAGCGTTTCCTCAGAAGTAATTTTATTGGTGAGGATTGTTTTCAATATCCTAGGGGTTTTTTTTTTTTTTTTTTTTTTTTTTTTTTTTGTTATTCCAAATGAATTTACTAATGGCTCTTCCTAACTCTATGAAGAATTGCATTGGAATTTTGATGGGGATTACATTGAATCTGTAATTTTTTTTGGCAAGATGGCCATTTTTACTATATTAATCCTGCCAATCCATGAGCATGGGAGATATTTCCATCTTTTGAGATCTTCTTCAATTTCCTTCTTCAGAGAGTTAAAGTTCTTGTCATACAGATCTTTCACTTGTTTAGTTAGGGTCACACCAAGGTATTTTATATTTTTTGTGACTATTGCGAAGCGTGTCAATTCTCTAATTTCTTTCTCAGCCTGTTTATCCTTGAGTAGAAGAAGGCTACTGATTTGTTTGAGTTAATTTTATACATAACCACTTTGCTGAAGTTGTTTATCAGCTGTAGAAGTTCTCTGGCGCAATTTTTGGGGTCACTTAAGTAGACTATCGTATCATCTACAAATGGAGATATTTTGACTTTTTTCTTTGATTCTTTTCCAATGTGTATCACTTTGACCTCTTTTTGAAGTCTAATTAATCTGGCTAGTACTTCTAGTACTATATTGAATAGGTATGGAGAGAGTGAACAGCCTTGTCTAGTCCCTAATTTTAGTGGGACTGCTTCAAATTTCTCACCATTTAGTTTGATGTTGGCTGATGGTTTGCTGTATATTGCTTTTACTATGTTTAAATCTGAGCGTTGAATTCATGATATTTCCAAGACTTTTAGCATGAAGGTGTGTTGAATTTTGTCAAATGCTTTCTCAGCATCTAATGCAATGATCATGTGTTTTATATAGTGGATTACATTGATGGAGTTCCATATATTGAACCGTCCCTGCATTTTTGGGTGCAGCCCACTTGATCGTGATGCGTGATCATTTTGATGTGTTCTTGAATTCAATTTTCAATAATTTTATTGAGTATTTTTGCATCGATATTCATAAGAGAAATTGATCTGAAGTTTCCTTTTATTGTTTGGTTTTTGTGTGGTTTTTGTATAAGTGTAATTGTGGCTTCATAGAACAAGTTGAGTAGTGTTCCTTTTGTTTCTACTTTCTGGAATAGTTTGGAAAGTATTAGTATTAGGTTTTATGTGAATGTCTGATAGAATTCTTCACTAAACCCATCTGGTCCTGGGCTTTTTTTTTTTTTTTTTTTTTTTTTGGTTGGGAGACTTTTTTATGACTGCTTCTATTTCTTTAGGGGTTATGGAACTGTTTAGATGATTTATCCTGATTTAACTTTGATACCTGGTATCTGTCTAGAAAACTGTCCATTTCATCCAGATTTTCCAGTTTTGTTGAGTTTAGGCTTTTGTAGTAGGTTCAGATGATTTCTTGAATATCCTTTTTCTGTTCTTATGCCTCTCTTTTCATTTCTGATTTTGTTAACTTGAATATTGTCTCTGAGCCCTCTGGTTAGTCTGGCTAAGGGTTTATCTATCTTCTTGATTTTCTCAAAGAACCAACTCCTGGTTTTGTTGATTCTTAAATAATTCTTTTTGTTTCTACTTGGTTGATTTCATCCCTGAGTTTGATTATTTCCTGCCATCTCCTCTTCTTGGGTGTACCTGTTTCTTTTTGTTCTAGAGCTTTTAGGTGTGCTGTCAAGCTGCCAATGTATGCTCTCTCCACTTTCTATTTAGAGGTACTCAGAGCTATGAGTTTTTCTCTTAATACTGCTTTTATTGCATCCTATAAATTTGGGTATGTTATTCCTTCATTTTCGTGAAATTCTAAAAAGTGTTGAATTTCTTTCTTTATTTCTTCCTTGACCAAGTTATCATTGAGTAGAGCATTGTTCAGCTTCCATGTATATGTGACCTTCCTCTTGTTTTTGTTGTTGTTGAAGACCAGTCTCTGTCCATGGTAATCTAATAGGATGCATGGGATTACTTCAATCTTCTTGTACCTGTTGAGACCTGTCTTTTTTTAAATTTTTTTTTTTTTTTTTTGAGTGATTACATGGTCAGTTTTGGAGAAGGTACCATGAAGTGCTGAGAAGGTATATTCTTTTGTTTTATAGATATCTGTTAAATATATTTGGTCCATAACTTCTGATGGTTTTGTAGTCTCTGTTTAGTTTCTGTTTTTATGATCTGCCCATTGATAAGAGTGTAGTGTTGAAGTCTACTACTATTATTGTGTGAGGTGTAATGTGTGCTTTGCGCTTTAGTAAGGGTTTTAATTTTTTTTAATGAATTTAGGTGACCTAGTATTTGAAACATAGATATTTAGAATTAAGATTTCATCTTGGTGGGATTTTTCCTTTGATGAGTATGATGTGTACTTTCTTATATTTTTTGATAACCTTTATTTGAAAGTCTATTTTATTCAATATTAGAATGGCTACCCCAGCATGTTTCTTGGGACCATTTTCTTGGAAAATTGTTTTCCAGACTTTTACTCTGAAGTAATGTCTGTCTTTGTCACTGAAGTGTGTTTCCTGTATGCAGCAAAATGTTGGGCTCTCCTTGGGCATCCAATCTGTTAGCCCATGTCTTTTTATTAGAGAATTGTGTCCATTGATGTTGAGAGACATTAGGGACCAATGATTGTTGTTTCCTGTTATTTTTGTTGTTATATGGGTGTATGTTTGTGTGGGTTTCTTCTTTTGAGTTAGTTGGAAGAAGATTACTTTCTTTCGTTTTTTAGTGTGTAGTTTCCCTCCTTGTGTTGGAGTTTTTCATTTATTATCCTTTGTAGTGTTGGATTTGTAGGAAGATATTGTGCAAATTTTGTTTTGTCATGGAACATCTTGTTATCTCCACCTATTGAGAGTTTAGCTGGATATAGAAGCCTGGGCTCACATTTGTGTTCTCTTAGGATCTGTATGACATCTGCCCAGAATTTTCTAACTTTCATAGCTTCTGTTGAGAAATCTGGTATGATTCTGATAGGTATGCCTTTATAGGTTACATGACTTTTTCCCTTACTGCTTTTAATATTCTTTCTTTGTTTTGTGCATTTTGTGTTTTGACTATTATGTTATGGGAGTAATTTCTTTTCTGGTCCAATCTATTTGAAGTTCTGTAGGCTTCTTGTATGTTTATGGACATTTTTTTAGGTTAGGGAAATTTTCTTCTCTAATTTTGTTATAGGTACTTACTGGCCCTTTAAGTTGGGACTCTTTACTCTCTTCTATGCCTATTGTCCTCAGGTTTGATCTTCTCATTGTGTTCTGAATTCCCTGTATGATTTGGGTTAGGAGATTTTTGTATTTTGTATTTTCTTTGATGGTTGTTTCAATATTTCCTATTGTATCTTCTTACCCTGAGATTCTTTTATCTCCTGTATTCTCTTGTTTCTGCCTGTGTCTATGACTCTTGATCTTTTTTCTATGTTTTCTATCTCCAGGGTTGTCTTCCTTTGTGATTTCTTTATTGTTCCTATTTCTATTTTTAGATCCTAGATGGTATTATTTAATTGCTTCACCTGTTTTGTTGATTTTTGTGTTTCTCCTTTAAGTGCTTCTACCTGTTTACCTGTGTTTGCCTGTTTTTCTTTAAAGGGATTATTTATGATCTTCTTAAAATCTTCCAACATCATCATGAGTTGTGATTTTTAAATCATAATCTTGCTTTTTCAGTGTGTTGGAATATACAGAACATGATGTGGTGGGGGAACTGGGTTCTGACGATGCCAAGTAGCTTTGGTTTATGTTGCTGAGGTTCTGGGACTTGCCTCTTGCCATCTCCTTATCTCTGGTGTTAGCTGGTCTTGCTGATTCTGACAGTGGCCTGACTCTCCTGTAAGCCTGTGTGTAAATACTACTGGAGAACCAGCTCTCTCCCATCAGGGTCTGGGTGGAGAGAGCTGTGGCACAGGGTCAGCACAGGGTACAGACAGAAACCGGAAGAATCATGTTCTAAACTGCTTCTCAGTTCTTGTGTCCTGAAGGCTTAGGACATTTTTCTCAGAGCAGCTGTGGTGGTCTTACGTGTGCTCTCATGTGTGTCATCATTCTTGTGAGACCAGCTCTCTCCCAGAGCGGTCTGGGTGCAGAGTGCTCTGGCACCAGGTCGGCTTCAGGAACAGGAGAAAACTGGAAGAATCCTGTTCCAGACTGCTCCTAGGTTCCTGTGTCCTGAGTGCTCCGGGTAGACTCGTCTTGGACCAGAAGTTTGAGCAGGGGTGGTGATCTCCACTGTGCTCTCAGATGTATCAGTGTTCCTGTGAGACTGACTCTGTCCCAGTGGGGTCTCGGTACAGAGTGCTTTGGCACCAGATCAGCTCGAGGCACAGGTGAAACCTGGAAGGATCCTGTCTGTTTCCTTCTTCAGTGCAAACCTGAGATAGTAACACTGGAGGAGAGTGAAAGTATTTGTGTGTGCATATATATACATATATGTGTGTGTATATGTATGCATATATGTGTTTGTGTGTATGTATGTAAGTATATATGTGTGTATACATATGTGTGTGTGTGTAAAAATGTGTGTGTACATACATATGTGTGTATGTATATATGTTGTGGTAAATAAAAATGTGGTAATGTTTTCTCCAGTGCCAGGGCCAGCACCATTATGGCCACATGGCTCTGCAGGTTATTTTTGTGTCAGTGGCTCCACACTGCCTTCAAGTACTCTTAGACCCACGAGGCCCGTAAACTGCCCTCTCCCCGCTGTCTCTCTTTTAGCCACCTTCTATGCACGGACTCCTAAGCAGGTCATTCCCACACCTGACATACACACATCTCATTCCACAACTCCCCCTCCCCCACGTTCTCACTTCACAACAGACCCAGATCCACACACTCTCCAGCTGCCTCTTGGCCGTTACTTTCACACACTGTCCTCTTTAGCCAGGTAAAACCAAGATTCCAGAAACCTGTAATTTAGCAATTATTTTAACATGCAAATTCTCAATCCACACTACATCCAAACAGTAAATTCACTGCCAATTAATAAAGATAAACTGCCCACCCAGACAAGATAAAATTAGTCTAGTTCACCTTGATCAGGACCACCCTCCTCTGCTGTCTCCATCTTGATTGTCTCTCTTTCTCCTTCCCTCCTGCCTTACCAAAACTTTATTCCTGTTTCACCCTCTACCATCCAATTATGTATCACCTTAATCCAACAAATGCCAGCCCTCACCTCCATATAGACAGAAACCTACATGTATACATTTGTATGTATGTATGTAAGTATATAAGTATGTGTATGCATATATATGCATGTGTATGTACATATGTGCATATATGTATACATATATGTGTGTGTGTGCATGTAAGTATATAAGTGTATATATGTACATATATATGTATGTGTGTATCTATAAATGGGTATGTGTGTGTATGTATAAATGTATATGTATGAGCTTGTGGTGCTTAGCACTTGCCATTTTTCCAAGCTGGGTAGCTTATTAAGTAAACTAAGACAAGGCAGACAGAATGGTGATAGCACTGGAAACTGCTCTGTCTATTTCTCCAAATCCCACATGCCCGACATTCCAGAGCTCCAGATGGCAACATGGCCAAGTTGTCAAAGCCTACTGTGATGTCTTTAAACCCCTTCACCTTCTCCCCTCTGTGTGCTTCTTTTGGGCATCTCCTGACCTCTTTTTGAATCCAGGCCCCTAGGGCTCTTAATTGCAAGTTCTTGCTTGGCAATCCATTTATCCTCTCTGTACCTAACACCTCTTCTTCCTTTCAAGATGAAAATGACCTGATAGGACACCCACAGTCAATAGTCCAATGACATAACTCAACTCATTCAGGAATGCAGTGTTTATACTTTAGCCCGAAGACCAGTCAGTCCTACTACAGGTTAAATGAATTAATGGACAGCTCTTTAAGGGATTTAAAGGACTTGGTCAATGGTTCTTGTCATCAGTCTCCTGACATTTTAACCATTTCCTTCCCCTTGCAGAGCTAACATTTTACTTCACTTGGATCAGTGCCTTAGACTACAGAAAGATCGGTTCTTGACAGATATATTCCACCTGCATCTTTTTGGGCTATGAAGGGATAATCTGTTATTTTGATGAAGGTGATTAAATATATATTTAATGAAATATGACATCATCTAATTTTTATATCTCTGTAGACTTTTGATTTCAATGAAGCCCACATTAAAAATATGTCAGACCATGTGTTTCTGATCTGGGATTTATTGATTTGGGATGTAATTAAATATGACTCTTACTGTGCTTCTCACATAAATGCCTTAGACTAAAAAGTCTCCTCATCCCTGCCCCCTTCCCTTGTGTATGGTGCGGCAGTGTACTGGGTCACTGAACCAGGTTTCCAGTGTGGACTTTTCCTCTGTTGGCATGGTGGGTAGAGGGTTTTTCACTCTCTTTGTCTTTATCTACTGTTGAGAGAACAGGATAGACCTATTCACACATGACTGTTCTAGATCTGCTGCAACAAAATGTCACACATCAGGCTGCTTGGACAATATATTTTTTTCCTCTCCTATCTCTGGATGCTAGAAATCTGAAGTTAAGATACAGGATAACCTACCCCTTCAGTTCTGGAGATCATCCAAGTTAGTCTCTGTCATCACAGGTGTCCTGCCAAGGTCTTTGTCTGGTTTTTGTTATTATAAAGATTAGGGTCCATGGTGATCCAGCATGACTTTGCCTTAACTAACTTCGTGTCTGCAACCTCTATTTCCAAGTGAGGTTTCCTTCTGGGATTCAAGGGTCTTGGGCAGATAATCTTCATCAGTGTATGTATTCTGAAATTTCAATCTCAACAGACCCTCTCATACAGTCCAGGTTGGCCTCACACTTACCATACAACTGACGATCATCTTGAATTTCTGATTCCTCTGCCTCCACCTCATGGACTGGGGTTAAAGACTTGTATTGTCATCCTTGGCTTAAGCAATGCTGGACCTGAAATCTAGGGCTTTGTGTATTCTAGGCAAGTAATCTGTCACCTGAAGTACATCCCGAGTTCCCTTGTAAGATTTCTGTCTTCAATTTCTACATTCCATGCACAGTGAACTCAAGTACTCCTGCATACATCAGACACTTACTGTTCTTCCAACTCAGTTCCTATAATGGCGTTTAGCTCTTTCTAAAGAGAGAGAATCTTTTTACTTTGATTTCCATGAAACAGAGGCTGAAAATATTTTGGCTAAAAGCTAGGCTGAGAATTGGGGATGGGGAGGAGGTATCTCAGTCACACCCCCACCCCCCAGTTTGCTGGGTGTTCCAAATCGTCTATGACAATGTATGGGTTGGTGGTAAAGGCAGAGAAGTCAAGGGCCCACTTCTGACTCTCATTCCAGGACCTTGTCATTCAGTTGGCTTACACTAGGTTCTTGTCATTCCGTTGGGTTACACTAGGTGGGTGTAGATCATTTCTATGACTGAGTACTTATCTCCTCATAGCATTCACTCACTTATAGTATGGTCAGGCATGTGAATGTCCACATTTCCTTTAACACATGTGCAGGTCAGAAGACAACTTGCATGAGCTAGCTTTCTTCTACCATGCGGGCCATCTTCTCGACAAACATTGAGACTATTTCCTGGTCTGGTTCTATGCAGTAGAACATTAACATAGGATGCTGTGTGGATAGGTGCAGGCTTTGCTGTGTCTGCTTCTCCTGAGTGCTACCTATAATTACCCTTATTTCACTGAAAATCTTCTTGCCCCTTGTTTTCTATCACTGGACACTTTACTTGTCTCTGTAGATTATACACTTACTTTAGAATGCAAACACCCTCTGTGTAGGTGTCAAGTGAGGTTCAATCTCCCACCAGATCTGAAACATTTTAACCAGACCGAGAATGATCCTTGACCATCATTCAGACACTGGACTCATAGCTCTTATCCCTTTCCTGCTTTAGCATCCCTAAAGACTTTCCTTAGCTTGTGAGTATCAGGAAGCCACACCCTAGCTACAGAGCTACTAAAGCTTGCTTCTTTAGGCAGCACACACAGGAATCCCACCAGGAGTACATGGGAAAGCCAAGGACTCCTTTTTCTTTTTCTTTTTTTTTTTTTTTTTGGGTTTGGCTTTGTATTTATTATTTGTTTTTCTTTTAATTCTATGAGGATCTCTCCGTGTGTGTGTGTGTGTGTGTGTGTGTGTGTGTGTGTGTGCATCATGTGTGTGCAGTGGCCACGGAGGCCAGAAGAGGCATTGGATCAATGGAAGTGGAGCCATTGATGGTTGTAAACCACCCTGTAGCATGGCACCAAACTCAGATCCTTTCAAGTAGAAGCTAGTGCTCTCAGCTGCTTTGGTGTTCTACATATGCAGAGTAGTTTTTACCAATTTCTAAAGTCATTCATTGACTCCAAAGTCATTGTGTTATCTTCAACCCTTCACAGACCTTGTATGCTTGCTGCTCTTTGTGATGATTCTAGGTCCATTAAGGTCATTAAATATTTTCTTTTAATCCTCTTGCTTCCCTTATTTTCCTGTTTTTTTAAAAAAAAAATGACTAAATTCTGCTTTTCCGGACTGAATGTCGCAGGGGTAATTTCCACGTTTAGTTTATTTGTATTGCTCTTCTGCTGTTCTCTTGCTTGTAGTAACTTCCAACTGAGCATGAACATATCCTTTCTAGTCATTTCCAGCTCATTAATAAAGCTACAGAGAAAGACAGGTTCTTACCCTAAACCGTGTGGCACGAGTCAGACACTTACCCTGAAATGGACTTCTTAGAAACTGATCATTACCCCATAGTCTTTCAGGAGGGTTTAATCAATGAGGCTGGGTTCTAGTCCAAGCCATTTATAACTAAGTTGCCAAGGAAACTTTCTTGAAACAAATTACTTTCCTGACACTGTATCTTCTTCAGCACTGTCTGCAGCTTCTCTATTAGAAACTCACAAGTTTGGCAGGTCCTTTGTTTGACTCTAAGAATTGTTCAAGGTTGTAACACTTGTCTCTTCACCCTTAACAACCCCCTCTCTCATTCTCTCTCTCTTGAGAAAAGGAATTAGATAAATAGCTAAAACTTTGGGGCAGCTCTCTTTTGTGTTACCAATGAGTGAAATGTTCCCCAAACAGGTTTACAAAGGTTCGTGGTCTACACCAGGCAAGGCCTTGGTCACCCAGCTGCTTCCAAGACACACGGAGGTTAACAACTTTATGATTGGGTCTAACCAGGAACAGGGGCGCATGTCTACCAGGCTGTGTGTGTGTGCCTTTTTTTTTCATTAAAAAAAATAAAGGTGAAGGTTGGAGAGATGGTTCAGTGATTAAAAACAGTGGCTGCTCTTTCAGAGGTCCTGAGTTTGATTCCCAGCAACCACATGGTGGCTCACAACCGTCTGTAATGGGATCTGATGCCCTCTTCTGGTGTGTCTGAAGATAGCTACAGTATACTCCATACATTAAATAAATAAACAAATTTTTGAAAAACATATTTTAAAAAGGTATGTGGTCATTAATATTGATTGCTAATTTGATAAGATCTAGAATTACTTAGGAGACAAACCTTTGGTCACACCTTTGAGGAAGTTTGTAGACTGGGTTAATTGAAGTGGACAAACCTACTCTGTCTGCAGTCCTGTTCTACCAGAGTCTTTCACCTGGAGCTAAAGACCCCTGAGTTACATGCTCAGCTGTCAAGGGAGATGGTAGATAACTTCCTGGGCTGAATAAAAAGAGAGAAAGCCAGCTGAGCACCTGTGGGACCTTGGGCCAGAATTCTTACACAGATCTCTGGTCAGAGGTGGGAGTGACTTCTGCCGCCTAAGCTGCTGGGTATGGCTGAGTGTGCAGGAGCTCAGGTGAGCAGGAAAGGAAAAACCCGTTCCTCTTATTCTAGGAAATGGTTCAGAGTCTGACAACCAGTACTTCCTACTGGCTTGGCTTGAGGGCTTGGGAAGACTCTGTCTACATATTTGGGGGTGTGGCCCTGCTTCTGCCTGGAGCTTAGGTCTTACCTGCAGAGGAGGGACTTGGGGCATGGCTGATCTGGCTGGGGTCTACATCACACCCTCCTGCAGAGGATGGATTTGGGGCATGACCAATGCCACTTTACAGGGGGCTGTGGTGTGGGTTGTGTGAAGGGGCCTGTTTTGTTTTTTTCCAGGAAATTAGGAAGTTTTCTGCTGTCTCACTTTAGGTTCCCAGGGCTCTACTTATCTCAACCGAAAACTGGAGTATCTTCACTGCCCATCTGTCCCACAAGCACTAATATTTTGCTCTATTTCCAAACTGTGAATACTACAGCACCAGCTACCTCATGCTTCTGTGCCCAGACCTTAGCCACTATGGTAGGCTAAACCCCCAAACTGCGAGTCCAAGTAAACTTGTCCCTTTTTTGTGTTGCTTTGTATCAGATACTTTGTTGCAGTAAGAACCTGCTGATTGGGAGGATTTTTGTTTGAGTCTCCAAGTAGCTTGTTCCCCAGAGGTAAGTTAAGACTCACCGTTGTACATGAGGGCTCTCTTGATTGTTTTCAGTAGTCTGTCTGTGAAGGACAAACCAAAATTATCAAGTATACCTTACATTTTATAATAGGTACCAACATTTTTCACAGAGAGCTAAAGACCTGTAGTTACACACTCAGGTGTCTTTCAAGTGTGATGGTAGAGTAATTGTTGGGCTCAGGATCCAGGTTATCTGTCTTTTGTTTCCTATCAAAAAACACCTTCTAGTATGATTAAAGCTAGCTACCTCGGAGGAAGATTTCTGCACAGTGCCAACTTGATTTATCCACACCCTGTGACCAGAATGTGTGATGTCAGTCATCAACAACAAGTTCTTACTACCAAGTTCCAATAGAGAAGCAAGGGTAACAGTGACCGCCTGCATTATTTTGGCTTTGTGGGGGCCTAATAACTTGGGCTTTGTGTTTAACTCCTGGCACTTGGCTTATTTGGTAAATCATGGCTGCTGGGAGAAACATTGTTTCTGTAGGGTAGGTGTATACACACACACACACACACACACACACACACACAGAGAGAGAGAGAGAGAGAGAGAGAGAGAGAGAGAGAGAGAGAGAGAGCGCACACACACTAATAATAAAATAGTCTTTAATATGGCTTTTACAAACATGGTCTTTAGTGTTAGTCATTTCTCCCTGACCCCTTGCTCTGCCCTTCCATCCCATCCTTCTCATCACTTAAATATGCCAGGCTTTTTGCCTGGAGGTTTGGGATCTAAACTCAGTTCCTCCTACGTGCATGGCAAGCACTTTTCCCCACTGATGTATCTCTCTAGCCCTCAATACTGCCTTTTATCTCTTGGTGTGCAGAAAAAAACAAATGTATCAGACAGCCACTGCAGAAAGTGCTCCCTCAGGTGACCCATTTGCCGTGCAAATGACGAGGAAGCTGGAGGATAGACACGCACCATGAGCTTCCGGTTCCCTGGGTCCTAATTCATTTCTCTCACTGCCCAGCCTTGGGGCATCATTTTAGGGAAACCAACTTAAAATTAAAATAGCAACAATAACAATTCATCTGGATCACTAAAAATGCTATCTCTGGCAAGGCATGCTTTTTGACATAGAGTGGACATGTCCTGAGTCCTGTGACCTATGTGACATGGAAGAAAAATGCTTTCCACATTATGTAATTGAAGGACAAGCCATATCCCTATTGGTCACTCTCCGGTCACTTACAGCAGCACTAAGCATTCTGTGGTCTCACTGTGTACCACAGGCCTTAGGTTTAGCTCCAAGAATCTGGACTCAGTGTTTCTCTAGATTCTTGTTGCTGGTGACTCTTCCTTTGCAGGGGTCTGTTCCTTTCATTCAGACTCACATAAATTCTTCATAGAGTTTCTAAGAATATTTTCTTGACTTTATCTGTTTTTTACTGTCTCCTGAGGATAAGTTAGGTAGGTAAATAGATATGTAGGTAGGTAAGTAGATAGATAGATAGATAGATAGATAGATAGATAGATAGATAGATAAATAGACAGACAGATAGATAGATAGATAGGTAAGGGGAAAAGGAAGTAATCATATAATTGGCTACTCCCTGCTTGACTGTGTGCCCTTGGATGGCAGAAATTTTATTCTTTATGTATCCCTTGTACCTTGTACCTAGAATATGCCTTAGTACAGAGTAGATGTCTGGTAAGCAGTGATTCAATTGAACGGATGGATGGGTGGGTGGGTGGGTGGAAGGGTACATAAATAGATGGATGAGCAAATATATCAGTACAGACAGTAGAAAGAATCCCACAGTTGTCCAGTGACATATCTGGTCTTTCTGTTGTCCCATTGCTACGTTATTAACTGGAATCTAGAGCATAGCTTGGGAGTCTGGCCTTCAGTCAGGTTTAAGAATCATTGCATCTCTGAAGTGTACAGTGTCCACTCTATGAAAGCTACCTTCATTCACTATGTCCTAGATACACTGCCTGTCCCTCAGGTCTTCCTATTAACCATGGTCTTTGCACATGCAGTTCTCTGGTATGTTACTTTTCCAGCCCTTCCTGTGACCGATTCCTCTCATCCCTCATGTCCAAGTGTTCTGGGGAATCCATCTCTATCCTTCTGTCTTTGGTCTGAAAGTTTCTGCAGTGTCTTTCCTCTTGTCAATGTATATGTTTAAACTCAATCCCCAGTGTAACCATATTAGCCATGGAGGCTTCAGGAGGTGATTAGGTCTTGAAGGCAGAGCTTCCATGAGTAGGACTAGTGCCCTTATAAAAGGTCTAAAAAGTATTTTTCTTTCTCACTACAGGAACACAGAGCAAGGAGACTCCACTTGTGAGGCAGCAAATAAGACCCTCATTAGACAACGACGTCCTTGACTTTGGACCTCCCAGCTACCAGAACTATAAAAATGGGGTCTCCTTTGCTTATAAGATGCTGAGTTTATGATGTTTTGTCATAGCACCTGAGCAGACTAACACACACCCCACCCCACCGAAATATGCTTAGCTTTCTATATTTTGTCACTGTTTTTCTTCCGAGCAGTCATTTAACTGCACCACTTCTACAGGACAAAGGCTGTTTCCACCACATTCACCTTTGTACAGTCAGTACTAGCAGAAGCTGCAGTCATGAATCAATGCCCAAACAAGTCTATTATCAGATAAAATGCAGAGGAGTTGGGAACGAGGTATTATTTCATATTAGTCATCCTGGCCACTGTTGGAACACACGTGTCTGAGGTACCAATTTTCAGCAGCAAGAAAGCGTTAAAAGCCGACCATAGCCTGAGTGAGGAGCTCTCCCACTGTGTTTTATTGATGTGTGTTTTCTTTCCTTTTTCTTTCTTTCTTTTTTCTCTTTCTTTCTTTCTTTCTTTTTTTGTTCTGGTCTGTTTCTAGCTTGCCAAGTCCATCCCAGCAAGTGACTTGATATGTCTTCATCACAATAGAAACACAGACACACAAATTTTATGTTATGCTGTAGATTCTGCTTATCAATTAGATATAGCAAGTGGTGGTGATGAGGACATTTATATTCATATTCAATTCAGTTCCTGTTGGGGTGTCTTGTTTAATTCCTACCCTGTTAGAGTATACCTCACCAGAATTTGAAAATAACATTAGATAAATGGTATTGGGAATACGTCCTAGAAAAGCTCCTAGGCAGGGTGTCCCCATTTGCTTCTCTAGTGCTAGGACAAAACAATGACCAAAGGCAGTTTGTGGAGGACAGGGTTTTGTTATCTTACACTTTCAGGTAATATTCTGTGATCAAGGAAAGGCAGAACAGGGGCTCAAGGCAGGAGCATAGTGACAGGAACAGTAGCAGGGACCACTGAAGGGCGCTGCTTCTTGCCTCCTTCAGTATGCCTTGCCCAGTTTGCTTTCTGATTTTACCCAGGAATTCCCCCTGCCCATGGGGTGGCACTAGGGTCTTTCTCCATCAGCCACTGATCAAAGAAATGACCCACAAAATTTGCCTGCAGTCCAATCTGATGGAGACAGTTCCTTAGTTGAGGTTTTCACTTCCCAGATAACTGTAGATGGTTGCCAAGTTGACCAAAACCAGCCAGAATGTAGGAGGCTGTTCTTATGAAAGAGGATATTTAGTTGGATAAAAACATTTTATACACAAAAAGCAATGAACAAGATTATAGCCTTTAATGTACTTAGTTGCTGAGCAGAACGGACAGGAACTATAACTGAATACAGAAATGGGAAAGGTACATTTATGCTGGAGTCTTAAGGGAATATATGTAAATGAGAGGAAATTTAACTGGACTTTAAACAATGTAGAAGAATAAATAATATACTTACTGAATGCTTGTGGAACATGAGATACAAGCCTAACTACTTTGGGGGATACAAAGAGTTATAAGACATCTTATAAGTTATAAGTTATTTTTTTTATCAGTTGTAGATACATGGTATAAACAATTGGAAAATTAAATTGCATGAGAAACAAGGTTAAGGGAGTCACGAGAGTATTAAGTTTAATAACACAAAGGCAAACAGACAACATTAACTTTAGAAGTTCACAAATGGTGGGCTGAGAAGTCTTTTCAGAAGACATGGGACTGCTTTGACTTAGAAGAACTTAGCTTGGAGGATGATGAAGAGCACAGTAGACATCATCTGAGAGGAAGAGAAGAAAATATCAAAACCAAAGGTACAGATTCAGAGCCGGAGAGATGGAGGGGGCTGCACCAAGGAGAGCAGGTAGAGTAGGTGCCAAGAGAAAACCCAAATTGTTGACAATAAGTTTGGGGAGAAAGATCAAGTCTGTGTCATGAAGGCAACAAAATCCAAACTATTGTATCTACACATCACTTGTCACAAAAGAGTTGCTGGAGACGTTGTAAAGGAATATGATGCTTAGAGCTGGGTCAAATATATATCTTTGATGTTTCAAGCCTGCATCTTAAGAGAATTCAGTACACCCAACACCTGTGTGTGTGCATGCTGTTTTATTGAGTACCTGCTTTTGGACAGCTGTAGGCTTACATGGTGAAACTGTGAAAATTGATAAGCTAGGATCCAGGTTTCCAAGTTCTCACACTCTGAAGTGGGATGATAGTCCTCCACGGGCAATGTTAGTGTGCTCACAATCTTCCAGCAATAATCCAAATTGTCATACATCGTCACACATAGAAGTTTAGGGATTAGGAGGGGATTTTCTAGATCACAGCTGTGTGAATTGGAACGTAAAAATCCAATTTAGGTGCTTGGGGCTTGAGGTTGTGGGCCTTTCAGAGGGCACAGGCAAAGGAAAAAAGGGGAAGCCAATGGTAGCAGGAGACTGTCTGAGAAAGGAAAGATCGAGGCAGGAATCTGAGCTGCAGCCAACAACTAAGTTAGATATCAACTAAGATAAGAAAAACTGTCAGGGCAGAGACAGGGCAGAGCATCACTGAAGAAAAAAAAAGGAAGGCTGTATTTAATTGTGGGCTACAAGCTGCCTGGAGATGTGACTGCTTTTGCAGAGGACCAGGGTTCAGTTCTCAGCACCCACATGACTGTTTACAACCACCAGTAACTCCAGTTCCAGTGGAATCCAACACCTGCTGCTGGTTTGTAGCTGTACCAGGCACAGGAGGGCTTGCAGGCAAGCAAAACAGCTATGCACGTGAAACAGAATGAATCAGGACCTGAAGAGTAGAGACAGGCCACAAACTCTCTACTCCGGGGATGTTTTGATCAAAGACTAAATGATCGTCCTACACAAATCACCCAAAATCCCCCCAACTTGATAAGAAGTTGGTTATAAAGTTAAGGGTTTTAAATTGTGGTGCTTGTCAAGAGAAGTGTTATTATAAATCAAGTGTAGAAGTTTATTATTCTATGACCAAAAAGTTTAGAAATACAAATGCTTCTACATAATTGGCTTTTTCGTGCTTAATACATCAAGGGTGAATGATTGCTGTGCATTTCCTGATTTGCATTTCCAGGTGGTTCCTAGAGTGTGCGATCAGGGTAACTTCTCTGGAACTCAACTTGACTCGGGAACTGTCATCATTGTTCCTGGCCCACCAATACTGATGTCACACGAATGCTGCTAGCTCTAGTGTGTAAGGCTGAAAAGCAAAGTGCTGGTATGTTTGGTGCACCCCAGGCTTTTCTGACTCAATGTTTCTACAGTGTTCTAATTTCACACTGGATGGGCCACTGGCTGGAAGCTTCTCTCCAGACGGTAAAGAACAAGATCCCACTGTACCTTTAAGCATTTTGTAACTTTCTTTAAATCTACAAACCAACTGGTGGATGCTTCATGGCACTGCAGTTTTGGTGATCCAGGAAGGATTTTTCAGCATCTGGTTATAAAGATGATTAAGAGATGGGGAGTTAGGTGGAAAAGTCAAAGGGAGTGGTTTTTGAAACAGCCTTTCTCTGTATGAATGCCCATTAGGCCATGGATCTGAACGCCGCCAAGAGCTACTGAGACTGGATGTAAGAAAGCATTTAGTGGCAGTGAAGCTGACAGGTACTGGACTATGGTTGTCAAAAAGATGAGCACACCAGAGATCTGGAAGAGGAAGAGCTTGGGAGATAAAAGCGATCCTTACGTAGGGTTCTAGTCCCTTTCTTCCCCCAGGATGCATTGTTTCTGAAGCCAGTGTCTGTTTAATATCTGCGTGTGAGCAAATCTTTTATGTCTGGGAGTTTTGATTCTAACCACCCACTGAGCACCCACTGAGACACAAATCCAGTTCATTGTGTACTGTACATTCCCCTGGAAAATGATGCCAATGAATGCTAACTTAAGAATGCCCGAGACAAGGCACCACAAGCAATGAACAACTGATGTAGATGAGAAAAAAAAATGTGTGTGTGTGTGCATATGTGTGCATGTGCACATATGTGTGTGTGCATCCACGTGTGTTTGTGTGTGTGCCCACAGTTTCTTGTAACCATGTCTGCCATTCCACTCATGGGAGACACTTGTTTCTTTTTATTTTGTTCACATGGTGACCCGACATAATTGCTTGTTTCAAATTGTGGGATATCTTTTTTACCCAAGGACACCAGCAAAGCAAGACACAGGCTTGAGTTCAGTGTATTTCTTTCCAGCCTTGCTCTACACTGTGCTTTCATTCATTTATAAATAACCTCACACTGTGGCCAGACATTTACCATGAACACCACTAGCGCCTCTGACAATGGATGTCTTCAGCTGATGGGCAATGTTCAGCTGAAAGACTCTAGAGGAACCTTTGCGCCTACTCTCTCCCTCCTCCAATCTGGACATTTCTTCTCCCACCCATTCTTTCTTGTCAGCTTCCTGCTCTGTTTTCTTTTCCATTTCCTCCCCCAATTTTACATCCAGAGCTGCTTTGAACATGGCAGAAATACTTCTAGAAGTAGTTATAGTTGCACATGAATTTTGTCATATTTCATAGATTTTTCTTCTTAGCCCGAGTAGCACAAATTGACCTGTAAGAAGTAAAACAAATAAATGTGATGGCTTCTCACCCCTCCCCTTTGTTTTATTAGAAAGATTTTTTTTCTTCATCATGGTATAGGGCTATTTTTATTCCCTGCCTTACCCTGCATTTTTATTTAAACCTGAAATATTGATGAATCCCATGTGGAGCTCAGATTCATTAGCAGAGGTGCCGCTGAGCTCAGTCTGTACAGGGGAATGCAAACTTGCTAAATCCTCAGGGGCCAGTAGCTGATGAAGAGCTATGTGAGGTCACTAGGCTGCTTTGACTACTCTGGGTTCTTGTGGTGTGGTCCTGTGGGCAGTGTAGGAGATAGATTTTGAGGAATGATCCAGGAGGTTCCCCTAGGCCAGCAGGATATAGTGAAGAAGATGAGCCAATATCCAGCTTCAAGCTCCAGGTATGAGACTAGCAGTATAATTTGGGGCCTTGACTTTAACTACTCTAAGCAGTTTCCTCTAAAACAAGGGCAGGCATTCTTATCTCAGAAAGCAGAGAAAAGTTAGGCAGTGTATGTAAAAGAATCCAACAAATGGTCTGTCATTTAGGAAGTCATCAACAAGTAATATGTATTATCTTGTCAAGCATGTTCTTCTGTAATCAGAAAATGAAACAATTCTTCCTTCAACCTTCAAGTGACTCTTAATTCATGAAAATGATGTTCAAAAGCAACCATTAAGCTGGGTGTGATGGTGCATGCTTGCTTGTATCTGGGAGGCAACTGTGGTAGAATTGTGAGTTCAAGACCAGCCTAGACTACATGGCATGTCTCTGTCTCAGTAGAAGGGGTTGGGTTGTTTCTTGAGTTATGGATCATTTGACTAGCATATGAAGGATTCTGAGTTTGATTCTCAGAACTACAGCACAACAAATAAACTAAAACTTAGCACTAGCCTTAGAAAGACAAAGTAAAGGACAGTTGTTTTGTAGACATTGGCAAACTGAATTGATATAAACTTGTTAATCTTCTTATCTTGACCAAGATATTAAATATGCTTGCTGTTGGCATATTTGTGTTACCACATTTAACACACACACACACACACACACACACACACACACACACACACACACACTGGTAAGTTCAACATTTGCTGTTGCTTTGGAATTGGGGTCTGAAGAAGAGGTCTTCCAAAGCATCAGACATCTGAAGCAAGAGATGGGGAACTTGTGTATTGTTTGTTTCTAGTTTGAGAAATGGAGGACCCAGACTGGGGAAACCAACCATTGATATCATAGCATTGCTGCAGGAAGACTAATGGGACAAAAGAACTTATCCATGTGTCCCTAGAAGAAGCAGTCCACAACTGGTTTAGAGACCTATGTGACCAGTTTGTATAAACTAGAGTTGTAACACAAAGTAGTTAGCCATCTCTTCCTGCTTTTGCTCTTCTTACATCATTTATCCCTGGATAACTCTAGACTAAGGAACAGGAGATTGCTCAGAACCAAAACGTACTTCCTAATTGTAGCTTTATTGGGACTGAAGAGTGTCTTCTCAAAAGATGTATTGACGATGTGGCCTCTAGCATCTCAGAATGCCATTGTGTTCTGAAATAGAATCTTGCAGAAGCAGTTGTGTCAAAATTGAGTTTATTTTGAAGTGGGTTCTTACTTAGTGAGACCACATACGTACTCATTTTATTAAAAATGGAACTTTGGACAATAGACACCAGAGGGAAGGAAAGGGTGCAGCCATGTTTCATAATCTATATTTCCAGAATCAACAGAAGTTGGAAGACGCAAGACGTATTCTTCCACAGGACATCATGAAGAGTCATAGCTCTGTCCATGTCTTGGTTTTTTTACTTCAAGGCTGCCAAGGTCTGAAACAATGCATTTCTGCTGTTCCAAGCCAACTTGTTTGTTGAGCATTGTTGTGGCAGCCCTAAGAGGCTGATACAAAGCTCACAGCTCTATAGGAGGGAGGGAGCAGGAACATGCAATTTAATTCCATTGAAGATTGACTTATCCTGAGATGTACTCTAAGACACAAACTTAACCAGCAAGTTATGGGATCGGCCCAAGATATTATTAAAGCATTGTGCTATATATTAGAAGAGGGAGGCTCTACAGAGCAAAGATAAATGCAGAGACTGGAAAAAATACAATTATCTTATGCACACACCCTGCTGAGTTCAGAGTGCTCAGTAAACCAGTTACATACAGATTTTAATGTCCTCTGCTCACCAGCTGCTTGGGAACTTTGCCAGGATTACTCTCAAGCTGCAGGCTGGTTACCATGACAATGAAGGCAAGAGACAATCCTGTAACTATCTAGTTTACAGACTAGGTGGTAGTTTAAATACTGTACTGGTGTTTTGTGATTAACTTTGATGTTTAAAGATGAACCCTTAGGACCATGACTCACTGAAATCTCAGGGAGCACCCAGGGCTGTAAGAAGCTCCCTCGGGGAAAGAACAGACTTCCCAGGTAGCCTGAAGAACCCTTTTTACAAATTGGCTTTGTAGTCACATTGGTATCAGGTAGCTCCAAGCCCAGAGGATCTCCACAGTAGTCAACTCCCAGGGGTCTCCCCCAAAGTTGATTGGGGTAACTGTCTTTGTTATCCATTCTCCACACAGCCCACTGGGCCACCTCATTACATTCTAGAACATCCCCAGAGGAGAAAGCTATAAGCCTAGTTTGATGGGGGGATGGATTTCCACGATTCTCTCTCCTAGAGACTGGGGCAGCAATGAGGCCAGAGTCTCAGCATGCCTGGATATCAGCAATGTTCATACTGTGGTACCCTAGCTGGGGCTGTCTTCCATTAAAACATTCTTTCTTTTGCAATGGGGTTCTGTCTGGGCAGCTCAGCCAGCGCTTCCTTGCCTCAACTTTCATTTTCTGCTTCTTCTAGGGATTGGGATTATCTTCCTGACTCTGCTCCAATCTTAGTCTACCTGGAAATTGCCAATAGCGGTGACTTTGGAAACAGTAGACTCATTAGAAGAGGTACTGAGGCAAATAGCAAAGAATGGGTATGGGAGATGACGGAGACACCAGCCTTAGTCTATGATAGCATTCTGTCCCTTAAATAGAAACACAAGGATAATGTGATGAGGGTTCTCAGAAGGGGATAGAGAGTTAATGTTTTTCTCTGCAACACCTTTGCTTCTTTCCCATCGTACTTAGTTCTGAGTGCTGAGCTGGACGTTTGTTTTATCTTGCCTCCATTTGGGGAAAGAGGAAGGGGAAGGTTAGAGCCAGAGTTGCGGAGGTCCACTTCCCTTGTGGAAGATACAGGTGGGAAGATACTGTGACAAGTTGTGTCTTTGACATGTCAACAGGCTTGAGATCATGCTCGCCCTTTCCCTCACATGCCAAAGCTCACCGACTCTTCTCAGCATCCTGCCCTTGGCCCTGGCACTCCACACTTGCGTGGTGCTTGTTCTTAGGTCTCAGGCTGCTCCGTTTCCACTCTCCTTTCCGATTCCTTCTATCTATCCTGTAGATGGTCTTTTCCTTTGTCCCTTTTTCTCCCCTGAATCCTTTTACTCATTTCTTTAATGATAAGTTTGGCATCCGAGTTTCCAGATTCTGGACCTCAGATTCAAAATTTGCAGTTCTTCTCCAGAGTGTTGAGTGTAGTTTAGGGCAGCTTCCATGTTCTGTTAATTAAACACTGGAACATTGAAATTGGCTGAGGGAAATGGCTAAATGGAGTGTTACTCTATTCCTATACTTGTAGCTTACACATACACACACACACACACACACACACACATACACACACAAACAAACACACATATATATGTATATATACATGCATACATATATACATACTACATACATACACCCAGAGGCCCATCAGCAACTTTGGCACAATGAGAGAGTAAGTGTCATGGAAGCCTGAGTATGTCACAGTGTGTCCCACAGTGTCATGGAAGCCAGAGTGTGTCACGGAAGTTCATTGAGGGGTAGGACACACCGTGACACACTCCGGCTTCCATGACAAGGTGCTTTTTATGTTTGTTTTGTGTTGTTGTTTTCTTTGGGGGTTAGTTGGAAGGGCAGAGGGTAGTTATGAAGGGGCAGGAAGATGAGTGGATTTGGGGTACAAAGAATCAATAAAAAGTTTTAAAAAATGCAGTTCTTACCAGAATGACACCTCTGTATGACATGCAAACACTTTCAAATGCAACAAACAAACAAACAAATCCCTAACATCTTCTGTTACTTCCCCTTTTTCTAAGTAAGCTTGTATTCAGTACCTTGAGATACCATCCTTGGGAATTTACCTAGAAAAGAAGCCATGAAGTCCCGAGACAACATGGACCTAAACTCAGTAAGGAATTGATTAATACCAGAACCAATGTGCTGATGCTTCCTTTCCTGATAAAGTCTACCAGGCCTTTTTCTAAAAGCTAATACTGAACCTAGTTCTTTTTGCATATGTGTGTGTGCATGTTCTATGTACAGTGTGCTCACATGTGTATGGCCAGGCCCATGCATATGAGAGAACGTGGAAGGCAGAGGAGGCTGTAGAGTGTTTTGCTATATTGCTGTCTTATTGCTTTTAGATAGAAAGCCCAGGATTTACCATTTCAGTTAGACAGCTGACTAGTAAGCCCCAAGGGATCCCCTAGCCACTGTCTGTTACTGTGTTGCAAGCATGTACATTTTCTGTGGGTGCTGAGATCAGAACTCAGTCCCTTGGGTTTGCCTAGCAAATGTTCTTATTCACCTCGCCATTTTCCCAGCTCCCTTTTGACCTTTTTAAAACATTTACAATCTAGCTGTTACCCTCTTCCCAGTCCTTCCCTCCTATAGTTCTTCATCCTAGTCCTCCATCTCCCAACCCCAAGAAGATGCTCCTACCACACCAGGTATCTACCCTTCCTGGGGCCTCAAGTGTCATAAGGATTAGGTGCATCTTCTTTGTCTGAGGCCAGACCAGGCAATCCCCTGCTATATATGTGCCAGGGGCTTT
The DNA here is from genome assembly GCF_963924665.1 of Micromys minutus. Taxonomy (NCBI): domain Eukaryota; kingdom Metazoa; phylum Chordata; class Mammalia; order Rodentia; family Muridae; genus Micromys; species Micromys minutus. The sequence goes on along the minus strand of NC_137972.1, from coordinate 12,726,659 downwards.
GGACTAGTCTGTGTATGCTGCCTTATTGGCGGCTCAGTGTCTGGGAGCTCCCAGGGGTCGGGGTTAGTTGAGACTGTTGGTCTTTCTATGGGGTCACCCTCTTCCTCCTCAGCTTCTTACAGCATTTCCCTAATTCAACCTTAGGGATCCCTGACTTCAGTCCAATGGTTGGCTGTGAGTATCTGCATCTGTTGGGCCTCTCAGAACACATCATAGCACTAGTAATTGTGTCAGGCCTTGGTCCCTCCCCATGAGATGGATCCCAAGTTGGGCTAGTCACTGAACTGCCTTTCCTTCAGTCTCTTCTCCATTTTTGTCCCGGCATTTCTTTTAGATAGGAACAATTCTGGGTCAGAAATCTACTTGGGGCCCTCTCTATCTACTGGAGGTGGGCTCTTTGTGTTCCCTCTCCTTAATGTTGGGTATTTCATCTAAGGTCACTCTCATGGAGGCCTGAGAGTCTCTCACTTCTAAGGTCTCCAGTATTTTCTAGAGGGTTCCCCACCTTCCATCCCCCTAAGGGTGCATATTTTCATTCTTTCTGGTGGCCTCTGTTTTTATCTCCTGTGCCCCCATATCCGATCCTGTTTCCCATCGCCCCCTTTCCCCTCTCCCACCCAGGTGCCTTCCTCCCTTTACCTCCTATGACTACTTCCCCCTTCCAAGTGGATTGAAGCATCCTCACTTGGACCTTTCTACTTGTTAAACTTAAATTCTGTGGGTTCTATCCTGGGTATTCTGTATGTTTTAACTAATATTCACTTCTTAGTGAGTAGATACCATCCATGTCCTTTTGGGTCTAGGTTACCTTATTTAGGATGATATTTTCTAGCTCTATCCATTTGTCTGCAAAATTCATGATGCCCTCATTGTTAATAGCTGAATAGTATGCCATTGTGTAAATGAGCCACATTTTCGGTATCCATTCTTCAGTTGAGGGACATTTGGGTTGTTTCCCGTCTCTGGCTATTACAAACATGGCTGCTATGAACATAGTGGAGCACATGTCCCTGTGGTATGGTGGGCATCTTTTGGGTATGTGCCCAAGTGTGGTATAGTTGGGTCTTCAGGTAGAACTAATTTTCTAAGGAGCTTCCAGATTGATTTCCAGAATGATTGTACCAGTTTTCAATTCCACCAACAATGGAGGAGTGTTTCTCCATATTCTTGCCTGCATCTGCTCTCACTTGAGTTTTTTTTTTTTTTTTTTTTTTTTAATCTTGGTCATTTTGACTGATGTAAGGTGGAATCTCAGAACCTCAGGTTCCTCTGTTGTGAACTTTCTGGTTAGCTCTGTACCTCATTTTTAATTAGGTCACTTGGTCTTTTGTTAGTGACATATTTTTTTCACATCTTTCTTAATGCTAACCTCCAGGATGGAAGGAGCTAGAGGGTAGAGACCTTTGAAGGAGATCAGTGGTTTATGGTGGAGGGAAGGTAGCTCAGGTCAGCTGTGCCAACAAGGCAGAGTGAATACCGGTGGTGGGCTTGGAGAAGCAGAAGAAAGTAATCAAGGCGACACCTGGAGGGGCAGTTTGAGAAAGACTGACTTGGATGGAGATCTGGCTCTTTGGGCCATCAAATACCATCATAAGCACTGGTCCATTCTTGGAAGCTGTGATGGGTTGCTGTGCTGGGATTCTGGGATGATATTTTTAGAGGTTCAGTCTCCCAGGAACAGTTCAGCAGAAAGTCTCAGAGCTCAAGGGTAACAGCTCAGTTTCAGACTTCTCTCCTAGGTAAGCAAAGTAGAAACACTAGGGATGGAAATTTGGGGCTAATATTCAGCTAGACAGCTCATGGTCTCCTACTTGGAGCCCCAGATACCATCCAAAATTTAATGACTGTCTGGAGGCAAAATCAAAGCAGGCCTGGGGCTAGGGGAGAATTATTTTTCCAGAGGTCCAGGGTACATGAGGGATCTTCACTAAAGGAAAGTTCAGTTAAAGAATACATTGTGAATCTAGTCTCTGCTCACAGACAGGACCGCCGAATACCACACTCTGTTTTTCAATGGAGAGGACAGATGTGAGGGTCACGCCCTTTAGAAAGTTATTTTATTTAGGAGATATTTATTGACATTAGTTCAGTCTTAATTTCTGACATTTTCCCTTTATGATACTATTCATGCTTTTGAATATCTGTCTGTCCGTCCATATATCCATCCATCCATCCATCCATCCATCAATCCATCCATCCATCCATCCACCCATCCACCCATCCACCCACCCACCCTTCCATCCACCCACCCATCCATCCATCCATCCATCCATCCATCCATCCATCCATCCATCCAGACCACAGGAATCAGGGCAAGCTGACCAAGTGTTCTCAAAATGCCCTTAATTGGCTTAAGTCATTGAAACACTTGAAACCTCTGCCCACAGTGTTTTTTTTTTTTTTTTTTTTTTTTTTTTTTTTTTTTTTTTTTTTTGGATCTAGGTGGAAGGAAAACATATATTCTAACCACAGTGAATACTAAGTATCCACTTGGAATTAGAAAACTGAAATAAATGTGCCCCCCTCCCAATGGATACAACTAAAACATCACAGCCCTGACTGTGAGTTGTCATCCTTATTTGAGTTCAATTTTCTTCTATTTGCTACTAAGAGCCTGCCAATTTGACCTAGTAATTTCACTTCTAGGAATCTACCCTAATAAAATGATCATAAATTCACACAAAAATCCCAAGTACACTATGATTTGTAAGGGTAAAATAGGAAACAGCCTACTTAAAGGTACCCATATGGGCGATGGTTAAATAAATTATATTATGTGCATATGAGGGAATTTTATGAAACAAATACAAATCATGTTTCTGAAGAATACTTAATGACTGTAGGAGATGCCCACAACATAGCACCAAGTACAAGAGAAGATGTGAAATTGGCTTCATGTAATGTGATGCCATGATCTTATTTACATACAGAGAGATTGGAAGGAAACATACCAGACTATTAACAGTTATTTACGGGACATTTTTATCACCTTCTTTATGTGTTTTAATTCTAAAAAAGTAAACATATTATTTTAAAATTAAACAGAAATTCAATTAACATAAGCAGTATTTTATAGATTTGACCGTTTGACGAAGACTCCAAAGGGTGGCAATGCATTTATTTCGTATTTGTTGAGCCATATATTTGAATCATGTGTTATGTGGCTGTTATGAGAGAGCACGTTCCAAAACTCTTTCACCCTTTGCTCAGGGTTGGCATTTTATGAAGGTCAGCACTGCAGAGAAACTAGGCTTTGAGTAGAGGAAAACATTTCTCACCAAAGAAATGGGTCTGTGGCTCACTTCTCCAGGGGTTTACTGCTATTATTATTATTGTTGTTGTTGTTATTTTATTATCATTTCCATTCTGCATGTGAATTGTAGGTGCACATGTGCATGTATATTTGCATGTGTGTACCAGTGAATGTATATATGTATGTTCATGTATGTGGAGGCCAGAGGTTTACCTAGAGTATCTTCCTCAATTTCTCTTTACATTATATAATGATGTAAAGTCTCTTACCAAGCCCACAACCCATGGGTCTGTTATTCTATCTATCAAGATGGCTCCAGAGATTTTTTTTTTCCCGAGCACTGGGATTACAGGAGAAAAGCTGTACCCCACGTTTATTTGGGTGCTGGGATGGGACTGTAGTCTTCATGTTCACATAGCAAGGGTCTTTCCCACAGAGCTGTGTGCCCGGCCCCAGGGTTTACTTCTTGAAGCCATGAGGCATAGAACTGGAGACTGCAGCTTCTCCTTCAGACTGTCCCTCCCCGTCGCATCCTAGTGCTTAGGGTTAGGGCTGTCAGCACATATTGCAGATGGGAAACTGAAATGCACTGGCAAGTGAGTCACCCACAGCCAGACTGTGGCACAGTCACAAAGAAACAGTGGGAAATAGGACCATCTGCTGTTCCACTTACAGGCGCGATCCCTGGGCTAGCTTGTCACCCGGAGCTACTTTCCCCAGGTTAGACTGGAAGCATCCTCCACTGAGAAGGCTAACGCTGCAGCGTCTCAGATCAATCACAGCAGAAGTTCTAAGGCAGGGACTCCGAGAGCAGTGACTCCGTTTCTCTACTCATATTGGGAATGGGTCATGTTAACACTGCACCATATTCCCTCCCTGATGGGAGGCATCCTGAGGCTTGCTTGTGAAAAGCAGGACCTCCATTACTCTTCTCTCCCTAGTCCTCCTTCTCTCATTTCTCCTCTTCCCTTCATTTCTTCCCCAACTCCACCTCGACCTCCACTTTCCACCTCCTCGTACCCGCCCACGTCCTTCTTCCTGTGTCAGCCAGGGGTTAGTGTCTCTAATGGCTCCTGATGGTTAAGACTGGAGCAGCGGTCCGCAAGACCATGCAGTTGGTACATCATGATGCTACCTTTTCCATCACCTCCATGGCTAAGGTGTGTAACTGTTCTTACATTACCTCGTCAGGGCACAGGGCCTTTCAGTCATTCCTATTTTGGCTCAGAGAGCCATTGTTGTTCTGAATAAGCTGACTTCTAAACCCATGGTGGTCTTGGGATCTTCTGGAACTTCTCAGACCTCACTTCTCTGTGCTGTGTACTATATACTACGAGGTGTGTGTCAATGTACTTCCGGTGTTTCCTGCAGCTTGGTTACACCAGGGCTGAACTCCATGCTTATGGCTGTACCAAAAGGTCATTTCAGCAACATCATCTTCCTCCCTTCTCCGAAGTTCTCAGGTTTTAGCACTGTTCCTTAATGAGGTAGGGGCAAGGCGCAGGGAAGGCAGAAACCAATACCGGTTCACTCCAGATAGGTCACTGAAGACAAAAATCCCACCCAAGTCTCATTTGGTAAATCAGTGAGCTCATACGGGTTACTCCGGTGAGTGGGAGGTCACTTGCATGAGTGACTCAGGCAGGTGGATCAGTGGACACCAACCCCTCCCGTGTGGGTGGTGATGGATGATTGACAGCTCACCAAAGCTGTGCCACCGGGTTCTCTGCACGGCTTGTGGGCAGCTCTGCCACCGAAGAGTCTCATCCTCCCTCCAGAATTGTTTTCTGGTTACATAACATCTGGAAGGAACCTTGTGAGTCTTATAAGGTACCGGCAAATGTCAGAAAACTCTGGAGAGTCCTTCCTCTCCCCAGGATAGAATATTTAAATAGATAAAGAAGAGACAGCCACAGAGCATGGGCCATTTATCTCAGGTTCTGAGAGCTTCACTTCTGAGACTAGACTCAGAAGAGGGATCAAAGCCCTAAGGGAATAAACAGGTACAGAGCCCTGAAGTTAGGCAAACACCACCCAGAGTGCTGCCACAGAGAGTGTGTGGTAGGACAGGAGCTAATCTCCCCGAGAGCTGGGATCACACCTTGCTTATTATGGCCTTCCTGGCATTGAACATATGGCTAGTTTCAGGGAAATTAGTCTAATTCGGATCTCACCTTACCCTGCTTTTAATAAGACACAAATGGAAAGTAAATAGAGCCACACACGTGCACTTCCAAATCATGGCCTCAAGAAAATGCCTGTTAAAGCTGAATGCAGTTTGACCCATGGACACTCCCAGCATCTCTCTGAAGCTTCAGCCAACATTTGCTGAATGTCTGTGTGGGGCCAGCCTCAGGATGAGATGATCTCAGTATCTCAGCCAACTCTCTAGTTTTTAGTAGATGTCACCATCCCACCTTATCTATGACGAGACTGAGGCTAAGAAAGGCAAAGAATCCTCGAGTATGGCTTCAAGTGCAGCATGTGACTCCAGCCAGTCGCCTTGTTTATAGAGAATGGACTTATAATTGAGTTTTTTTTTTTTTTCCTGTCTTGTAAGATTTTTAGGTCCCAGTTTCCAAAAAGTAGAGTTCCAAGCCTGCCTGGCTGAGAAAGGCCAAAGCAGGCAGGAGGCGCTCACAAGGGAGCCTCCTTTTTATCTCCTCATTCTCTCCACTTCTGCATCCTGCCTCCTTCTCAAAGAGGAAAAGGAGGCCATTCTTGGGTACTGATGAAGAGCCTTCTCTCTGGATCTGCTTCGATGGGTTAGAAACCTGGCTCTTGTCACCAGCTTTGTGACTTGGAAAGGGGGACCTCTTCTCCCTCTACATTGCAGTTCTTGTGTCTGTGATGTAACACAAAGATGACGATCAGGCCTCATCTCTCATCCCTAAGGTTCTGAAAAGGAAACACAATAGTATATTACACAAGTTATTTTCTGGTACATAATACGTGTACAGTAAAACGGTCACTTGGGTTTCCTATAAATGGCAGCTGGCCTGGATGTGAAAATTGCTATGAAGGCTTTGAAAACTAATTTTGTGGTTGCCAGTAAGGGAGAAGATGTGGGCAAACTACGACCCAGCAACTGTGTTACTAAGTGCACATGGAAATAGTCACGTCTATGTCATTTGTGATTAAAAGAGGTTCAGAATGATCCAAACATTTACCAATAGGAGAATGAATAAATCAGGAAATAGCATTGGAGTACCAGATCTACAAAGCTAAGGGGGGGGGGGCTTAGTGCACATAGACCAACACAGATGACTTTCACCAAGACAATGTTGAGTACAGAGTCGCAGAAGAATGGCTACAGAACTGGCTTAGAAAGATGTAAGCACCTTTCTCTTAGCAAGGTATGTATGTTTGTGAAAGGAAAACAGAGAGGAGCAATAAATATCACACTCACTGGGAAAGCAAAGGGCAGTGGAGATATACCTCCAGGCATCATTTTGCAGAATATTCTTTTTTGTTACCTGACTTGTGGGAGAATGGAGTAGCAGGCAGAATTCCACCAGGGCCCTAAAAATTCTCCCCAAGTGATGCTTGTACCCTCCCCAACCCAATTCACTTAAATCTGGACCAGCTTCTACTGTAAAGGGATCTTACAGATATAGTTAAGGTTCTACACTAGCTGTCTTCAGTTCAGGCCCTAGGATAAGATTATTCCAGATGAGCCGAGTCTTTTAAAAAAGGGAGGATATGCAGTCACTGATAATTGGATGCTAGCCCCACAAAGCTCTGAATACCCAAGAAACAACTCTCAGACCGTGTGAAGCCAAAAAAAAAAAAAAAAAAGGAGAGCAAAATTTGGAAGCCTCAGTCTTTTTTAGAAAAATAAAAGTGTATATCACCTTCTCAGAGTGTGGTACACCTAGACCTTAAATCATTAATAATTCAGGAGCTAAGAACGCAGCCTTGTGGCAGTCCTTGGTATTTAGAAATCAGTATGTTTAATCTTTACACACCAAGAAAACTTCGACTACTTCCATGTTACGTTTTGTTCTATATGTACTTTATGCTCGTGGTAATTAGTAAGTTTTCAATGCATACTATCAAACATTAAAAAAATTAAGTACTGACAAAAATATATTCATATAGCTTAATGCAAAAATACTTCTAAAATCTGTACATTTATCTCTGTTTTTTTTTTTTTGAAAATAAAGTTGTTTAATTAAAAAAAAAGAGGATCGGTACCATAGAGTCAGAGCACAGGAAGGGTTTAGAGTGAGAAAATCTCTTGGCTGCTGTGACAATGAAGAGGGCTATGTCCTGAAGAACCCAGAGTGCTCTGAAGTTGTTCTGTTGATTGTGGGCAAGGATAAGGGAAATTTGGTCCTGAAGCAATAGCAATGAATTGAATTCTGGCTATAAACCTGAATGTATCTGAAAATGAGCAGAGTGGTGGTGAAGGTCAGTGATGAAAATGGGGTCCATGTCTGAGTCTGAGCATCCTAGAGCATCATCGAGGAGATGAGGACTCTCTGATAAGGCAATTTGCCATACAATGGTATAAAACTCACACAGGAGCTCAAAAACGCTTACCCGTAGAATTGTGTTACCTCCTAAATATCTCCTACTACTTGTTAGAAGCAGCTGGAACTGGTTGGAGACAGTGATTCTGCCAAGTTCTTCTAGAAAACAATGAACTGGAAGAAGAGCCTTTGTGTCCAGCACAGAGAGGGGAAAAAAAAATCACTAAATGTTGGATTGCCAACACAGCAGGTCAGTGTGACACTCTGAAGCAAATTCAGCAGTGAAGTAGGGGCCACAGAGAGTGGATGGAGTGAGCTCTGAGAGAGAGAGAGAGAGAGAGAGAGAGAGAGAGAGAGAGAGAGAGAGAGAGAAAGAGAGAGAGAGAGAGACAGAGACAGAGACAGAGACAGAGAGAGAGCACACGTCTTGATGGAGCAGATGAGGGACCCTCTGGATAGCTTTCTTGGGCTTGTGGGGATCAACCCAGTGTGCTTTTACTGGCTGCAAACTCTTGATCCATCTAAGGTACTTGGCACTCTTATAGGGTTATTTATTTTCGGCTGGGGAGGGGGAGAGAGCAGAAGGAGAAAGAGGCGTGGCTGTGCTGGGCAAAGCCTTATTGAATGGGCAAGGTGGTCACCCTGCGGTTGTCCTAAGAATTAGTACTTGTGGCTGTGAAGATGGGTCAGTTGTTAGAGTGCTCCCCTTGTAAGTATGAAGACTGGCGTTCAGTTCCCTGAACCCACATAAAGTCACGGACATGTGTGCGTAAGCCCAACAGTGGAAAGATAGGTACAGGTTTGTCCATAAGGTTTGCTGGTCAGCCCTCCTAACCTACTTGGTTCATTTCAAGCCATTGTGAAACTTTGTCTAAAAAAAATCAAGAAAAAAGAAAGAAGAAATCAGGAAATATTGCTATTCTATAAAAGCCAGAGAAGATTGGCTTGTCTGTTGATTCCTCTTTTTTTTTTTTTAGTGGAGAAATAAACACTCTCTTGTCTTGAGTAGATTTGTTGGGTGCAGAGACTATCTTGGGATCTCTCTCTCTCTCTCTCTCTCTCTCTCTCTCTCTCTCTCTCTCTCCCTTTCTTCCTCCCTCCCACCCTCCTTTCCTCCCTCCCTCACACCCTCCCTCCATCTCCCTTATTTCTATCTCTCTATTGAAAGGCAGGAGAGAGAGACAGAGAGAGAGATAGAGATAGATAGAGAGAGAGACAGAGAGGCAGAGACATAGAGACAGAGAGGCACAGACAGAGACAGAGACAGGAGAAACCAAATCAAGGTGAGTTATATGGAAGGAGAGAGGGAGGTTGGAAAGACAAGTTGGAACTTTCTGGGGACAAGAGGTGATGATCCAGGTGGAGGGGCCCCGGCACAGGCACTCTCTAGGGGGAATGCGAGATGAAAAGAAGGGAGAGGAAGATCTTGGGCTAGTGGCATGGTCACTGTTTGCTTAAGGACAGAATCCTGATCTCAGGGAAACCCAGGAGGCCAACAGTAAATGGTGCTGTTGAAAGTGAAACCTAAAAGGCTTGTGCTTTGTGCCTTATCAATGTGCAGATGACTTAATTTGTTGGCCGGATATTCTAGCAGGGACCATCTTAGTCCCTTTCATGTCTTCGTGTTACAGATAATATGTTGTAGTTTGAATACAGAAAATCCCAGCCCCCAGAATCACCCTCTGGATTTGAGTGCACTGCTGGGGATATTCCTTTCAAAGGTTGTGGCATCTTTACAGTACAGCCCATTGCTGAGAAAAGTGACCACTGGGGTCTGGCCTTAAGGTTTTATGGTGTGGCTCCATCTCCTGTCTACTCTCTCTTTCCTGACCACAGATGAAATGTGACCAGCTGCTTCATAGCCCTGCTGCTACAACTGTGACCCGTACCTCTTAAAACACGAGTCAAACGAACCCTTTCTCCTTTATGTTGCTTCTGGTTCGATGTTTGATGAAGGAAATGAGGAGCTCTAACACACCGTGCATCAGTTACTTATCCCATTGCTGTGATCGGACACCTTGACTAAGTCAACTTAAGGGAAGAAGGGTTTGGTTTGCCTCTGAGATGGACCATTGCAGTAGACAAGTTGTGGGAGGGGGAGCTTGTAGAGGCTCCTCACATTGGATCACAGCAACAGAAAGCAATGGATGCTTCCAATCTGCGCAGTTTCTCCTTTCTATTCAGTTTAGGTCATTGAAGTGAATGGAACAATACATAGTGCATAATAAGCATCTCTTTACCCTAATCTAAAGAAGTCTTCAAAGGCACAGCTAGATGCTAACTCAATTTACAGGATCCCTTACAGGCCTGGCTAGAGGTCAACCTAATTTAACCTCCCAGGTGATTCTAAATCCTGTCAAATTGACGACGAGTAGTAACCATCACAACTCCAGCCCTTGCCAAGCTGACACCCAATCAAATTACTTTTAAGTCGCAAGTTTCGATCCCTTGTCTCCAAAGGATCTTGGCCATCTTATAACGCAAAATAAGGTCAGTTTAACTTCCGAAGTCCCTCGAGTTTTCAAAAGATCCTACATTGCTTAAAAGTCCAAAGTCCAGGCCTTGTCTGAGGTTTGAGGCAATCACTTAGTTTTGAGTCCCTATACCAGCAAACTCCAAACCCACAATTGTCTTGGCCTTAAAAGGTTAGCCTCCTCATGGTCAGCTCTGCTACCTATGTCAGAGTTTCTCCTTTGCTCCAGCTCCTCTCTAGGCCTGTAGCTTTCCTTTCATGCTCCCAGCATCTCCAACGTCTTACAGTCTTCACTGCAGTTTGTGCTTCATATCATAGCTTTGCTTAGAGCTCCTCTGCTCCTCCATTTAGGAAAGAGGACTCTGCCATACATTGCCATACAACTCTTTAGAATCATAGTTAAAGATTCCATGACTTCTACTGTAAATCGTCTATCCTCGAAAAAGCAGCAGCCCATGGATGATGCTTAAGTTGCGGCTTCTGGATCTAGAGTCCCACCGGCTTCTGGGTGCTGACTCATGGGAAACCCTCCTCTGGGCAACTCTTTAGCATCATTTCCATCTTCTCTAGGCCCCCTCCTTTACAGTGAATTTGGATTTTCACAAAATGAAGCTGTTACCGGGCAGAATTTTGCCCATCCAGTAATGGGAAGGGAATGGGATAACTTCCCACTGTCTCAGCACAAAGCATCAGGGTTCCTTATAGTGGTATTCGGCTCTCTTGCAGCTAAATTTTCAATGCCAGTACATTGCTAGGTTGAGCAAGTGATCAAAGTTGCTGTCAAGCCTGCCTTGTCTGTAAGTTTGAATTTACTCACACACTTTCCTCTCCAAGCTGCACGTTTTAAATCTCTTCTGCTTCATTTTATTATTTCATGGAAGACCTGAATGAGAGAATTAAGTAGTAGATACCAGAGTGATAATTATCCTGTATGGAAACTTCTCTTCATATAGAAATTACTCTACCACTTTTAAATTCAGCTTACTTAGGTACTGAAGACAGGGGTAGGATATAACTAGATTATTGGCCAGAACATGAATGGTACTTAGCCCTGTTTCTGAAAGAGTCTTTGTTTCTCTCTGAAACTTTATGAGCTATGTCTAAGTACTGGCTAGTTTATGTCACCTTGACCCAAGGTGACATCTGGGAAGAAGAATTTTTAATTAAGAGAATGTCTCCATGGTATTGGCCTATAGGCTATTCTGTAGGGAATATTTTTGATTGATGGTTGAGGTGGGAGGCCTCAGATCACCATGGGCAGTGCTACTTCTAGGCTGGTGGTCCTGGGTTCTATAAAAAAAAAGCAGGCTAAACAACCCAAAAGAAGCAAGCCAGTAAGCAGTAGCCCCCATAGCATATGCATCAGTTTCTACCTCCAGAGTCCTGCTTTGGGTTTCCTGCCATGGCTTCTCTGGATTATGGTCTGTTACCTGGAAGATGAAATAAACACTTTCTTCCTAAAGTTGCTTTTGGTCATGGTTTTTGCCAGTGATAGAAATCTTAACTTAGACAGTCTCTATGGTCTGTATTACTCACAGCATTCTAGTCTTAGAAATGCCCATCAGAGTGGGACATTTTGCTCCACTCTAGGACTCCAGAGCTTCTGTGGCTCAAAGTTCCAAACTGCTCCACATTCTTCCCATATACCAGACCCAAAAGCTGAAGAGCCATATGGTCAAGGTTATCATAGTAGAGACCAACAGCCCTTCTTGGTATCTGCCTTTTAGTTGTTCTTTTGTTTTTGTTCTGCTTTGGTTTTGGTTATCTTCCCTGGAGCTATGAAGCTCTAACAAAAATAAATGAAGGAAGGGTTTGCTTTGGTCCATAGTCCCAGGGTAGAAAGAATCATGGCAGCCCGAGCTTGAGGCCACACTTGATCCACAGTCAGGAAGCAGAGAGTTATGGATGTTGGTTATTGGTTCATCTTTTCCTTTTTATCCAGTAGAGGACCCCAGTCTGTGAAATGCTGCCACATACACTGGACTTCCTCCCCTAAGCTAATCAAGAACATCTGTCACAGATGTGGCAAACAGCTAACCCAACCAAGATCATTCCATAGAGGTGTGTCTAGAGGTTTGTTCTAGAGGTGATTCTAGTATCTGTCAAGTTGAGTATACTGACTCTCAACCCTGCTTTGCTGTTTCACTGAGTACCTACTGTGTGTTCACACTGAACAAGGAATGCTGGCCAACCTCCTATTCCTCTTTTGTCTTTGAACTCATTATGTCCCTAAATCCCCAGTGGAAAAGTACTGTCATCGCTATGATAGAGTGATAGAACCTGAGGGCGTGACTTGTTACAGTCGCTCAGATGCCAAGGCCAGGATCCAGTCTTAAAGTCCTTACAGGGTTTTCTACCCAGTACAGATTTCACTGAAGACTGTGAAGTAGATTAATACCCAAGTCTCAATGTTCCCTCACTAGGGAGGCATTGACTAAGGCAAACAGACAGAACACCGCTGTGTATGATTACAGCCATTCCCTATAGGTTCCCCATGCTAACTGGACCGCAGAGGGGCTCAGTGACCTGTGCCTGTAAGTGATGTCAATAAAGCAGTGGACCACTGAGTGTTTGAAACGGGGGAGGGAGTCTGGCAGCAGGATGAGTCATAATGTCTTCCTGTATCCAGCCTTCTAGGAGAGTTGTTGTCTCTAGAGTCTGTTTCCTCACAAGTAAACTCAGTCTGGGAGTTTTTTTATTTTTTATTTTTTGGCTGGAACACCATTTTGGCAGCCCATGATGTCAGTTTGTCCTGATACAGCTGATATTAGCTTTGCCTATTTGCTTAACATAGCATGTGTTAGTGTTTCTTTTTACTTCTGTTAAGTTGCATTTTTTTTTCTCTTGTGATTTGCTAGGAATTCACAGAGGAAAGCGCCTTTCATCAATTTCTTTCCCACTAGTTTTGATAATCGCTGGTTATTTTCCAACTCCTCAATTCTTCTCTATTTGCTTGTTCCTTCAAAGAAATATTTATGCCTGAGAAAAATTTTATACTTACAGAGAGTGAATTTTATTGTGGTAATAGCACAACATAATTATTTTGTTTAAAGCAAGAAGCCCTGTGTGGGGGTGCACATCCATAACCCCAGCATTCAAGGAGTGAGGCCAGGGAATCAGTGGTTTAAAGCTGGCCTCTGCTACATGCTACAGTCTAGGGGAGGCCAGGCTTTCAAGATAATTTATGTTAAGTCTTCAAAATGTTTTGACAACATCGTACTTGTATGCAATGCACTGATTCAATCTACTCCCTCATTTTCTCTTGCCCTCCTCCCACTCTCACCAACCCCCTGCTCCCTGTTAGTTCCTCTTAGTTTACTCTATTACTTGCCTGCTTAGTTTCTGTTCTTCAGGCCCCGTGCTGTTGTGTGGTCATGATTACAACTTAGCCATCTCTCAATCGCTGTGTTTCCTCCAGTTATGATTTTCTGTTTAGCCACCACTCCCCAATGAAAGAGGCTATGTGTAAGGGTGTATGTGTATGTGTGTGTGTGTGTGTGTGTGTGTGTGTGTGTGTGTGTGTGTGTATTATATGAGTGTGTGCTGTGTATACCATGTAAGTGTGCTGTGTGGGCATATTGTGTGAATAGTGTGGGCATGTGTGTTTTATGGGTATATTGCATATTGTATGAATAAGTGTGTCATGTGTTTTCTATTTTCTGTATGAATATGTGTGTGTCTATATGTGGGGGTGGATGCATTGTGTGTTATTTGTGCATGCATGTGCATGTTTGTGTGCTGTGTATGTGTTTTATGTGTATGTGTGTATGTATGAGTATTTCGTGCGTTTGCATGTATGTTGTGTGTATATGTTGTGTAAGTATATGTGTGTATGTGTGTGTTGTGTGAGTCTTTATGTATCCGTTGTGTGTGAATGTGTTGTGTCTTATATGAGTGTGATTTGTGTATGTGTGTGTATATCTACGAAGGCCAGAGCTTGGCCTCAAGTATCTTTCTAGATTGCTTTCTACCTTATATTTTGAGACAGGGTTTCTCTTGAACTCAGAGCTTAGTGATTTGCCTCATGTAGCTACTGAGTTTGCCTGGGGATTCTTTGTCACTGGCTCCCAAGTGTTAGAATTGCAGCCAAGCTGTCATGTGATGCTTGGCGTTTATGTAAGTTATGTGTTCTGAACTCTGGGTCTCATGCTTGCACATTGATTAGTTTTCCCTTGGGGTCATGTCCCTAGTACCACATGAATATCTTAATTGGAGAATTATCTACTTAGATTCTTAGCCAACTTTGTCACCTTATAATGCTAAAAAAATACTTAAATTGCATTGCACATATTGGATATTAACTCCTCTTTGGATATATAGTTTGCAAATATTTTCTTTGAAACAAACAAATGAAAGAACAAACAAACACAAAACCTAATAAACATTTTTCCCCCTGTAGGCTGTCCTTTGCTGAATATTTACTTAATTGTGCCAAAGGTTATCAGTCCTCTATGTCTTCATTTTGTTCCATGTGATTTTAATGCTACTCACAAAAATCATTGCCAAGACCAGTATTACAAAGCTTTTCTCTTGTACCATGTTTTCTTTTAGTGTCTGGTTCTGTATCTGCCTTCAAGTCTTTAATTTACTTTGAGCTGATTTGAATTCATTTTGTTACATTATGGAAAACAAGGGCCTGGTTTAATCCTTTCGCCTGTAGACATGCATGTTTTCAGATACTCTTGTTGAAGGGACCTTGGGCGTTCTCAGCATCTGTGTTAAAGATTGATTGATCGTATGGATTATTTCAGAGTATTGTTTGCTCTCATTGGTCTATCCACCTACCTTTATGAACATAGCATAATGGAACACCGTAACTTCATGACGTATTGTAAAATAAGAAAGCATATGCTTCCAGTTTTGTTCTTTCTCGGTGCTGATTTGGCTGTTCTAGTTTCATCTCTGCTACTGCAACAAAATGGCCTGGCTGAGTCAGAATGACAGAGCAAAAGAACTATGTACGTTGTACTTTCAGGTTACAGGTCCCATTACTGAGGGGAAGTCAAGGCAGGGACCAAAAGCATCCCATCGCATCTGTGGTGGAGAGGAAGGAGGAAATAGCCACATTCATGATTCCTCCTTAGTCTCTCCGTTTCAGCTGGCTTTCTTCTGTCTTACACCGGTTAGTGTTTGGTTCATGAAAGGGTGCTGCCGGTGGAGTGAGTTTACCTATCTCAGCTGACAATCAAGAAACCTCCTGCAGGCATGCCCATAGGCCAAGCTGATCTAGATATTTTCTCACTCAGACTTGATTCCTCCATCATTCTAGGTCGTGGCAAGTGAACGATAGGACAACTGCAACAGTTATTTATGGTCTTTTTGGATCCATATGAATATTAGAATTATTTTTATATTTATGCAAAAAGACTAGAATTATGACGGAAATTATACTGATTTATAAATTGCTTTGTGCCAGATGGATATTTTAATATTGCACACTTAAATCCATATACTAGATGCCTTGCCATTTGTGTCTAGTTTAATTTTTAAAATGTTTTATAATTTTTAGCACACACATTCACCTTCTGAGTTTTCCCTACTTATTTTATTCTTTCTAACGATAAAGTAGATGGAATTGCTTCTCCAACTTCCCTTTGGGGGCAGTTCATTGTTATGATATAAAAACTCAAGGGATGGCTCAGTGGTTAAGAGAATGTGTTGATTTTATAGAGGACCCAGGTTTGGTTCAGAGAATCCTTTTACAACTCCAGTTTCAGGGGATCCCATGCCTTCCTCTGACTTCCACTGGCACAAGACACACATATGGCTCACCTACATTTCCCTAGGCACAATTAGGTGCATAAAAGTAAATCTGAATTTAAAAATGAATTGAGTCATATATGCATGTTTCATTTCTATTCAGACCCTATACTGGAGTTGGTTATAGTTTGGCTATGGTTGTAGATTTTTAATGGAACGCTTATGATCACTTAGGACACAAGATTATAGCATTAACAAACAACTACTACTGTGCTTCTTCATTTTGGAATGCCCTAGACAGCTTTTATTTCTTTTTTCTTATCTAATTGCTCTGGCCATAATTTCTAGCACTATGTTGAACAGGAGCAATGAGAATGGGTCATTTTTTAATCTTATTCATGATCACAGAGGAAAACACAGCAGTTGATATTTTAATCATAGAATATTCCATTTACTGTGATCTTCTGACATACTACCTTTATTATATTGAGATTATATTCTTCTGTTTGCACTCTGTTGAAAGTTCTTTTAAAAGATAGAATCTTACATTATCCCATAGGTTGTACTGAGTTTATTATAATTATTTTGATGTCCAGACTGCTCTGATTTGGCCCATGGGTACTTCTTTTGGCCGTCTTCCATGTTCTTTACCCATCTGTATGTTTCATCTCTTCTTTTGACACCCTTGCTTGAAATTATGTTTTTCTACAAAGAACCTGGCTGTCTCGAATTAACGTCGGTATTTCAAAGCTAACCTCTTGGTTTTGTGTATAGGTAGGGCTAGCAGGATACCATTGCTTCTAGACTTTCTCAGGGGACAGGGCTGGAATACAACATGTGCCAAGGACACACTCATTGTCCTCTTTACACGCATAGATTGTTTTATCCCATAGTGTATTGGTATTGCTTATGAGACCACATAACTGACTAAGGTAAAGAACTTGAAAGAGGGTGGATTTGATTTGGCTCACAGTTCGGGAAGTTTCATCCCAAGTACACCTGGCTCCCTTGCTCCATTTCCATGCAACAGCTTGAACAGCGAGCTCACTCATGGCATACAGGAACCACTGAAAAGTCAGTGGAACCAGGGACAAAACATATTCTATGATATCCTGGTCTCAGTTCCCTTCTTCCTGAAACCAGATCCTACCTCCTAAAAGCACATCAGCTGACTAATCAATGAATTAATTTATTGATGAACACAAAGTCCAAATTTTCTCTGTTCTGGAGCCCACTGATGGACAATTCCTATCCCAGACACAACAGTTAGAAACTTGTTTCTCATTATTACTGTATCACCCATTGTCTTCAACCTAGACCATACAGGAAAAAGTTTCAGAAATATCAGTCCACCTTTGCAGATGAACACTCAAATCAAGAACAGCTCAGCAACTATCTGTAGTGCTATATGAACCTACATAGACAATACAGATGCACAGATCCTAACTTCATTATTTGGTAAATACAGCAAGTGCATATGACTAGGTAGCCCATAATTTTGTCTGTCTGCCTGTATCTCCATCTCTCTAATCTATTTATGCATCCCTATATAATCCTAGAAAATTACCTTATGTTCTTTAATCCACTGAGAAGAAACTATTTTTCTGATTTTATTTTATTACGGGTCAGTTTTTCCTTCATATCTATGGGATAACACAGATACATCCTTGTCCCTCTTATCCTGAGCTATGTCCTTTCTTGTCTTTTTCTTCTCCATGGGTGTCATTGTTCAGGAATCTGAGTTTCACCTGAGACTCCTCTTTCATTATTCAACAAGTTCAATTGATTTTATGCCCTAAAACGTTCCTCTAGGTTTTGTTCTCGACTCTCCATCTTCTCTAACCTTTCTGGCTGTCACCTGGATAGTGACAGTATCCTAACTGTGGTCCCTGCCTATCTCACATGATTCAAAGGCATTCTTTACAATGCTGCCATGGCAACCCTAACCAGAGCACAGATCCTATCAGATTCTTGGAACTAACACCCATGGCTCCTAGTGTTTGACACATGGTCTTTCTTGATCTGACACTTCATTCCAACTCCACTGCCCTCTCGAGTAGCTGATAGCCAATCATCTTCATTTCTTTTTTGCCCACTTTTGGCTTAGAATGAATTCCTGTCACTGTGCAAAAAATAATCTTCCTAATCCATTGTCAAATGTAACCTCATCTGTGATTCTTCCTAGTAGCCTTCTTGGAAGACAGCAGGACTCAAACATTGGTACCACTTCTTGCTTATATTTTTTTATGGTATAAGTCATAGTGTTAGTGCTGTGAGTACTTATTGCTTTTCTGGTGTGTGTGTGTGTGTGTGTGTTGTATGTGTGTTGTGCAATTTCTCTACAGACTATGTCTTCCTGAGAGCAAAGATCCTCATTTCTTTCTCATTTTCAGTGTATGGTGCAGGTTTGGACTATAAAACTCTGTGTGTGTGTGTGTGTGTGTGTGTGTGTGTGTGTGTGTGTGTGTGTGTATGTGTGTACATGTTCTCTACAACCATGTCATCCCGAGGGCAGAAATCCTCTTTTCTTCATCTTATGCAGTGTGTGGTATGGGTCAGAGCTGTGGCATATGACTGCTTATTGAATACACTGTTTGATGGTTGTTGAAATAGCATGTTAAAAGTGCAGTCAAATTCTGCTCTTATGCAATATTTATAAACTGGAAATTCTAGCTTAATAAAATGAAAGTGATTGACTGATAAAGGAGATCTGAAGGATGCTTATGAGCCTTTTATGTGCTTTTTTATTAGCTTTGAGTATCTCCTAATTCATTAATAATGAGGAAAAGCAAGAATGCTGGCAAGTTTTATCTCAAATCTTTATTAAAACAGAGTATTTTTTTTTCCAAAAATAGTTTCTGTGTAAAGCACTATGAAGTTTGTCCATAAAATCAGCATCTAGGAAATGATTTGGGTCTTGACCTAGTCCATGAAAATGTGATGCTGCAGCTGCCAGGCTCTGGGAGCCTACCCAGCATTCCCATACGCTTTCCTGGTAAGGGGGTTGATTCACACTTCAGGTAGAAGCAATTGTATCATTGTGTCTCAGTGTGTACAACACAGTTCAGTAGATTTTGTCTCAACTTAGCATCCCCTCTGTGCTGCCCATTTTTTGTTAGTGGCATCAGGATTTCTCTTGCTACTAGGCCCAAAGACTTCTTGTTCTCTCCCCCTCCCCCGCCTGCTAGCACCTAGTCTGCTGTTAAAGTATGCTGTCTTCCTTCTATCTCTCATTGGTCTCAGCTCCCATTGCTACTGCCCTAATTCGGGTGCTTATTATCTCTCGCTTAAACTGCGGTAATGACCTCCGAACAGCCTCTCTTTGCCCCGCTTAAATCAGTCTTACCTACCTGGCTAATCTACCTGAAGTATAACTTTCATAGTGTCCTGACCCAGCTCATACCCTTCCAGTTCTTCTTTTTCTCCATAGAAACAAGCCCACATCCACTCAAGATGTGGCTTACACAACATTATTTCTCATTACTCTGGCCATGCTCCCGAAGCTTCCACAAAATCAAACTATTCGTTCTTTCTTCACTTCTGCATTCATTGTATTTATTGAAGCACTGGGTGAGGTTTTGAGGATATTGAAAATAAAAAAAAAATTGATCTCAAGCAGCTTCTAGATCTTTCCTCTTCCCATTCAGGACTTTTACCTTCTCTGTACCCATAGCCAAGAATGGCATCCCCCCCACTGCCATTGACATCTGTTCCCAAGTCAATACATCCCTGTCCCCCTTAAAATACCACCTTCTTTGGGAACCTTTCTTCTTCGCTGCCTTTTTCTTCAAGGCTAGAAGAAATCAATTCCTCTTCGAAAAGGTTACAGATGTCACCAGCCTTCTCCTAAGACTGTGTCTCTTCTATTGAGAGCTCTGTGTTCCTGAAAGAAAGCAGTATGTTGCCCTCACCCATCCATGCCCAAATCATTCCGTACAACATTGTACAAATTCAAATTATCCAATTAAATTTACTTCTGGTCAAATCTTCCAGCAATATACCATATAAAGTAGGTCTTAAAATAAGTCGAAAGTACTCTCTCTCTCTCTCTCTCTCTCTCTCTCTCTCTCTCTCTGTCTGTCTGTCTGTGTGTGTGTGTGTGTGTGTGTGTGTGTGTGTGTGTGTGTGTGTGTGTGCTGTGTATAATGTCCAATACCAAGTGTTGGAAAAGTTGATGCAAAGGGATGTTGTGAACATCTCTTGACTTTCTGGTCCAGTCACCATGGTAGTTTGGTTCCTTGATGACCTAGATTACACAGAATCTATTCTGCATTCTCCTGGAGACATGCACTTTATCTTCTGACTCAGTCCCACTGTTGTCTGACAAGAGCAAAGCTGAAGAGCAGCAAAGCTTTGTAAATGCTCGAGTCTCACAAGCAAGAGCTAAGGGCAGCCATTTGGAGAGCCAAAGCCAGAGGCTCAGATGCCCAGGATGTGCCAGGCTCCCATTGATACCCACAGTGTGGGGACTACCTTGTGGAAATAAGGAACTGGGATGGGTCTAAGCTAAGTTCAGAGCTTTCTAGGAAAGGGAAACATCACCAGCTCCCTTATTAGCTCTGTCTGGATAGAAAACATTTCACATCCTCTGTCACTGGTAGATTCATGCAACATCAGTAAACACACTATCTATTTCTATTGTAACTGAGAATCACAGTAACCTCATCACACTGGCTGTCCACACCGCTACATCACTGGCCAAGCCCAACACTCTCCTTACTGACTATCTCACTGCTGAGTCTGCAGAATCATTTGTTTTCAAAGCCCCCTCATATGCCTCATCTCATTAGGCTCCTTCCTTGGGTACCATACTCAAAATTACATCACTCCTTTCTCCAGCTTTAGCACTCATCTTATTCTAATCTGTCTTATGAGGAATTATTGGTAACAGTGTGTCCTTTAATATCCTATAAGATTTTCCCAAATTGTCCCATTTTATTTGTTTGTGACCCTGAGTCTAGCCAAGCTCCCAGAGCACAGTCATCCTGATGACACCTAATACATGCTTCCCAAGTGGATCTGAATGAAATTTCACTATGCTGCACAATGGGATCAATGAGCTTCCTAACAGGCTTTCTGTTACTTGAAATGGAAGTGAAGCTCATAGAAATATCCTCACATACTCATTAGCACTGACCACTGTACCCCGGAAACACAATGTGCTCCCCAAGTCTGAGACCCAATCCGGGAATTTTTTTTTTATTCTAACTAACTCCCTCATCACATTCCTCTTCTCACATTTTGGGGACCACTTGTTTCCCATCGATAATTTCTTCAGACTCGGTCACCAGTCCATACATGTGTGCAGTGTAGCTTTGTCTTGAATGATACTGAGGGCAGACCCCCAGGACGAACACTAGCAAGGCAGGCAGTGTTCCCTCCTTCCTACTTTCCAACCATTGCTTTTGATCTGAATATTTTTCCAAGAGCTCAGACCCCTTGGTATTTTCCAATATGGGTCCTTCCAACTCTACTTCTAACAGAGCTGACAGGGGTCTAATGTACAGTTAGCACATTATCAACAAAGTCATAAGTATCTCCTCTCCTCTTTCCCTCTTCCTTTTCTCTTCTTTCTATCCTTCCTTGTGTGGGGGGGAGGGGCAGTGGAGGGGTGTGTGAGGAGATCTTACTCTTTTTGGTCAGGCTGCCATCACACATCCAAAATAGCCCAGGGTAGCCTTGAACTCACAGAAGTCCCTCTGTGTCAGCCCCTGGAAAGCTGTAATTACAGGTATGCACCAGTACACTCAGCTCAGAAATTTATCGGGGGAAGGATTACTTTATGAGATTCCTGTATCTGCTGCACATTGCTAAGCATACAGTGATTACATAACAAACATTGCTGAGTTTTACCCACCAAGCCCCAACTCTGGGCAGCTATGTGAGTCACAAGCATCAGAGTATAACAGTGTGGTTTGTAATTAAAACATCTTCCCTGGGATGTTATCTACAATAACCAATATCTGGAAACCGTGCTCAACAATGAGGTATGGTTGAATAAATGATGGGACACCACACGATTATTAAAATGGTAATTATAGTATCCGCAGAGTAATGGAGAAATCAGTGATGGTAGAGTAGAAACTGATAAACAAGAAAAAAAAATACACGGAAACCACAAATGTAATTATTCCCATGCACTCTGATAAGTCAATTAATGATGGAGGTAGAAATTTAAGCGATTTTATTCTGTGCCTTGAAGTTTCTGTCTCCATCATCACTTGGAAACAAATGTTAGACATACATGAGTATAGTATAAGAATATATAAGTCAAGGATGGGGTGTGACTCAGTGGTAGAGCGTTTCCCCTTGCATGCGCATATCCTCAAGTTATATCCCCAGCATAGCAGAAAACACAAACAGGAAGTAACTTTTGCATAGTTTGAGGGTCATTAGTAATGAGAAGGTCAGCTGGGAAAGAAGGGAGCGTGTAGTATCTCTCATCGGTGCAAATATCCCCCGTGTTAGACACTCTAAATCTTTCCAACTGAGTTTTGATGACAGTGGTCATGTGTTGATAACCAAGGAAACCGAGCCCTGAAAATCAGTATAGAACTCACAAGCTACGAACTCTAGGCTCATACAAATAGCATGTGGGCTCCCACAAGCCTGGAGATCTCAGAGAAGGGCCAGGCCCACCCGGGGAAGTGCTGATTCCTGACTTTGGGGCACACAAAAGGCACATTGAAAGGAACAGTGGACAGAAATATTGGAAGGCTGGATTCTGTTCCTAGCCTGGCATTAAAGACCCACGACATTTTAGGAAAACCACTTAAACTAAATAGGTAATTTCCTCCCACCAGCTGGCCAGCCAACCCTCTTCACAAGAACACATTGAGATCCTGCTGGGTGGCAGTGTGGCGCTCGGCACTGGACCTCCCTGCTGTCTGCCCGAGCTTGCTCACAGGGGCGGTGGGAGGATAAAGGGAAATAATGTATGTTTCAGGCTGTGTGGAAATGCTGCACTAAATAAATATGAGCTATTATTAAGAAGCACGGAAGCATAGCTGGTCCAGAGCGTGCCACAATGCTAACAGCTGATTCAGATGGAACCAAAGTGGAGACAATCAGCCTCTAACAAAGCCAGGGGAAGACAAAGACCTCATTGAAGTGGGCTGCAGCTGACTTTTCCAATCTTGCCAGCTGGACACATTCGGGTTTTCACAGGAAGTGGTCTATACCTCCCTCAGCTCATCAGAGTCCTGGTCACTCTGCCCAGGACAGACATTTTCTGCCTGCACACCTGTGTCACAAACAGTCACCTCACCTACAAGGACTGTTCACTAAATGTTTATTAAATCTCAGTGTTATATAAAATATTATATATGCATATATATATATATATATATATATATATATATATATAAACAGATTTGATTTTATGTGGTTATATTCATCTGAGAGATAATGGAGAAAAATTTCCCTCTTCTAAAGCAACATTTATTTATTTGTATGTGTGCGTGTGTCATGTATATCTTATGACATGCATGGAGATATCAGAGGACAACCTGTGGGGGTTGGTTACCATGTAGGTTCTAGAGATCAAACTCAGGTTTCCAAAGCTTTGTGACAGGTGACCTTACCAGTTTTGCCTTACGACTTGTCCAGAGTTTCTGTGTCTTGATGGGTACTTCTTACTCAATCAAAATATGAACATGAGTTCTTCCAGTTGACCACTTACCACGTTTAGGAAGATATAAAATCCCATTTTGTTTAAAGAATCTTGCTAT
The DNA here is from genome assembly GCF_963924665.1 of Micromys minutus. Lineage (NCBI taxonomy): Eukaryota > Metazoa > Chordata > Mammalia > Rodentia > Muridae > Micromys > Micromys minutus. The sequence goes on along the minus strand of NC_137972.1, from coordinate 12,703,028 downwards.
GCTGTTCTGACCGGAACTTGCTATGTAGATCAGGCTGTCCCTAAGCGTGTAGTGGACCGACTCTCCCTGCCTCCCAAAAGCTGGCACTGAAGATGTACACAGCCACACTTGGCAGAATACTCTTTAATAAGAGTGATTTTAAATAGATTTTGCTCTTTGGTTGAATACGGTGTGTTGTCTGATTTGGTCGCAAACATGGTGCACTAACTTAGAATCCTGTGAATAGGCTAGAGAGGGGAGACAGAGAGACTGGAGAGAAACAAATAGAGAAGCTGATTGAGAGTCCCTCCATGCTGCTGTGCATCTTCTTGTCCGGTGACTATGACAAATGGGGCGATGGGAGATGAAGATGGAACCTAAGTCAAATCCTCAGTTCCTTCTTCCCTAGGACACGTGCTAGAAAGATCCCCCACAGCTATGACGTTTGATTTAATGAACCAATACCTACCATTTCAACCCTTTACTGCTTAGTAATTTAATAAGACAGTCATTTGCAAACTTGACATCCTTCCTGCAAACCCACATCCACATTGCGTACATCTTCCATCACTCATGCCATCTCCATGGCTACCGTCATCAATATCAATACAAGACTCTACGAAGTCGGGTGAAGAATGATGCAACTATAGTTCAATGGAATAAAATAGACTGTGAAGCATCGTTTTGCCCATGGCCCTGTGGCAACTCTCAGAAGTGATACTAGAGAGAAGATAATGCTGTGACAAACTCTACTCAGCCCTGAGCAGTCATCAGATGCAGATCTCCTGGGAACTGTCAATCCAGGGAAGAATGCTGTGTTTGCAGAATGGGAAATGAGTGGTTTGCATAATGTCTTACAAGGAGGTGGTAGTGAAGGTGTCTATCTCCCTTTGCAAAAACTCATCAGTGCTGACTTCTCTCTTCCTAATGAAAGACTCACCAGCCTGTCACAAAGGACCTCCAGCCTCAGCAAGCCATGCTTCACATCAGAAACTGGTGGCTGATCCTGCATATACTAACAGCCTTGTCATGTCAACTCCAACCTCTCAAAACATAGAAACTGGGACATCTCAGGCTAGGGAGGAAGTGCCTCAGCATCAATACTGGGAATAAATATACATACATACATACATACATACATACATACATACATACATACATACATATAACAAATTCTGTGTTCATGGATTTACCCTTCAGATATACTAATAGTAACTAAACCCTTTCATGCAGTCAAATGAAGCTGATCACTCTCTAAAGCACTCAGATCATGCTCCCCCTGCCTCTACACCTTAGCTTGTTTCTTATCTGTGACCTGAAATACTGTTCCCTTTAATCTCCAAATACTAATGGTTACGGGTTGAATTATATACCTCCCAATACACTATAGTCCTAAATACCAGTACCTGTGAATGTGACTTTATTAAAAAATATATTATTCACAAATTATCATATTAAGTTAAGGATATGTACATAGTAAGGTGTATCCTAATGCAATATGACCCGTGTCATCATTAAAAAAAGAAAAAAGAAAGAAAAACTCAGAAAGTCACTAACTGAAAAAGATGATAGAAAAGCACAAGAGAACAGACCTTTAAAAGCCAAGGAAAGCCTAGGATTACCAGAATTTAAGTTTGAAATACAGGGAAGATTCTTAAAGACCTTAACAGAAACCATTCTGCTAATGGCTTTATTTCAGACTCTGAGCATCCAAAACTGTGGGACAATAAATTTCTGTTGTTATGAGCTCCACACTGTGTAGAACTCTGTTATATAAACTCCAGAAACCAATACAATAATCAACTCTCAACATCCTACTACCTTCCAGAAAGGATCTCTGAGTGGAGCCCAGAATTTAATAAGCATTCAACCATAATTATTCACCCACTGGCTTACTATTAGATTCCTCCATGATAGGTACTGTTGCCTCCATTAAAGTACCAGCATGACATGACTTTAACTGTGAGCTTCTTCTAACCTTTGTGCGTGCCAATATTTATGTTTTCCTAGATAGATTTAAAATAACAAGTTTCAGGACAGGGACTATCTCAGGGCAGGCTTTACAAAGGAGGTAGTAAATTGTAGGCTAGCAGAATGTCTTACATAGAGGTTTTCTCCTTGACAACATGAAGAATCCCAATAGTAATCTGGATTTTTCTACTTGTGAAAGCATCTGGTTGGCCTCTTAGAACACACCAGAGGATCACTGTAGCATCCTTGGATCCTGGGGACAGGCATGAAGACACAACTGAGGAAGTCCCAGGTCCACTCCCTGCTTTGTTTCCCTTTCTAGACATACTTCTTTAAATGCTCTCACGGAATTTGTCAAAAATTCAGGTAAAGGACCCAGGCATATAGCAAGGAGCAGCTACAGAGTATGTTCCTATATGTTTTCTTCAATAAAATCACTCAGTAGAGTCTGGGTGGGCAAAGGAGGTGATATAGACCATGGGTGGTCCTCATTTAATCTAGAACAGAATCCTGGTGATGCCTTTCACTAGGATTTGGGAAGCTTCAACAGTGTTTGCTGGCCCCTTTCTATCTCTTTTTGTTACCATTCTCTTGTCATACAAACACTCATAACTTTAATATCCCCTCCTATGGTCATTGATTACTCAAAGAGGAAATGATCTCCTTCCCACCGCCTTGGGAATTTACTTAATGAATCCATTTGTCCTTTCTCTTACTCCACCTATCTCCCTCATTCACTCAGCTAGCCATCCAAGCCAGAATTTAGTCAATGCTCACGAGCTGATCACACTTTAAGTCCAAGAGTTTTGCTGGTATCTGATTGGGCCTTGGCAAACACTGCCAGTGTTGCACATGGCAGGGATCTGATCTTCAGCTCATCCTTAGAAACCTAGGGTCCCATAGGACCACGTGCACTTGGAATCCAGGGAGAAAAGTGACAGGCACCAGTAAACTCACAAGAGGCAGAAACAATTAACTGTCCGAGGGAGGAAGCAGGTGGATAGAAGGAGGAATCTCTCCCCTGTGTGTCAACTTCTCACTAGTAACACTGCAACACTGCCCAACACAGGGCAAGTCCTTGTTCTGGACTCCAGTGTTAATATACCAAGAAACACAGTTTCAGAATATTAGTGATGTCCTCAGTAGCTGTCATTGTCATGAAGATAGGCTATAGATAATCTTTTAAACAAGCCTGTCACTTCATCCATGAAACCATCCTGATAATCTCAAGAGGAGCCAATGTCTTTCCTCTTAACATTTTCATTTTTTTCTTAGCACCTATGTTATTATGTCTCATGTTTTAGTAATATGTTGATCACAATCTTTAGCTCTAAGGGCCCAAGGATAGGAAACACAGCCAGTTCTCTTTTTAACAACATCCCCCCGCCCCCGTGTGTGTGTGTGTGTGTGTGTGTGTGCATGCACGTGTGCGCATGCACATGTGAGTGTGCATATGCATGCATGCTCATGGGTGTGTATGTGGATGGACAGGTTTCCTTGCTGAGCACAGATGGGCAGGCTTACATGGCAAGCGCCCTTACCTGCTGAGGCACCTCACTGATGCCAGTTCGTAGTTCTAGCATAATAAATACAAGCAGGGTCACATTTGTCTGATGGGGTTAGCAAGTCAACCAGTAGATATCTGAAGCTTGTGTTCTTAACAAGTGCCGGCCATTGAGCCGTATTTGATCAATACTTTAAATAGAAGTGTCAACAGCTATAATAAGTTCCTCTTGTGTTCTTGGCTTCTATTTCTTTCCAGTCTCCAGTTTGCTAATGTGGCTTACTGGTCATATCTGTGGACCTGTGAACGTCATATCAAAGGCTACATAAGATGTCCCCTGAAGGAGGTGGAAGACGCCTCAGCTTATAAACCTTCTGTTTATGACTCTTTACATCTGTGGTTAAGGTAATTTACTGAGTTCTGTTTCTTGCATTCTCAAACCCTTGCTTTCCAGTTTCTCACCTAAGTCTTTCACTGCTGTGGCTGAATGTCCATTACTTCTATCTCCATACCTGAGTTTTGACCCTGACTCTCCTTTGACTGTCAGTTTCTATGTATCCTTGAACCCATCATTCACGACCACAAAGCTCAATAGAGAGCTTACCTCACTAGCTATGCCTAGGATTTCTAGTGCCCATTTCTGTGCTATCAGCTCCTTTGTCATTAGGAAAAAAAGGTCGATTTTTGTCCCATAGATTTTTAAGTCACTACATAATCCTACAGTCACTGAATTTGCTGTTAAGCACAACTGCCCGGCCCATGGCAGCCAGGAAACAGAACACATCTCTGTGTTGTGGCTTCCTCCTTTTTTGTCTTTTATTTCTATGGATCTTCAAGCTATTGAATGCTGCTGCCCACATTCAGAGTACATCTTTGACTTTTAGTTAATTCTCTCTGGAAATTTCCTCAACAAACATTCCCAGGAATATGCTGAAGGGCAGAATTAGTCAGAGCCAAGATGACTCCATGACAGGCTTCAAACTAGTAGTTTGGGAGAGTAGGCCTATGTTTCTATTTCTAAGAACTGGAAAAGTCTGAAATAAGTCAATGCCAAAGAAAACCACTCCTCATGGGCAGCCAGTCAGGAAGTTGCCCCACCACCTAGCCTGAGCCAACCTCATGGGACCCAATCAGGAGCTGTAGAAGCTGCTCTACCACCTAGCTTGAGCAAAGTACAGTTAATCAGCAAAAGTCCCCCCAAATTTCCCAGAACCTTAACTGATCACCAAGGTGTCCATACCCTTGGAGAGAGAACCAACCAATCAAGGGAAAGAAAGGTAGAAGTCTCTCGCTCCTACCCTAACAGACTTTAAATCGACTGTGAAAAGTCCACACCTCCACCTTCCATCATTATGTATGGTGGACCCCTGCATGCAGGTTCTCTGCTGAATAAACAGTCTTTGCTGCTGCATACTGTTTGAGTCTGGGGTATGACACTTTGCAAACCACAGGCCACTACAGTGCCTTACTTACTGATGCAGGTGTTTCTCCGTCTGAATGAGGTTGTAACCAAGACCAACCACCACAGTAATGTGTCTACTTGTGAGGCAGAGAAAAAGAAAAACCTTGTTAGAGTAGATGAGCATTTAAGTGAACTCACTGTGAAACACTAAGCATAATGTCTTGTCAGAAAAGATTTAAAATACCCGATAAGTCAATTATGCATCAAGGTAAAGTAGAATCTCTTGTTCTAAGTTCTTTATACAATCTGCAATGAGAATAAGGCCACTGAGTGGATCTAAACGTACAAAATTAAAGCATATGTGCCTTGGTTTGTATGAGTTGGAGGATATATATTAAAGTAATACACAGAATACACAACTTCATAGCACATAGTATGGTGTTTGAATGAGAATGGTCCCTATAAACTCATATGATTGAATGCTTGGTCCCCAGTCAGTGGAACTGTTTTGGAAGGATTAGTAGGTGGGGCCTTGTGGGAGAGGGTACAGCCTTCTTGGAAAAGGCATGCCACCAAGGGTGGGCTTTGAGGTTCCATTTCAGGTCTGGTGGCTCTCTCTGCCCATTGCCTGTTGCCTTTAGATCAGGATGTAAAACTTTCAGCTTCTGCTCCTCCACTATGCTTATCTGTTTTCTGCCATGATGATCCATGATGATCATTGACTGAGCCTCTGAACTTGTAAGAATGCTTCCAAGTCAATGCTTTCTAAGCTTCGCCTTGGCATTGGTGTCCCTTCACAATGTTAGAACTGTGACTAAGACAGAAAATGGGCATAACAGAAAAAAAAAGCTGTTTTATATATATATATATATATATATATATATATATATATATATATATATGTGTGTGTGTGTGTGTGTGTGTGTGTGTGTGTGTGTGTGTGTGTGTGTGTGGTGTGTTCACATGTAGTACATAGCATATATGAATGACATGGGATGTGCATTCTCATACTCATTTATTCTTGCATCTCAGCTATGGCAGACATACAGTCCTATGCATGTTATTTTTAAAAGACTTGCATGAAACATAAGATTGCAAAAAGGAAAAAGGTAACAGGATAGAAGAGGCATCACAGAAAAAATGTTAATCCAGAGGTCTTAGAGGGAAGCATTAATATCAAGCAAAGTAGATGAAAACATTCTAACCATAGTATAGATGCATTAAGGGAAATGCTTCAATTAGTACATAAAAATCACAAACTGATATGCATACACATAAAATCTCCAAGTTTTAGGATATATAAAATAAACACTGACAGTTATAAAAGTTAAAATCAAAATGGGGAAATGTTTTAATGTATTTCTCTTTACCACAGACAAATTTCTAATATAAATATGATAGCATAGGAGACATAAACCCAATTAAAACTTTGACTTAAAGGGTAGTTACAGAATGTTGTGTCAACTAATGCTAGAAAACTCATTCCTTTGGGGTACATAGAAGATTAACAAGATTTAATCATTTCTGAACTTTGAGTCAGTTTCAACCAATTTTAATAGATTGAAACGAAATCAAGAATGTTCTCCAATAAAAACACAATTAAGCCCAGAAATAAAAAGTAAAACTTAATTAGAATATACCCATATGATTAGATTTATACACACTTCTTAGTAATCAAAACATGTGCCTCAGCCCCTGCGTCCTGCCCCTTAATATAGTGTTACTTAGAACGTACTTTGAACTAAGCATGTGGTTGTTGGTATATGTAAACTGATTGAGATCTACCTTAGGAGAGTGTGAACCCTTCCGAAAAACATCCTCCCCACTGGTAATGGTGGAGAGTTCTGAATCAGGACCAGCCCAGGCAAAGACCAGGTCCTGCAGGGGAGATAAGAGGTTGGAGAGGAATGAATGCATCAGGGCACTGGGGTTGGGGAGTGGGATTCTTGCAGCCCGACTGACTGGCAGGCAGAGTGATTCTTTATTCATACAGAACTCAGCAGACAATGATAGAGTCGCTTACTTCATATCATTTTTCCCCCGGATACGTATTTTAAGGTCCTGTTGGTCCTGAGCTTAGTCATAATTGATAAACAGTGACAGAACAAAATTATCTTTTACAATCATTATCCCTCATCAACCCCAGAACCCAACTTTTAATAATGTAGAGGCATATTGTGGTTCTAAGGGCACTAGGCAGAAAGAGATCTTCAAGTAAGTCTAGGCATATTGTCAGGTCCCAAGCAGTGTATTATTAATGTAAAAGTCAGAGTGTATAGAAAGAAGAGGCTTTTAATCTGATCTGCCAACCCCTCTAGCCCACCAAGTCCTGCTTACCTTTGTAAGTTTCCTTTGCTTTGACTAACTTGTTCCTGAGTAAGTACATGGACACATATTCCAGGACTATCTTGGAGTGAGAGCCTCATAAGGAGATCTCTGGCATCTTTATTTGAATCATGACCTACAGGGCATAAGGAAGACCTTCAAGTTGGGCCAGATAAAGATAGCTCCCTAAAATCGGAGGGATAATCTTCTCAGGGCATTCCTGGGGACGTGTAGAGGCAGTACTCCTGGGGGAAGACATAAATGGTTCCTAAGGAAATGTCCATCAATCTGATATTCCAAGTTGTACAAATATTAAAACTACTGCCACTGCCTGCATGCTACACATGGAGATCAAGACAGAAAGTAGAAGACATGCAGCAATTACGTCGCTTGGCTCAGCTTTGGCAGATTGTTGCCAAGCAGCCGTGTTGGCTTGACTTTGGGTGTTCCCATTAGATATGGATGTACCAGGTCTGCATTCACAGAACCTGGAGCCCATGCCTGTTACCCATGCACAGGAGAGACTGAGGCAGGAGGGTGGGGTGTTTTAGTCTAGTCTGAGTCACAAGAAGCTCTGTCTCAGATAGATAGATAGATAGATAGATAGATAGATAGATAGATAGATAGATAGATTGATAGATGGATAGATAGACAGATGATAGATAGACAGATGATAGATAGATAGATAGATTGATTGATTGATAGATAGATAGATAGATAGATAGATAGAGAGCAACAAAGAGGAACCAGCGTGGTGTTAGTCTAGACTTTGTTTTCCTTCATCCTTCAACCCCAACATACATTACTCCTCTAGCATCATGGGATGCATTTAGGGAAATTGCACAGAGAAAATTATATAACCTAAAAAAAGCAAGGGCTGGGACAATATAAAGCATGTCTCAACTTTAGGAATTATGAAACAAGAAAATATGTAGAAGACATGATAAGACAAGAAAATGTACAAAACAAGAAAGCTAAAAATTGTATTTTTAAAAATATGAATAAATTTTTGATTCCTTAAAACTATTAATAAGAGGGTAGAGAGACGACTCAGTGCTTAAGAGTATTGTCTGCTTTTCCGGGGTACCTGGATTCAATTTCTAGTACCCACATGGTGGTTCACAAATGTCTGCAACTCCAGATCCAGGGGATTCTATGCCCTTTTCTGGGCTCCTCAAGCACCCATGTGGTACACAGATGCTTATGTGGGCAGAACATTCATACATATAAAATTAAAACAGAAAGTTAAAAATACAAGTGAATAACATTTTGTCTCTTTAAATATGAAAAAAGTTGTCATAGTAGTGACATAAATAGAAATATACAAGCAATATCAGGAATGAATAAATAGATATAGCAGGAATACTATATATTGAAATATAATCGAACTTATGGAAATCACAAGGCAACATGTTTGAAAACTAAGATTGACTGTGTACATTCCTAGGGAAACTATAACTTACCCAAGCCATTTAATACAAGAAGGAGATTCATAACTTGTTCTTTCACTATTTAAAAAAAAATTTCCTATTCAGAACTCTTGTCCCCAGAGGTTTTACAAGTAAATTCTAAACACATTCAAGAGAGACATAGTTAGAGTTTACATACATCCCCCAGCCAATAGCACAAATATACAGAACACCACCCACTGTGCTTTATAAAGTTGTGCAGGATCTTGACCCTACCCCTTAACACAGGCCAAATAAGGAAAGGGCATTACAGACCAGTCTCCTTCATGAGCACGACTTCTTTGGGGTCTAATTGGGAAAAATAAAACAAAACAAAACAAAAAAAAAAAAAAAAAAAAAAACAACTCATACATGATACAATTACTCCTGAAACGGAAGAGACTGACTGAAGAGTCCTTCCTGTGGGAAAGGGAACCCATATGTAATCATACCACAAGCATCAAACTGCATGCTGAAGTTTGAAAACTGCAAATCTGGAACCAGACAGAATTCCCACTGCTGCTGCTCCATCTTGGAGGCAGTCCCTTGGCAGCTCAATGAAACAGGGAAAAGGCCTAAAGGGGTAAGAATGGGAAAGTAGGCAGTGAAATTCTCACCATCACGGAGGATGTAATTATGGGAGAAAAAAATCCAGAGGCATCCCTGGGGAAGTTATTATCATTAATAAGAGATTGACACAGGTGTGGTACTCACATTCAATACTTAAGCGATAAGCTTAATTCATATAATTAGGCGGCAGACTGAAAACAAAAGAAAACACTGCCATTAGCTTTGCTACATGGCTTGATGATGTCATTGGGAGCAGATCTCAGTAAAAATGTCCATTGAAATACCCAAGCCGTATGTCTCCCAGAAATGTACACAAGGACCCTGAGAATTGCAAAGCCCTTCTAGATTTTATTTAACTAACCTACAGTTGCAGCATGCCAGGGATGGGTGTGACTCGTGCAATCACAGTAAGCCCAGGCCTACATACAATACTATGGAAGACTCCTTTGTTCTAGATCTGTGCCATGAACAGGAAACATCTCAGACACTAAACTAGAAAAGCAAACACGAAGTGCTGGGACCAAGATTATGAATGTGGCCAGTTCGTTTCTCCACAGAGATGTCATTTGGCCTATAAATTCTAGGCAAACCCAAACAGAGCCTCAGGAATCTATACTTTAATTCAGCAGGTTAAGTTAACCAGTTTAACATTTGTTACATTTATCAGTTTGTTTAGCATGTGTGTATGCATGTGCATGCGTGAGCGTGGAGGTCACGGGACAACCTGCAGCAGTCAGTTCTTTTCTCTCACCGTGAGGATCCTGCAATTTAACTTGACAGCAAACACCTTTGGTCACTGGGCCATCTCCTTGACCGTGCTTTAGACATTTCTATTAATGTGTGACGTGTGGAGAATAGCTCACATTGGCTGAGGCCTCAGGCTTAGATCTCAAACATTAAAACAACAACAACAACAACAAAAAAGACCCAAAAAGACAATCTGTTCAACAAACTCCTAGGGCAATGAGATAGGTGTCCATATGGAGGAAATAAAGTTGAATGTTGACTTCACACCATACGACAAAGATCCACTTAATCAGTGGTTTAAAGATGATAAGTATATAGAAAAATCTTCAAAGAAAATATGGGGAGTATATCATACTCAACAGGCTGGTATGGCTTAATTAACAGAAGCCCTACACGTGAAAACTCCATGGGTAAAATACTTATATCGATATTTTAAAACAAATACTCGGCCAGGGATGTAGTTAAATGATAGAGCACCTGCTTAGCCTGTTCAAGACATTGAATTGAATCTCTAGCAGCTGAATAAAATGAGCACATTTATTTTTTTAATTAAAATTATCAATCAATCAATTAATTCATTAATCAATCAATGAAACATGACCACAGTGGATTCTTTACATGCCCAATGGGAACATGTGTTTCTTTGGTGACTATTCTTTTGGTTTATTGGTTTGTGGCCATGTAGGAATTCTCTTTCATTTGTCAAATTTCACATGGTGGTTTGTTTGTTTGTTTGTTTTAGTTTAAGAGAGAGTTTATTCAGGGCATGGGGAGGGTAGTTAAGAGGGTAGTATGGAGAAAGAGAGAGAGAGAGAAGTAGAGAAGTAGAGGAATGGAGGCTGGCTATGTGCATGTGGAGAGATGGGGAAAGAGTGGGGGCAGGAAGGGAAGAGCAAGAAAGGAGCAAGAGAGCAGGAGAAGAGCAAGAGACTCACACTGTGCTTTATGTACTTTTTTGTATGTGCATATCCATACATCACACTTCTTCAAAGCAGTAGGCAAATCAAATGATTGTCTCTTTATGAACATTTCCATTGCTGAAAGCCAGGAAAGACACATGACCCACAGAAGTTGATGAATATAGCTCAGCCATGTTTTCTTTTGAGAAATACATAGAAAATAATTCCATAGAAGTCCAGTTGGGAAGCAAGAATAGTCAGTCTGCTTTAGTTGTGGAGAGGGGACTTGAACAGCTTGTTATTCTAGCTTGTCTATCAAGTGTCATTGGCTCAGAAGACTCATTTAACCACATACACAGAGGTCTATCAGCATATTTGGTACCTTGTAGGGGAACCAGCACCTCATAAGGACTTCAGAGAGTTGACATCTCAGTGGAGAGGATGAAAGGAGGAAGTCACTGATTTCAATGTGGTACAGGTTGGTCTAAGAGTGTGGTCATCTTGCAGGAAGAAGTGACACCACACACTATAGCTGTCTTTTGAAGGATGGTTATCAAACAAATGCAGATCACTGCACAGACAGCTCTGAAGGGTTTGGAGTCTTCCATAGCATTGTATGTAGGCTTGGGCTTACTGTGATTGCGCGAGTCACACCCATCCCTGGCATACTGCAACTGTAGGTTACTTAAATAAAATCTAGAAGGGCTTTGTAATTCTCAGGGTCTTTGGGTATTTTCTGGGAGATATATGGCTTGACTATTTCAATGGACATATTTTTATTGAATGCCTCCTGGAGGTCAATCAGCTCTAGAATTGTCAAACAAAGAAGGCCAAATGTTATAAAAGTAAAAAAAAAAATTCTGTTGGGGGTGGGAATGTGGCTCAATTGATAGAGTGTTTGTCTAAAATGCATAACTTCCTGGGTTCCATTCACAGTACTGTATACAAGAATAGGGCATGCCTGCTCTCCCAGCATTCAGCAGGGGAAATTGACGTTTAAAGTCATTCTTACCCAAACTTCACATTTGAGTCCCCCACCCCATCCATGTGACACTTCTTAAAAATAAAGAAACAAAAAGAAATTTTTCAGTTGAGTCCACAAAATGTGAAGGTCACAGCAGTGCTTCGCTGACCACACACACCATTAGAAGGACATCTCTGTGGTGTACTGGTCATCTGTGTTCTGGAATGGATCCGAAAGCCTGCTTCCTGTAATTTCACTTTGTGGACTGGGTTTAGCTTTCAAGGGTGTAAGTTTTTCTCCCCTTTGGTAGAACTGCTGGCATTCTTGGCTGATGGGTTTTTATAAGGAATCTTTTTGATAAGGTCGTTGCCCATGTAGCAGTGTCAAAAATAATCCTGCAAGAATCATCCAAAGGAAAAAGGTTCCTGGGGGACTCTTGGCTTACCTGGGAAGGGAAGGGAAACAATTGGATAATCTATTAGGAGGTTGAAACACTTGGATGAATGTCTGCATTGTTTCCATGACAACCCATCTGAGCCAGTTTGGGCAAGCTGTTGGCCCTCTCTGAGCCTTGCTTTTCTCAGCCTCGGCATGAGGAGGGACCCCTGTCTCTGCCTCTCAGTGATTATGGGGATGGAATGACTTGAATGGTGGGGAAAGGTTCAGGATGGAAAAAGCTTGTCTCAGACAAAGGAGTTTGTTTTTGTTACAGCTTTACCCTTTGGTGTGATCTGTTTTGAAGGTCTATTGTCAAGCAGAGAGATTATTAGAATTTAATTATTTAGCATTGTTTTTGGGTCTCTTGCAACATAGCTCCTTATTCTGTCTACTAAATAGCAAAGTACGACAACAGTGTTTTTTTGTTGTTTGACACTTAGCTTCCCAACCTAATAGCCTAATAGTCTGTTTACTTAAATATTTCAGAGCCTCACAGCATTTCAAAGAAATGTTTTAAAAAATTGGATGTGTGTGTTTGTGTGTGTGTGTGTGTGTGTGTGTGTGTGTGTATAAACAGAGTCACACTTGGTTTTCTGGGCTAGTGGTTGTTATTGATTGAATTCTACATGTAGAGGCAGAGAGAACAAATAAATACCAGCAGAAAAATAAGCATTTAGCATGACACAAAAATAGGAATTATTTTCAAAACTGCTAATCGGTGCTGGGCCTTGGTGGCTAATTTTACACCCATAATTTCACATCCATGTGCAAGCTGAGAAGTTGGGTATGGACAAGGACTGTCCCCAGGAAGCCTTTGGTCATTCTCAAACTCTGGCCAGCTGAAGCTACCTTCACCCTGTCTTGTTGTCAGGATTATGGTTCTGTGCAGCTTCAGAAACTGGACTTCAGGAGGCTTCCCCTGGCTTTGACTTCAAGATTTTCCCCACTCCTTTTCTTTTGTTCTACTTCAGCCCCTCTGACTGTGGTTCAAGGGGACACTTGATTAAAACGTTATTTTTGGCAAAACATAATTTCCTACATTAGAATACAAGAACCCAAGAGGGCAGCTTAGGCTTGGAACTGTGACTCTGTGACTCTCTTTTGGCCACTTGTGCCCAACAAAATCTGAGCAAGAAAGAAAGAGAGAAAAAAAAATACAGGCCACAAAAACGTCTCCCAGCTTAGATCAAAGATACAAGAACCCCAGGCTCCAAATCACTGTCTTCCTAGTTGGTTGACAACAGTCATAGTTATTGGTACTCAAAAATTGTTGCTTGGGTGACATATTTCAGATGGGGACAACTTAAGATAGGCTGTGGCCCAGGTGTTAGGCTCTAGGCAGGCTTTGTGGCAGGAATGTTACCAAAATGTTTGCCTGACCGGGCCTGTGTTTTCAGTGCCATGATTTAGTACACTGCCCAGAACATTGGATACCATCTCTGCTCTGAGGAGGCCTTGGGTCTTCCTCCCTCATGACTTTACAAGTAGTTTGTGGTTGGGTGGTAGACATGGTATCAGTATCTCATTTGCTTTTCCTGACAAGCCTTATGCCACTAATACATGCTTGCTGAGAGACTTTAATCCATTTTGCACATACCCAGAAAATGGTTTTATTTGTTTACATTGAATAATTGGGAGTCCCTTCCAACCAGTTTTGACTGATAATGGTTTAATCTATGTAACAGAGATTGAGTGTAGATAGCATTGGCTCATTTCTATCTTTCAAAAGTGCACGCTTCTTTGTTTACGTGGATGTGTATGTTCATGTGTGTGAGGGTATACACATGTTTGTGGGTGTGTGAATGTGTGCAAGACTGAATGTGAAGGTCAGAGAGCAATCTCTAGAAGCAACCTCTGAATGAGTCTCTGAGAGGAATTATTGCAATTCCTGGGTCTCATGGTGGTGGCAAGAAAACTAATACATATTTTTAGGTCAAATAAAAGTAGTGAGAAGTCCCATAGTTTATAATTGGACAGCAATATAACTAGGCAGGAGTGCCCGGCCATGACATGCTGCCTGTCTGTCTCCGGAGTTGTCCCTTGCTCGAGTGGTAAGTGTAGGCCACACAGGAAATACTCCAATGGCTCAGGCTGAAGAATGGAACTAATAACAAGTTACCTAATTCATAAATAAAGCTACACTGGTGCTACGCGCTGTATATACTGTTCTTTAGGATCGCTGACAAAATAAAAGATTAAAACAGTTTTAAAGAATCACCAAGATGTTTACAAATACTTAGACCTGATTTTTAAAAATTTATCAATGCTTTCGATTTTTTTCCTATTGTCTCCAAATTAGAAGGAACACCAAAATGGGACGCGAATTGGAAGAGAATAATCTACCCCAGAAAGCTTGACTTTTAGTGTCAAGAAGACATGGCCTTAAATTCTACTTTAATTCTTTATTATCTGTACCATCATTCAGTGAAATGACGCACAAGACTCTGTTATTTGCTCTAATCCACTAAGCTCATGGTCTCAATTTCCTGGACAATAAAAATACAGATGAAAGGATAAGTTCCTAAGGCTAAGATTGTGTTCTTTTTGTTTGTTTGTTCTATGAACGTCAGATTGTAAGACTATCATTTGTTGAGCTGAAGTACTTGTCTTTGCCAGGGCTTTACTGCCTCTATTTGCTAATCTAGGCCCAGTCCTGAAAGCTTCTAGGCCTAGAAGGTCTTCAGCATCAAGATTTGCTGCTGAATAAGCTTATTCCTTTCTTGTTCTTTCTGATCTCTGGCTATCTCAAATCCTTCTTCAAGCTGACTGATTCAGTATTACTTCTCTTGGCTTCTGACTAAAGTGCTCTTCTTGGCTTCAAACAAATTCTGCTGATCTGTTCCAAACTTCTGCCTCCTTCTTCTTCTCTGACTCCTTCTGTCTTCACCTGTGTCTAGCTTGTTTCTATAACCGTTCAAGTAAGACATCCTGTCCTTTTTTTTTTTTTTTTTTGCACTGCCCCTTAAGTAGCTTCCCTTTCCTCTCTCTTCTTGTGAGAGTTGGACATATCCTATTCTGTCAAATCTTTCTTTGATTCATCACTTTGTCTGCCACTCAACTAGTATCACTTTCAAACATGGCTGCTTCCATCTACAAACTAACTTCGCCTTCATTGTTTGGGATTAAAGCTGTGTGCTAAGGGTGAGCCACATGCCACAACTAGAAACAAGAGTTTTCCAGGAAGCCACATAATCTAGGGGCTTACAGTGTGATCAAATGCCCTGTAACAGCAGATGTGCAGCAAGACCTAGCTCTTGAGCTCCTTCAATCAATAGATAAGGAAAATAAAGTAGTCATGGCTGTGGAAAAAGCTTGAGTACATGGTAGGAAGAAAGATAAGGCAGTGCCTGTGAATAAGGCAGAGAATCAGTAAGTGTTAGAGACAGGATATAGCAGAGCTAAGATGGCCTGGACTTTCAGGAGAGAGTTTATTAAAGATTTTGAGGCATGTTGTCAATGCTAATATGCTGCATTGTGGGTTGCCCATAAGCAGACAAGAATGTAGGATATAATGCAAAGTGTATCAAGTCAAATTTCACATTGATCTTTGCTTGGCTTTGGAGGAATGAATAGGATATGCATAGATGCATTCACCCATCCTTCCACTGCTTCATCCACTAAGGGTTTGCTCATTTACCTGTCCCCATTCTGTGGTACCTTCTTAGCATTGGAGATACAATTAAAACAATTATAGAAGACTGAAAGCAAACGTATGAGTAGAACTCTGTAAGTCATTATGATGAATAGGAAAATGACGATTGGATACACACGGGAATACATTTGGGGACATACATTCTGAGTTTGTCACTCAATGACTATGCATCTTAGAGTAGAGGATAAACCCTGTCGTTTATGCACCTCTAGCCTCTTTTTCATTGATTTGAGGTTTAGTTAAATGATGCACTGAAGAGTCTGTGGGGTCAATTTTATGTGATACAAATGTAAATTTCATTTAATTGTGAATTAATCTATCATACTTACACTATCACAGCAGGTCAGATCTTTTTCATAATCCTGTTATAATAACAGTGACACAAACATTATTAATCTTCTTCTTTTTCCTTTTTGAAACACAGGACCATGGTAGACCCAGTACTCACTACATAGTTCTGGGTGACTTGAAGTTCACTTTGTAGTTCAGGCTAGCCTCAAACACACAAAAATTCTCATGCTTCAGCTTCTCATGAGACACTTTATCTACTAGCCCTGACTTTCTTCATATAGCTTTATTATGACCCTTATTTTCTAGCCTTTTCTCTCCTGTGGTAGTATCTCCTGCTTGTGTAGGCTTCAGAATCCTAGGGAAGACTAATAAAGATCAACCCTGCCTTTGGGAAGAAGAATGTTCATTAATGAAGGCTTTAGAAGAGAGGGCTGAGCTTTATAGAGAAGCCAGATAAAGGACAAGGGGTAAGGGTAGGGTTGGGGGTAGAGCACAGATGGAGAGCAAAGACAGATATAAAACTGAGAAGAGAAGTCATTAAAAGCAAGAGGAGGAAGGGCAGATGCACACAGCCCTGCAAGCATGTGGGAAAAGGTGCCTCACAATTCATACAGCTTATCTTCTTGATCTTCAATATTTCTGTGGATGTCTGAATAGAGAGAAGAATGTGTGTGTGTGTGTGTGTGTGTGTGTGTGTGTGTGTGTGTGTGTGTGTGTGTGGTATATGTGTATTTGTAACAACCATCTATTTATAGGCCCTAAATTATATGCCATGAAAGCCTCTCTGAGACAAGATGTGTTATTTGGCTGCCAGAAGGAGAAGTTTAAGGGAAGAGAAGCTTCTCGATTTCTTTCTTTTTTTTCTCACCCTGTCATGTCCACCAGGTTCTACAGTTAGTAGCAACTGCCTTCTAGGGTTTAGAATGAAACTCTAATGAAGGAGAAAAGAGAACTCTGCAGCTCTGACTCCGGGAAGGCGTGTCTCCACGGTGACTCCAAGCCTATCATCTTTCAGCTGCATAGAGAAAGCTAAGATCTTTTCTAGGTCCCCTATTTACAAAAAGGAGATTGAGGTTAACAGGACTGTCTCACCTGAGGCTACCCAGGGAACTCATAACAGAAGAACAGAAAGTCATCTTGTACAGTCTAGTTCACCCTCTCTCTCAATCAGGGATCCAAGCCCCCATTCCTATTTCCAGTTCCAACTGGTATGTATCACCTTGGTAGCCAAGGAGATTAATTTCATGTTCCTTCTGACTTCAGTGCAAAGCCCCAGCTCATCTCCACACAACCTTCACATGACCTTCAGGTACAGGGTGTTCTGTGTTCTCTTCTAAGCTCAGTTCATACAGAATAGTGATTCATGAAAAGTGGGCTTTGGATCACTGCCTGTGTGTCTGAGACTCACACAGGGCACTCAGTCTTAATGCTTCAGTTTCTTTATCTACAGAATGAAGACAGTTTTCTTACTTTGGTCATTTGAGACAGCATCTCAGGTAATTCAGGCTGGCCTTGAACTCCCTACGTAGCAGAGGATGACCCCGAACTCTAGGCTTCACCAGTCCCTTCCTGTCCTGCTTTGCCTCCAAAGAACCGAGATTGCAAGGCTACTTGGCTTAAAATGGAATCAGGAATAGAATTTTTTATAAGACTAATAAGAGAGATTGAATGAGGCAATGTTGGCAAAGCACTTAACAAACGTGAGAGTGATAGGCCTTCCACAGTTTATTCTTATCATTACCACCATCGTCACTGTGCTAATGCCTTAGTGGGTGAGAAAAACTGTCAATCTGAGAGCTCTGGTTACGAACACTGAGGGAGTAGGTGCTGTGCTTCTTCTTTCTTCATTGGAAAGACTTTTTATACCATGTATTCTGATCTCTCCTCCCCCAACTCATCACAGAGCCTTCCTTCCTCCCCACCAACCCAAATCCACACCCTTTCCCCAATCATTAGAAACAAACAGGCATCTAAAAATATAGAAGAACCAATAAGAGAATAATATTAACAAAGTAAAAGCAAGCCTGAATAGGACAGAGCAAATGTCCAGAACAACAAACCCCCAAGCCCCAGAAACACATCTGTATAGATGCAGAGAAACACACAGAAATTCCATAAAAACACAAAATCGGAAACTAAAATATAGGAGCAAAAGACCTCATAGGGAAGAAGAAGAGGAGAAAGAAAGAAAAGGAGGAGGGAAAGGATAGAGGAAGGACAGGGAGTAGAAGAGGGAGAATAGGAGAAGGGAGAGGAGGAAGAGAGGAAGCCCAAGCAAAGCATTATGAGTCAAAGAACAACAACAAAGAAACCACAACAAAAAACACAACCCTCCAGAAATGCCACTGAGTCACTGAGCTTGCTTGGTGTTGGCCATCTTCTCCTGGGCATGAGGCCTGCCACGTAAGTGTGGTTTTTCCTTTTTTCAGTTGTCAGAGATAGCATCTGGGTTAGATACAGAGGCTTTTATCTACTTCCCCTCCCAGCTCCGGGTTAAGCTTGTGCAGGCTTCATGTATGCTGTCACAGACTCTGAATTTATAAGAGTGCCAGTCCCACTGTATCTAGAAAATCTTGTTTCTTTGATGTCTTCCATTCCCAGCAGCTCTTAAAAACCTTTTTCCCTCTTCTGCACAGTTCCTTGAGAGCTAGGGGGAAGGATTTTATGGAGACATCCCATTGAGGAGTGAGTGTCTCAAGGCCTTTGACTCTTCACACTGTTCAGTTGTGGGTCTCTGTATTTGTTCCCATCTACTGCAATAGGAAGCTTCTCCGATGAGGACGGGGCAAGACACTGATCTATGAGTGCACAGAACGTTTGTACGAGTCATCTTCTTGCTATATTATTTTAGCAGACAGTAATATTTTTTCTTTTAGGACCATGGCCTATCTAGTCGCAGAGTCTTAGCCAGTTAAGCAGAGTTGGGCATGTGTTATGTCCAATGGAATGGAACTTAGATCCAATAACTTGGATTTTAGCTTGTTATTTTCACAAATATCATTGCACAAGTGTATCCTGCAAGGCAACCCTTCTTAACAGACCTTTATGTGCAGCACGTTGATGGGGATTAAGGATGCCTACAGCCAGCAAAGCAGCTTATAAAGAGTCTAATTGAGGATGTTTGTAACAAGGAAAAACACGAAGTGGGAGGGCTCAGAGCCAAGTGTGAAGGTCAGCCAATGACAGGTAGAGAGGGTTGGGTCTTATACAGGAAACACATGCTTTCCTGCCTTCCTCTCTTCACAGGCCCTTGTAGGGGACAGACAGATGGTTTGCCACATCTTGCAGCCTGGAAGACCTTCCCATCTTTTGCTCCTACCCTCAATGCTGTCACCGAACACTTGTGTCTACCTTTCTATTTGGTCCAATGACTTGAGAGCAGGTTTTGATTGTATCTCAGAGAGGACAGTGTCCTGTTCAGGTACTGGCCTGCAGCTGTGACCCTTCTGTGTCTTGAGGAGGGATGGCTCTCTGCTTACATGACAGATGCTGTTTTGGGCACTCCCTCATTCAGACACACCTGCACACTTGATACAAAGCTGAAGTTCTAGGTATCAAGACTATTTGACTTAGGTTTAAGATGAACAGTGTGTTCTTTTCTCCCTTTCTAGGACCTCATCAATCCTAAAAATTCAAGCATCAGTGGGTATGTGGAAATTCAGAATCTAAGTATAACAATTTATTCTACAGCCTTTGCAAACAATCCCATGACAGGGTTATCACACATATTTCATATCACATACTTTAATCTCCTATAAAACTTTCGACAGTAGTTAGAACTTAGTAGGTTTCACTGGTTCTAATAAATAAAGTTGATTAAACGAGAATGTAGACAGTGCTCTTGGGAGGTCTCAGCTGTGTTAGTTAAATTAGTATGTGGGCCTCACAAAATTCTCCATGAGGCACATTGTAGACATTTGATTTCTAATTCTCCAAACAGTTCTGAAAGCAGGTATTCTTTGTCTCTAAGAGGTGTAGATCAAAGTTCAGTGATCAGCTCAGTTCAACAAATGGGTACAATGTAGGATAAGACTGTGGCTTTCCGGGTTTTCTGTTCTTGCTCCTTATTTCATTTTATTTTATTTTATTTTTTGATCTTAAGTGCTGTTGTTGTCAGGCCTCCACCTTTCCTGGGTCTGGATCCAGTGCAGTTTTCTGGAGTCCTGAAATGTGTTACTTTCTATTGGTAGAGTGGGGGCAGTTCCGGACATGCCCACACACATGCGTGGCAGAGGGTGCACAGATGTCGCTTCCCCTGGGAGTCCTTTCGGCATTCTCAGAGTGGGGTGCCGTTGGCAGGCTGCGAGCTGGCAGGGCCTGCGTGGGAGCTGCCGAGAGCTTGGAAAGTGGGAGGGGGCTTTTCTGTTACTAAGCGAGGCTCTAAAAGCGGTTGTCAAGGAAGAATCCATCCCTTCCATAAAAAGAAGTCTTTCCTCTTCCTGCCGGCCAGAGCTGCCATCAACAAGGAGACTGACAATTTCCCTGACCCACCTGCACTGTGGCAACCTGGAGGTCTTCAAAAAGAGGGGCAGGATGGCATGTACTCTTTGATAAGTGGATATTACACAAAAGGTTCAGAATATGTATGATATACCCTACAGAGCCAAAGAAGTTAAACCAGAAGGAAAGCCCAAGTAAGGAAGCTTGAATCCTATTTAGAAGGAGGAAAAGAGTTGTGGGCGGCAGAGGAAGGGAGGGTAAGGGGAGGTTGAGGGTAATAGGGGGACAGGATCAGGCATGGGAAGAGACAGGAGAGAGTCTCAGAGGGCCAGGAGAGTGAATGGAAATATGCAGCTGCTGGAGGTAGTTCAGAGGAGGAAGTCCCAGAGGCTCAGGATGAGATAGGCTCACAAGAGTTAAATCAGGTAACCTTAGCCCCAAGGCACAACAATGGAAATATGAAAACTGAAAAAACCACTTCCAGTAGATAGACAGGACCCCCAGTGGAGGGATAGGAACATCAACCCACCTAGAAAATCCTCTCAGATATGTGGAGAGAGGTGTCCTTTGGGAGCATAAACAGCCACAGGTACAGTCACAGACTTTCAGAACTCATGGCTCATCATGCACTTTCACTGTGGGTTTCCTGTTAGAATATTTCAAACAGCTATTGGGTACCTGGGGCTGCCTAAAGTGTCTTCATTATCTCACGAAGACTTTGCAGCCGCATGAGGTTTGTTTTATTATGCTCATTTCTGCAGATGAGGCTGACAGTTATACCATTTGCTCAAAGCCCAAAAGCTTGCTGAGATGATCAGTCAAAGGCCTGCCCGGATCCTAAAACCATACTGTCAAAAGAAGCAGTTAGCAGCTGCTCTTTGTGTTTGGGCACTGTGCTTAGGCGCTGTGTTCAGAGCAAGCAAACGTGGGGACAAGGGGCTTCCACTTATTGCTTTGGAACAACTTACAATGTACTGGGAAAGACATATATAAAAATCAGTTCCTACCGTAGAGTGGTGGAATATGTCTGTCATTCTAGCCCTTGGTAGATAGAGGCAGGAAGAGCACAAAGTTGAGACCAGCCTGGGTTACAAAGTAAGAGTCTGTCTCAAACCAACCAAACATCCCAAAGGAAGATCACAGCTACCATGACAATAATGACAAAAAGCCATTCAGTGTGATACTGTTTTACAAGTGCCCCAGCAGCAGAGAGAGCAAAAGAAAGGAAGCTTAAAACCTACCTGAGATAAAAGCCCAACAATATGCACGCGTTTACCATTAAGCAGGGCACAAGAAAGAAGACGCTTCCTAATCAGTGTAACTTCAGGCTGGGGGCAACCTCCCCACATCAGAGCAGGTTGGGCTGTCTGCTATAATTTTACCTTTCCACTTTGTCCTCTGATGGAATAGTCATTACATGTTTTCTAGCCACATCCTGTGATAATGTTTAATCCTCCCTGGATGCTTTGCTCTGTTGGCTCTACCTCAAAGTCAAGAACATGACACAATGCCCGGGAGGAAATTTAGGTGTTACTCAATGGGAGGAGGGCATGACGGGGGAGAAGTATGTCCAGACACCAAAGGTCCATTTCCTGAGTGTTAGTTATTGTATATCAGAGATAGACGCCTGAAGTTCCTGCCCTCTAGCTGAGCCTCAGATGCTAGGAAACACAAGAGATGCGAGAACAAACGTGTGGGAAGCCTGGGCATGAGAGGAAAAGGAAGGTCATTTCTCCTCTATAAATCTCTGCATCACTGGACCCTGGATTGGCTCATTGATGGTGAGTTTTATAGCTAACACTTAAAGCTATAAAAAGGTTTTACTTTTGAAACTCCCATGAGACAAATGTATTTTTTTCTATTAAGAGTCTGAGTTTTCTAGGCCTCAGCCACTGAAGTTATTGTCCTTTTGAGGCACCATTCGAACACAAATTGTCTTAGACACACACACAAAATATAAGTCAAGGATCTTCCCTTGAGAGAGCCTGATCATCGGATGATCCTTGGTTAGTGGAATCTGTGGGTATGTAACCCATGGCGGGGGGGGGGTGGTGTTGAGAGGCAGCTATGTTTTCCAGCAGAGGCACACATCTGTAACTGCATTCTGTCTCCACTGTTGTTGTTTAGAAAGTTGTTCCTGCATATCTGGTCAGGATCCTTCTGCCAAACGTTGTTCAAGAAAACTATGGCATTCCATGCCAAACGGGTCAGAGACCTGGGGTAAAACCCAACACTAAAAAATAAGTATGAATATAATTATTTCTAATGATATTCCACTGTTCTCAAAGATCAGAGTCCTATCTAGTCATCATCACAGAAACTTTCTCCAGCAGCAGATGAGAACATATGTACCAGATCTACAGCCAGACACTACAGGGAGAGAGTCTAAAAGGGAGGTTTCCAACAAATTCCTCCCCTCATAGCTCAGGGAATCCTGCAGAAGAGTACACTGGATGATTGTAAGAGACAGAAGAGTTAGAGAACACCAGGAGAAACACATCCCTCTGAATCAATTAAGCAAGATGCATATGAACCCACAGAGACTGAAGCAGTGGGCATAGGGCCTACATTACTCTGTACCAGATCCTGTGTATGTGTGTGTGTGTGTGTGTGTGTGTGTGTGTGTGTGTGTGTGTGTGTGTATCAACTTAGTACTTTTATTGGGACTCCTGACCGTGAAAATGAATGGATCTCTGATTCTTGAGCCTGCTCTTGGGACTTTGCTCCTCTAGTTGGGTTGCTGGATCCAACTTTGATATGATAGCCTTTGCTTCATCTTATTGTATTTTGTAATATTTGGAGCTGTGAGAAATAGATGGAGAGGAATATATATTCAGAATATATTGTATTAGAGAAGAATCTATTTTAGTAAAAGAAAGAAATGAAGAAAGAAAGAAAGAAAGAAAGAAAGAAAGAAAGAAAGAAAGAAAGAAAGAAAGAAAGAAAGAAAGAAAGAAAACTAACATTGCTGGGCATAGATGACTTCAGTATTTTGAATTTCTGGATAAAGAATTTGAGTAAAGAACAAACTAAGACTTAAATCTAACCAATCAGAATCCACCAGATCTAAATGTGAACAATTAAAACCACCAGCTAATATTAACTGGGCTTTCCACCAGATCATACTATCCCAGCTCCTTTTAGATAATCCTATTACGGTTTTACTTTCCAATACTAGAAATTGAACCTACAGCCTTGCATATGTTAGTCTAAGAGCTACATCCCCAGCCCATTTTCTCATTTTCATTTAGAGATAATACCTCACTAAATTTCCAAGGCTTGTCTTGAACTCACTACATAACCCATACAGACCTTGAACTCATTATCTTCCTGCCACAGTCTCCCAAGTAGGTAGACTCATAGAGCTCTGAGAACATCTTCTGGCTTGATTGCTTTTAGGGACACACTCTTTCTGAACACTCTGCCTAGTTTGTATTTCTTCTTTCTATGTGACAGTTGCTCAAATAAATCCTACACTGTACCCTGGCCCTGCTGAAGCTTTGCATCTCCTAGAAATCATCAGAAGATAGCTTCTCAGAATCAAAAGCTTTCTGACAATCTGAAAGCCCATGATGAACAGATTCTGTGCCCTGCCAAGGACTTTAGATTCAACTGATCTTGCATGTGAAAGATCCTGACCTGGTTTAATGCTCCGGGAATACCAGGACATAGGAAGGGTTGAGATGAAAGAGGGTGAGGGTCTGGGGTACACACACAATTTTGGATTTCATCTCTCATCTCTGTGCTTCATTCAGCATCCTGGCTTAACTCTGAATCTAGAAATGGGGGCTGGTTCAGGGATTTGTGAACCCAACCAAAGCCAGCTGAATGGCTCATGAGATCTGAATCAGCCGGAAGCAAGTGTTCCCAGCCCCAGAGCCCATGTCTCAGTTCCACCTGGCACTGCCAATTATCTGTTCCTCTGACACAGGGTGGATTTTTCCCCCTTCTTCTTCATTCCCTCCAAATAGAACTATAATTAAATCCAAAATTATACTGGAGACTCTATCGTCATAGCAAAAGCAGAACACAATGTCTGCAGACAAAAACACTCTTTCAATAAAAATTAATTATGTGCAGCTCATGTCCCAGTCTGATGGTGGCACGAGGAATGCATATGGAGGCCTGAGGAAGAGCTCAGCTGGAAAGCACTGCCCAGAGCGGCTCACTCTTCCTAAAGCTCCCTCTGCATAGTCCTCATCTCCATTCAACACACACACACACACACACACACACACACACACACACACACACACACTTTATACTAACTGCTGACAGATGCTCTATTCTCATCCTTCATGGTCTGAGAAGTTGCAGTCAGCCATAGGCAGGACTAGGGGAAATAAAAGGGAAAGAAGAGAAGTCAGAAAAAAAGTGACCTGTTGTTTTTATTTAATTTTTAATTATGAGAGGAAATATTCTCATAATTAGGAACATATGCAGCACATGCTTCCAGACACAGCGAGTGTGCAGGTGAATGAAACTTTGGTGGGGGGGGATGGAGCCTGGAGCTCATGCCCATCATAATAACCATGAGATAGAACCTGTCTCTTAAGAGTTCTTCCAGAAATTCAGAGCCTGGACCTGAATACAATGTAGTCAGACAGCATTTCTAAAAACAGACACAACCCCTGTAAAAGTATAGTGATAAACCAGAAAGACACGGAGAAGCAGGGTGGGAGCATCTCATCTTAGAAACCACAAAGAAAGGGGGAAAATGCACACAAACTTGCTGGGAGCCAGCCCTGACTATTCTTACTTCTTGTTGGTTCTTCTTGGGGCAGTGGAGGAGGAAGAGCTTGGTGTGAGTAAGAATCAGTCTTATGAGATACCTTGAGTTGCTAGTTAATAATAATGCACATACCTATCTTATGTCTAAGTCACTTGCTTCAGTAGCTGGCCTGACTTCTGAGTTCCTCTAAGCTTAACACCTCATCTTAAAACATCAGGGAATCAAGTAAAGTAGTGTTGGTTTCCTATTTCCACAGGAGCTGTAAGGCTCCAACCTTTAGCCTGCTAGCTGAAGTTGCATGAAGGAAAAGGGACACTTTGAAAAGTGATTTTAGCCTTTATTTGTAAGTTCTAAATGGTTTTCTAAGAATGTTCTCTAATAAAAGGGGGTGTCGGTGGCCGCGTTGCTCTTTGTCCTTAGCACTTATACATCTTTCAGAAAACATGATCACATGTTAAAAGGCTCATCACTGATTTACATACAAATTCAAAACATAGAGAGAACGAGGAGTTCAGAACATGTATACCCATTAGGAGTAATTATCTGGCTAAACATTCATTATCTGCCACTAGGTCTACAGGTTCATGGAGAGTTAAAAACCATAACTTTGAGGACGAAATTGTGAAATTTTGTATAAATAAACCCAGTAAGTATTTTATCTTCTGTCTTTGCACCTATGGTAAATCCTTAGTCCCCTTTCGATGACCTTTGGTTAATGGTTTTACAACCTCTTGGGATGTATTCTAAGTTGCAGATACCTGCTTTCTATCTCAGAAGAAATTAACTCGTGACACTTGAAGACTGGCAGAGTTCTCATTGAAGTTTTGATATCAGAGAGGACTTAATAGCAGTCCTATCATAAAAAGTTTAATAATTACTAATATAGTTTTAGAAACTTTTATAGGACCAGCATTAAAAATTAGAAAATTATCTATTTGTCTATTTAGCACCATTTCAAGACAGTACACGTCTTCATTGTTCTGCAGAAATCTGCTCAAAAGGGTGGGGGGGTGGGCTAATACCTAATGAATGTTTATATATATATATATATATATATATATATATATATATATATATATATATGTACAAACGAACTATATATACATACATATACATATGCACACAGGAAAAGCATATTAATAGCAGAAATATTTCTTAAAATAAAATTCTCCTGGGTCTTGCTTGCAGAAAGAAATCTGTCATTAACTAAACAGTCTATGGCAGAACCATTTCAGGAAGATCATTTGTTCATTTTTAAGCATCTCCTTGTTGACTCCTGGCACAAACCTAAGAGATGAGAGATGGGGTAGATATTGTGTTAGCTTTCCATTGCTTTGGCACATACCTGAAATACCGAGTTGAAAATGTGGAAAATTTAGTTTGCCTCATTGTCTCAGAGGCCTCCGTTCACAGCCCTTTAGTTCTATTGCTGTGGGCATGTGGTAAGAAAGATAATTTTGGAAGGAAGGGCATACTAGAATAGAGATGTTTACCTATTGAAGGCCAGAAACACAGAGAAATAGGAAAGAGCCAGGATAACATACATTCTTCAGTGCACTGTTTGAGGTCCACTTGAATTAAATAAAACTCAAATACCAAGTCAATGCAGGAAAGAGGTTTCTCAGGGACATAGAACAAACTAAGCTGAATTCTACCCTGAGCCACAATGCTGTAGAGCTTTTAAGTACAAAAATCACAAGAGGTGCAAACATTTGTAGCAAGTTCTGG
The DNA here is from genome assembly GCF_963924665.1 of Micromys minutus. Taxonomy (NCBI): domain Eukaryota; kingdom Metazoa; phylum Chordata; class Mammalia; order Rodentia; family Muridae; genus Micromys; species Micromys minutus. The sequence goes on along the minus strand of NC_137972.1, from coordinate 12,675,938 downwards.
TTCAGATCCAATCAGGATTCAGGGATGGCGGACTTTTCTAGGAACATTTTTTTGGGGCACACTTATTCTGTCCTCATTGGATTTACAGTTTACTCAACAGTAGAATGTGAACTTCAGAAAGGGGAAATGAATAGAGGCTATGAAAGGGTTTGTGGGATAGCCCTGGTGAGGCTCTTCTTCCGGCTGTAATTTCTCTTCACCCTGTAGATAGAAGATTAGATAACATACGACATTAGACTTGGTGATTTTGTTGAGTCTTCTCACATTCCCCACTGGTAGAGTCTGTAGGGTCTCACTGGATAAACATTCTGTCGTTCCCATGGCAAACACATCTACTACTATAGATCTCAACAAACATCCACAGAAGTGAGAGCTACATGACAGGTAGGCAAATGGAAATGGCGGTGGAATTCCACTCTTTTCTTCCTGCTTATTTCTGTTGAGACAAGCTCTTTCCCACCAACTCCTGACATGAAAGCTTAACAAAAACCCAAACGCTTTGGGGATGGAAAGATGGCTCAGTGGGAAAGAATACTCCCTGCTTTTGCAGAAGAACTGGTCTCAGTGCCCTGCACGCATAGGATGGTTCACAGCTTTCCGTTAACTTCAGTTCTGGGGGATCATCTGCACATAAATGCACCTACATGCCCAAGGAAACACATGTATACAAATAAAATAAAGCAAATCTTTAAAATCTTTAAAAATCCAGATCTCTGGTGAGAGTTAATTTATGTAGCTGAAAACACTGCCAAAGTCTTTCTGACACCAGGAACTAAGCCATTAGTACTTGTATTTCAAGTTCTCATCAGACAAGTAAGACAAGAAAAGCAAGTATCAGAACTGAATATAAAAGACTATAGTTATGATCAATTACATATGGCATAACACTTTATGTAAGAAATCTTCACATTTTCTGTATAATTTTTAGATAATTACATATGAACTGTACAGATTATCTATTTAAATTAAAAAGTAAATATAGCAAGAGCACTGGATTCATTGTCAATATAAAGTTGCTTATATTTACATACTCTCAGTTATTTTTAACAGAAAACTTTAAAACATTTAAAATATTTTATGGTCTGTATTTTATGTTAGTGATATTCCTCATTATTACGCTATAACTTCCTGAATTATTTTACTTTCAGTCTATGTCTTTAAAGTATGTCTTTTGCAGAATGCAGGTTGGATTCTGTTTTGCCCTCCTATTTGATAATCTCTGCATTTCATCTATACTGCTAACTCATTTAGATTTAATGTAATTTAGCAATGACTGTTTTTTATTATTTCTTTTGTTTCTGAGATTATAATTCTCTCACCCACTCTGATTTTTTTAAACTTAGGAAATGTATGCTAATTAAAAATGATTGTTCATGTTTGTGGAGTACAGTGTGATAAATTTAGTGCATGTATGTGCCAAATCAGTCTAATTAATATTTTCTTCAGATTGAACATTTAGATTATTTTGTGCTTGAAACCTATGTATTCCTCTCTTTTAGCTCTTTAAAAAATTGTGATTTCTAGTAAACTACAGTTTCTGTATGATGCTACAAATCAGTAGAACTTGTCTTCATCAAAATGCACATTTTTAACTTAAAATTAAATTAATTAATTATTATCATTATTGGTACACATGAGGACAAGCACACTTGTTCATGAGCACATACAAACACACACATACACACATGCACACACACACGCAAACACACATGAGCACTCCATAGCACACATGTGGAGGTCAGATGATACGTTTATGAAGTAGTTTCTCTCCTTTCTTTCTTTCTATCTTTACATGGATTCCAGAGGTTCAGCTCAAGTCTTCAGGCTAGGATGGTAAGTACTCTTACCCAATGCATCATCAGTAGCTTCAGAATTTCTTAAGTTAAAAATTTGTAAACATCAAAACTATAAAATATTAATGAATAAGTCTCACCAAATTGTGCAATTCCACTCTTATGTGCCACAAAACAATATGGAAACAAATCAGGAAACCCTAAGAATTAAAACTAACGCCATGTGCCTGTACTAAGCTATTACATACATACAAAGTCCCCTTAAGAAATCTAGAGGTTCAATAAAATTCCACAAAAAAATTGGTCAGGGTTGTATGTCCACATGTGGTACCAATTGGGTAGCCAGATCTAAAACTTCTGTGGCTGTAAAAGTTGACAAAGACAGACAGAACACTCTGTAAACTCAAACCCGGACTCTAATGTGTCACGCCTCACTATATGGTAGCTGTATTAAGTCCCTTGTGATGTTGGGATAAACAAGTAATCATCTACAACAGAATACATACAGTTCAGAAGCAAGTCACATGCAGGCTGTCACTGGAATCATGAAAGGGACAATGTGGTGTTTTATTTTATCTGTTTGTTTTTCATTATTGTTGTTTTTCTGAGATAGGGTCTCACATAGCCTCCAAGCTGGCCTCAAATTTGTGTAGCTTAGAACACCTTGAAATCCAAGCCCTCCATCTTTCCAAGGGCTGAGACGGCCATGCTGAGGAACACCATGCTGGGTGTGGTGACATAAATAAGAGATGTGTCCTCTAGGCTCACATAGTTGAGTCTGTGGAGGAAGTATGTCATTCAGGGCAGGCCTTAAGAGTTCACAACCCCATCTCATTTTCAGTTCGCTGTCTCAGCTTTCTGCATTGGTTAGTGATGGGGTCTCTCGGCTTCCTGCTTCAACTGCCCACCCCTCCCCAACCACTGTAGACTCTTCTAGAACTGAAAGCTAAAGGCAAGCTCGTTCTTACTAAGTTGCTCTTGGTCATGGTGTTTTCTCACAGCAGCAGAAAAGCGACTGAGAGACTTGGTGAAGGAAAGGTGATAAGCGGCACTGAATTAGCTAGAAATCTAACTGAGGAAAAAAATGTTTTACTGTAACTAACACTGCAAACCAGAGGTCAGTTACAAAGATTATAGGTCTAAATATGAAAGGCAAGAATAAAAAATATGCGACTGGATGCTATTAATGATACTCTGCTAGACTTGTAGACAGAAACTGTCTCCTGAGAGGCTTCATCAAACAGATAGAGTCAAATGCAGAGTCTCACAGCCAAACATCAGGCAGAGCTTGGAGAGTCTTGTGGAAGAGTGGGGAACAGAAGTAAACAACCCAGAGGGGTCAAGGACATCACAAGAAGACTTAGAGAGTCAACTAAACTGGGACCACAGAGGCTCACAGAACCAGGGACACCAACCAGGGAGCACACAGGGACTGAATCTGGATCCCCTATATATGTGGTACATGGGCAACTTAGTCTTCATGTGGGTCCCTAAAAAGTGGAGTGGGGGTTCTCTTGGTCTCTGTTCCTTGCCCTCCCTCCTACTCCCTTTCCCCTTCCCCCTACCTGGACTTTCTGGTTGAGCCTCTATGGGAGAGGATGTGCCCAGTCCTGCTGGGATGAGATGTCCAGGGTGAGGTGGTACCCAAGGCAGGGGTTCCTTTCTCTGAGGAGAAAGGGAGGAGGCAATGGGAGAAGGGAGTTGTAAGGATGGGACTGGGAAGGAAGGGGGTAGAGGGACTGTGATTAGGATGTAAAGCAAATATAAATAAATAAATAATAAGAAAAAATGAATAATCTATAAGCCACTTGGAAATATTTTCATCATCCTGATGCTGACACTGAACCAGTAGAAAATAAAATGCCTTGACATAAAGGGAAGGCATGATAAATTGATATTTAAAAATTAATTCCTTTATTTATCAAAATCATGGGTTTGGTAGTATACTCCAAGCCCTTTGGAGGAAGAGGCAGGAGAATTTTTACAAATTAAGGTCAGCCTGATATATATATATAATTCTAGTCTATCCCAGGGTAGACAGAAAGACCTGGTCTCATAAAAATAAACCAAACAAAAATATTCCCAGAAAAATAAACTAAGAGAAGGGGAGGGAAACCAGAAAGCAAGAGAACATACGGACAATGTGCTTCCTTCCATATCTTTTATAACTCCAGATTACAGGAAAAATCACCTGAAATCCTACAGGGTTGCCCTTCTCCTCAACCTTTCCCTAATTCAACCACAGGGGTCCCTGACTTCAGAACATTGGTTGGGTATAAGTTTCTGCTTCTGTCAGTTGCTTGTTGGGCCTCTAGGGCAGCCAGGCTAAGCTTCTGTCTGTAAGCACACCGTACCATCAGTAATAGTGTCAGGCCTTGAAGTCTCCCCTTGAGATGTGTCCCAGTTTGGGCCTTTTCCTCAGTCTCTTCTCCATTTTTTTGTCCTTGTAGTTCTTTTAGACAGGAAAAATTCTGGGTCAGAGTTTTGATTGTGGGATGGCAACTCCGCCCCTCTACTTGATGCCCTGTCCTTCTATGGGAGGTAGATTCTTGAGGCCCCAGAGTGTGGAGAGGCCTGGCAGAGTGGGGGGTGTGGACATTCGCTTGGAGATGGGTGGGGAGGAGGAATGGGATGAGGAAATAATGAAGGGTGGACCAAGAGGAGGAATAAAATCAGACTGTAAAAGATTATTAAAGATGATAATAATAATAATAATAATAATAATAATAATAATAATAATAATAATAATAATAATAATAATACTCACCTAAAATCAATTACAATCACAAAGAAGACAGATAAATGGTTATCAGGGGGAAAAAAAGAAAAGCATTGAACAGGAATTACACGAGAATTTTAACATGTCTTATAAGCATTTGAAAAGAGAAAGCGCTCAAATGTACCCCAGATTAATGAGGTTTATGACTATATATCCAGAACAACAGAAATGAAAACTCCAGTAGAATTGGTGTTCTGTGTGAAGCACTGTTGGGGTGACTGGATTACTACCACTCTGGGTGGCATCCACTAACAATGCATCACACAGCCCAGACATTCACTCTTCCCTGGATAGGACAAACATGCCAGTCTGTGGGTACCAGGAGTTCATGACTTAGATCTTCATGTGCTTAGAGCATCTAGTCTCCTGAAAACGTGATCAATCCTAAATAAAACCTAAAGCAGCCAGGGTGAATGTTCCAATGCTTACAGGACAGGATATTTGCACAGACTTGCTATTGAGAGCTAATGGGTGAATATTAAATTTAAGTGTGAGCAAGGCAAGGTGAGTACCAAAGCATATACATCATGTGTATACATTTTATGTATAGCCTTCCATCCACATGACCTCATTTTACATTATACTGTTAGAAAGTAGGATTGGGGATACTCTAAGGCAGAGGTGGGATGTGTCACAGTTGGAACTTTGTGTGCCGAGAATGTTTTTTTTTTTTTTTATTCATCTAGGTAATTATTCAAGAAGAGCTTCTAAAATATAATATGCCAAACATAGCCTTTGTCAAGGTTTTACAATCATATAAGACTATCCATTGAAGTTTGTTTTGGGGGATGGGTATGAAAACTGAGTTTTACTACATAGACCCAGCAATCCTGGAACTCTGCAACCTAAACTGATCAGAAATGTGGACTGTTCCTCCCCCTGTCTAAGGCTCCTGAAGGCTGGGATTATAGGTTATAAACATGTACTACCAATCCTGTCTTTAATATTTTCAACCCAGAGAGAAGAGTCCTCATGAGACTGTAATCTTCACATTTAAGAAAATGAAGGCCATAAAGAAATTGAGCCTGAAGTTGATAATGAGTTCCACTGAGCACCATGAGAAAGTCGAGTGGTTGGGGAGATGACTCAGCCAGCAGATAAGAAACATTTGCTGCACAAACATTCTCAAGTATGAGGACCTGAGTTCAAATCCATACCACCCATATAAAAAGGGAGCCTGCATGCCTGTAACTCCAGCATTATAGTGAGCAAGAGACGGGAGGATTACAGTCAGCCTAGGTCCAAGCTAAGTGAGAGATGATGCCTCAGAGAAATAGGGGCGGGGAGCTATGGAGAAGAATGACTAGTGTTCTCTTCTGGTGAATACACACACACACACACACACACACACACACACACACATGTGCACATGAGCACATCCACACACAATCACTCAGTGCATACACACACACACACACACACACACACACACACATGTGCACATGAGCACATCCACACACAATCACTCAATGCATACACACACACACACACACACACACACACACACACACACACAATTAGGAAGCAAGCAAGCAGGCTAGCTAATACACAGTGCTTAGCTAGTGTGATTGAAGCTCATATACAAACTGTGATCTTGGCTCTATAAATAATTCCTTGCTTTGTTCTGCTAAGATACCCCTATAAGGCATGTGCTTTCTGCACTGTTATCAACTAACTTGGCAATGAGATTATTGATTGCCGGCTGAGGGATAGTTCCAGCTCCTGGGACATAACCTGGACCCCTGACACTTTCCAGCACTCAGAAGGACTCTGTGTGAGTGAGAGGTGGGGGTCTCCGGGGTCAGGTTCTGTCACGTCCTCCTTTATTCCCTTACACTCAGTAAATATTCAGCAACCATTGTGGGGAGCTGTGTACCGTCAGTGTTGCCAATGACAACTGTGAGGGAGAAAGGCACATGCTCTTGGGCTACACAATCTGGTATGCAGGTTTCTACCAGGCAGCTTAGCATGCATGCTGGTTTAGGCTTTTAATCTTCCCTGTCCCCTGCTTGCCAAGATGGTCTTCAGGGGAACCTTCTAGAACCCTCCATCCAGTCACCTGTCAAGGAAATAGTCCTGACTTCAGGGCTTAACGCAGAGCATCAAAGCTTTGCTGTGCTATGGTTGTGCAAACATGGGGGCATTAGTGTCTAGAAAAGAGTTGTGACCAATGCTATAAAATTTCCATTACCTGAATTTTGTCATCGTTGTCCACACTGGCACTTTATCATCATCAGCCAGAAGGGCGTCTCATTGGTATATTTGTCACTATGAATGTTATGTGCCTGACTGTGGGGATTTGTCACCAAGGCAGCAGAAGGAGGCATGATGTTTAGAAGAGATGTTACCTAAACAAATCCCAGGGCTGATTCTGGGACGGACATACTTCAGACCCAGAGCCTCAGTGCCTGTCCTAACCATGGCTTTCAAAGCCATGTTGCAACCTCATTCATTTGTCTTAATATTGAATGCTGAAAAGATAAAAATGTGGAAAAGGAGAGAGAGAGAGAGAGAGAGAGAGAGAGAGAGAGAGAGAGAGAGAGAGAGAGAGAGAGAGAGTATTCATATTAATCAGCAACATTGTGCAGTTTGGTCCATTCTGTTTATTATTCTTGTAAAATTTTAGTTAATAAAACTTAATCATCGTTTCAACTTCTCTCTCTCTCTCTCTCTCTCTCTCTCTCTCTCTCTCTCTCTCTCTCTCTCTCTCTCTCTCTCTCACTTTTCCCATAAGAAGACACGTGGGAGTTCTTTGTCTCAACATATCATGCATGAATCCTGGGCCTACTCACAGATGATGGAAGATACAGAGAGGAAAGGAGTTTGTCGTTCATCAGGGATGAGTCACCATTGACATTTCATTCTCCAAGCTGACCCATACCATGCTGTAGCCTCATCTCTGAGATAACACATCCTACCTACTGTAATTCCTCTAACAAATGTGGAATGAGTTACCACCCTGTGTCAGTGGCACACATGTTACAGCTCTACCCTAGAGCCCACCTTCCTTTGCCATTCACCACTGGCACTGAGACTGCACACAATCTATAATCTAAGTCTATTACCCCAGCTTATGAAATTTGAGATGTTCATTCTAAATGTACAAGAGTCCAGCAGTGGAATCTTCTCATTTTACCCACCCCGATTTCCTAATGACCATGTTGTATCTTTCTGGAAGGCCACTGTGCCAATAGACTCAGGATATATATTTGCTAGCTTGTTCTTTACACAGCAAATTTCAGTCAAGGTGACTGTCACCAAGACAGCTCAGATCTCAAAATCGTGTCTCTTAAGACCCTGTGGGCTTGTCCACAATGGATCCTCTTATAAGTAATGCCATTGAGATGAAGCCATACTGTAGGGGAGCCATACACACACACAAGATCTTTCATAGTTAGATAAGTACCTTACCAGTCACACTGTAGCTCTGATAGCACACTCAGATGAGAAAAATGACACATCCTGTAATCCAAAACTCACAATGAAGCTGTTTCTATTAACACTACCTGGGAGGTTTAATTGTCAAGCCTCAGGAGGTAGCTGGGTCAGAGAAGGTGCTTAGCGTTTCCTAGGGCAACCTGTATTTCTTCACACTGACTGAGTCAGGGGTTGTCCAGTGAGGTCTGAGAAAAGATGGCATCATGTAAGGAAACAAAAGCAGAAATGTCTCATGGAAGCAAAGAAAACTTTCTAAGGGCTTCTGAGAAGAGGCCTAACAGGGGATATTAAATGTTAAGACAGAGTTCCCTGTGTTCAATGAAACCACAGGGGTCTGCATTCATAACTATCCCAGCTTCTGTAGACTCATTGGGTGAAATTCAAGAGAAAGCCAAGGCTTGAGCTATATATGGAAAGGACTAGAAAGCACTTGGTATTAAATCTAGCTGAGTCTATTAGCGCAAATGAAAGGCCATGCAAATTCTAAGACTGAGCGAAGGAAATCTTAAGTATTATTCCAGGGAGATGGCCATTATTGTTCGGGATGCGGCAGTCTAAGGTCGTCAACAAGTTTTGTAAATACCTGAGATGCTACTGGAGAGTCAAGGGCATATTACTTTAATCTCAGCTCACTGAATAACCAAATGCTCTTCAGAGAGAAAAAAAAATAGTTCCACAGGCAGAGAAAGATGATAGTTGAGAATAATGTTAACAAGTAGTAAAGTTCTGAGAAACTGAGGCTGGCTGCCAGCCTCAAGGAGAGAAGGCCAGGCTCTGGTACTGGCCCAGCTGGGAATGCATTTACCCCCTAACTGTCCTCTAAGATTTGGCATGGGCTTAATGCCAGTTGCCAACCCCTGGGAAATCAAGCAGGCATTAAGAACCCAAAAGTAGATGCCCCAAAGCAAGCATTTGGGAGATAGCAGAAAGAAAGGCATTTGGCTGAGTTGGCTAGATTGAGAACAGGGGCTATAAACACCCTTGAACTTCAAAAGCAGTTCTCAGCAAAGCCCTGAACAGATTTGCCAAGACAGGCAGAGTCCTAACTCTACTGTTCTTGGCCCCCAGACTTGAAAAGAGCTCATTGAAACTTAGATTAATGCCTGGGATTACTTTCAATTTCTATCTTTGGTGTCACCCCGGTCTCTATACATGATTTTAGACTGTATATGTTATACACTATTCATAGATAGATAGATAGATAGATAGATAGATAGATAGATAGATAGATAGACAGACAGACAGATATAGAGATATAACTCAAGACTTCAATTAGACTTCATTTAGAATTATGGAAAAGCTCACCTGGTATGAGCCAAGTTGTTTTATTTGATAGTCACAATGATCCAGCTCTTGGCGTCCCTCCATGTTCCCCCAGATATGCTCCACTAAGCAAAAAAGAAAAAAAAAAAAAAAGAAAAGAAAAAAGAAAACCTTCCAACCCAGGCAACCAGAAGGATCCCCAGCAGGAAGTCCATTTTCTTCCCCAAAGGTAGTGGTTTAAAGTATTTTCTATCAATTATATCACTACTTTTTTGTGAGTCATGCTTACTTGCCACTGAGAGCAACTGGCACTCCACAGGTGCTCGGTGGGAAATTTCAGTCATGGGGTATGCTGGTTCCGTAACATCATGTGCCAGATGTCAAAAATATCTTTAAAAACTGGAGAAAGTGTTAGGAACAAACAGGAAGAAGGCTACCCAAGGAGGCTCATACTTGAGCATCATAACAATGGCAGAGAAAACTAATAACATATTTAGCAAGACAAATAATCCATGAACCCATAATATCGTTACAAAAAGAACAAGGTGGACTCGTCTTTAAAAAGAACGTCAACCAGCACATGCAGCAGAATGGGGCATCTTATAATGCAACCACATTATAGTTATTGGAATGATTTGGGCTAGTATCTTATGGATGCCCAACTGATGAGTGAATGTTATCAAAATACATTCATGTGTGTGCCAAGATATTCACGGTTAACTGCCTGGGATATATGTGTTGATTGCAAAGGAAAACATGTAACATGCTCCCCTAGAGAATCAGGTGTCAGCTCCTTAAACAAGCCGTGTCACTAATAATGAGTCAACCCAACAATCTATGTCTCCTGACTTGACACTGTAAGAGAGGCAGAAAGAACCTACTACTTGTCAAAGTTTAACACGAATCGAATCATGAGAAAACAATTAATCAAATTCAAATTAAGAGGCAATAAAAAGTATGGCTGGCTGGAACTCCTTAGTGTGCCAACGTCATGTAAGACCTGTTTTCTAAGATGTCTCTCAATGGGAAGAGATTAGAATGATATCAGTTGAGTAAAATTGGTGAACTTTGATGGGATGTTAACCAAAGGAATGACAACAATGGCGTGAGCTGGAGAACTGAGAAACTGAGCCATGGATTGTTGGCTTTTGGACACTTGACTCACTCCTCTTAGGAGATGCTCGCAGGAGTGTTGGGGTCATATTGTCATCTTAGCATCTGTATTTTATTTTAACATCATCTGCTGAGGATGGAGAGAGAAGACGGGGCCTGGAGAAAGCAACTGGCAAATGTAGACTAGTGAAACAGAGGAACAGAAATGGCTCTCCGTGGGTGCCTTCTCTAAAGTAAAGAAACTCCCAAAGAAAGTAATATTGAGGTTTTCTAGGAGGTAAAGGTACATGCTATCCAGCTTGATAATCTGAACTTTATGTTTAGACTCCACACAGTAGAACACTGACCTTTACGAGTTTTTCTCTGACCTCCACCCATGCAATGTGCTGTGTGCATATGTGCACACACGATTGAGTGAATGGATAGATACATAAATGCAGGCAATAAAAAGTTTAAAATATCAAGGAAAATAAGTATGGTGGAGATATCTGGATGAGGCTTTTGTGGCAGGGTTTGACTGCTTGCTGCAATAAAACGCCAGAAGCTGGGAAAGTGTGCACAGAGAAGAGATTTATTTAGTTTACAGAACGGGAGTTCAGGGACACAGTACCAGCAGTGACTTTGCTCTGTGAGGCACATTATGGCAAGAGTGTCCACAAGTGAGAGATGCCATGATCAAACAGAAAGCTGGTGTGAGAAGAGAGATCCTGCTTGCTCAGTCTTTTACAATCTCACACTTACAGGAAGCAACAGGGGTTGAAGACTACATTCATCCCTTCCAAGGATCCTTCCAGCACCTCCCATCACCTCTCTGTAGGTGAGTATCTTTATCCCCATGTGAGAGCTGAGGGTCAAATTTTTTTGCTAGTAAAAAATAATTTAAGCATCAGTATGCAACCATGTGGTATACATACATGGGAGCCTGTGTGTGTGTGTGTGTGTGTGTGTGTGTGTGTGTGTGTTTGTGTGTGTGTGTGTGTGTGTGTGTGTGTGTGTGTGTGTGTGTGTGTGTGTGAATACATGAGCAGCTGAGGTGGCCCAAACTTGCTGTCAGTCATCTTCCCAATGGCTCTTCTTTATTCTCTGAGATGGAGTCTTAGTCAAATCCAGAACTTATCTTATAGCCTGTCTTGCTAGTCAGCTTATTCTGGGGATTCCTTGTCTCCACATTCTGAGGCTGAAATTTTAGGAGAGCTTCCATGTGCACCTGACATTTACACAGTTTCTGGGGATCCAAACTCTCTCCTTCATGCTTCTGTGGAAAGCACTTGGACTGCTGAGCCATCTTTCCAGACTCTTTTACCTTATTTTGTGATATTCCCTTACTAAACTTGGAGCCCACTATTTGACTGGATTGGGTAGCCAGCAAGTCCCAGGAATCTTCCAGTCTTTGCTTCCCTGCTGCTGGGCTTCTAGGCAAACTTTTAGATGGTGGCTTCTCCCCCTATGTGTGCTGAGGATCAAACTTAGAACCTTGTGCTTGTGTGGCAAGCTTCCTCCTGCCCCAAATATTCATTCTTAGCATCCCTAAAGTAATTGCTCACATTTAGATAGATCCTTAGCTTGTGTCAAGCATTGTGCTAAAAGCCTTAATTTCATTGAATTGTAGAGGAAACGTTATTTAGGTAAACACTAACATTGCAGATGAGGAACCCGGGGCACAGAAAGGCTAAGTGTCTGCTTAGTATCAAACAGCAAACACGGGGACAAGAACAGAACCATCTTCCTGACCAAAGCTTGGCTGATAATCCCTCCTCCATTCTGACTCCTTGGCACCATCAGACATCCTGACCCCTTGCAGAAAATAAGTTTTAGGCTTGTGTTTATGAATATGTGTATGTGTGTGTGTCCATATGTCCACTCCTGCCTCAAAGTATAAGTGGGAATTTTTAATAAATTAGAAAGAAAACACCTCAGTACAGAAATATGCACGGAACACTATCGACCTAATAGCTGGGAAAATGAACAGGTAGTTTAAAACTCTCTGTTATTCAGTCTTGTCATCTAAATTCATTACTGTAATTCAGTATCTCATTCATATATATATATGAATATATATATGTGTATATATATATTACATAATGCTAGTTCCGAAATGAAAATGATCATTTTGAAATCATTTATTAAACTGTGGAGTATGCCAGGACCCATATTATAATTGTGAACAGGGCATAGGGAGCTTACTGGAGTTCCCCTCTTAGATTTCAGAATGCTTTTAAAGTTCTTATTGGGGTCTCCAATGGCCTGGGAAAATAATTAACATGTTTGGAGACAGGGGCGGGTGCCACAGGATAGAGCTCTGTCAGAGCTTGTGTTAGCTTCACACTCTGGACTTTTTTCTTTTAAATGCACAGCTGGAATCCCACCTTGCCTGTGCCATCCTGGAGGGTGGAGTGTGTGTGTGTGTGTCTTTATTATGCTGGTGAGTGGGGAATTTGGCTTTTGGGAAACCAGATAAAATTATTTCGATAGATCAGGAAGCTGAAGTAAGAGAAGAGTGAGAAAATCCCAGCTAAGAGGAAATAAACAGAAAATTATATTAGCAATGCTTCCAGAGTGAGCTGCTGCTGGCAATTCAGACTGAGTACCTGGGGGAAAGTAGGGTGGCAGAATGGTTAGAGCCATGGGCCCAAGTATATGCTACTTCATGTACATGAATATGTCAAGGGGAAGCCCCCCTTTTATATATACCAAGAGTTTAGAAGACTACAATAAAGCAATTTCCCATAGGAAAGCTTTACTTATGAATTTAAGTTTAATTCTAAACCATTAGTCAACAGTTAATGACGTTCCCCAGTGTTGGTTCGAATCAAGGCTGGTGGTCTCTTTGTGAACCTGGAGGCTCCTCTGACCTTCTTGGCCATCCATTTCCTCCTCTGAAAAGTAATACACTTTTGAAAAGATTCTGCTTTAATGTCACCTGTCTTTGGTATTTGAGGGAAAGGAAGCCCCAGTGATTGATGAAGGTCACATCTCAGGAAGCCTCAAAAATATTTTCTTTCTTTCAAAGTTATGAGAGGCCCTGAATCTTTGACTGCACAGTATATCCAGAACTTCCTAAGACCAAGCCTGAGGAAGAAATTTGCTGTTGGTCATTGAATGGCAGGAGACAAAAACATGCTAGAAAAAGGGTGGAATGTTCTAAGTGACTTTATCCAGAAGTGAAGTCACCCAGTCAGAGCTGTTCTGAAATTATAATTCTTCCTAGAGGTTTTCCTTCCACCCTGATATCTCAAATATACAAAGTACAGGGAGAACTGAATGCTGAGCCTCTGGCAATCGCCGTGTCTCCGTGATAGATCAGGTACCTGCAGGCTTGTAAAGCAGGTAAGGAGGGCAGCAAGCCATAGGCAGACAGAAAGAAAGACATAGCAAAGAGTTTCTGTCCAGTGTAAATACCAGAGTCCACACGAGATGACACTGGACAGTAGACAGAGCTTGTTAGCGGTAATTTCTTTTCCTTTAAAGCCAATTTTAATGGCTTTGCTTACTTCTCTTATCAAGTTTCTGACAGAATACTTGGCTTACAGTTTGAGGGGACCGATCCCACCAGGCATGGTGGCAGCAGCATCTCTCGGCTGGTCACATTGTGATCACAGGAAGTAAAGGGCTCAGAGGAGGAAGTAGGACCAGGCTATTAGACGTCAAGGCCCATCCCCTACAAGTGACTTCTACCAACAGGAGTCTATCTTCCAAAGCTGCACGGTCAGCTGATAACATGACCCTGTGAGAGATATTTCACATTTTAACACCAACCCATTCCAACACAAGGGCTCCCCTGTGCTGTGTTGCTGAGAGGCTGTGCTATGCAACTGAGATTCTTCACGGAGGGTGACTTAGTCAGGGTTTCTATTCCTGCACTATATATCATGACCAAAAAGCAAGTTGGGGAGAAAAGGGTTTATTCAGCTTACACTTCCACATCGCTGTTTATCACCAGAGGAAGTCAGGACTGGAACCCAAGCAGGTCAGGAAGCAGGAGCTGATGCATAGGCCATGGAGGGATGTTACTTACTGGCTTGCTCAGCCTGCTTTCTTATAGAACCCAGGACCATCAGCCTAGGGATGAAACCACCCACAATGGGCTGGGCCCTCCCCTCTTGATCACTAGTTGAGAAAATGCCATATGTCTGGATCTCATGGATGTGTTTCCCTAAAGGAGCCTCCTTTCTCTGTGATGATTCTAGCTTGGGTCAAGTTGACACACAAAAAACCAGCCAGTACAGAGAGGTTCGGGAATCAGTATACATTGTTCTTGGATGGTCTTCTTTTCTAGTACCCAATATTTCCATGCTATTAGCAGTAAAAGAAAGAGGGAAAGGTGGGAGCCTGGTCTGACCTAGCACAATGGCAAATGAAGCATAAGATGGCAGATTGAACACTGGGGAAAGTTCTAGCTACTTTGTCTTGATAACAGCTGATTTTTCAAACTGATGCACAGAGCTGAGCCATCTCTTATGTGTGTGCACTGCATGCGTGGATGTGTTTTCTTGTACAAGCTCATGCGTCTGTTTGAATATGTTGGGTGAGAAAGTCAGATGGAGACATGTATAATGGAAGCCAGAGACTGATGCTGATGTTGAGGTTTTTCTCTGTTGCTCTATGTCTTTTTTTTTTTTTTTTTTTTTTTTTTTTTTGAGACAAGATCTCTCACTAAAATTGGAGTTTACCTGTTTGGCTAGAATACCTGGTCAGCAAGCCCTGAAATACTCTGGTCTCTGCCTCCTCAGCACTGGCTTTTGAATATACTGCTATGCCTGCATATTTACGTGGGTGCTGGGGGGGATCTGAACTCAGCCATGATGTTGACAAGGCAAACACTTTCCCAACTGAGCTGTCCCTATCCTGAGCCTTTATCTTTCAATGAGTGCATTACTCACTTATCTCATCCCTGAGACCCAATACATTAGAAGAAGTACTTGAAGAGATGAAGGACTTTTTAAGATTCGTCTTGAGGTAATGTCCATCCCAGTGAGGAAGGCACAGAAGTGGAAACGGTTCACAACTATGGTAGAGGAGCTCCAGGAGACTTGCTCTTGGGGATCAGGAAGTGGAAGACAGACAGGAAGTGGATCAGGGGATCTGATCTCTAAACCTCAATGCCTGCCCTACACCAACTCTTCCTCAAAGTTCTACTAACTGGGGATGATCCATTCAAATACATGAGCCTACAGGGGAGATTACTTTTTTACATCTAAATCATTGTGATGCGTATTTATTGGGTGTATAATGGCTCCTTGGGTTCGTTTCCACTTTACAGCCTGGGCTAGAGGACATTTCCATTAAGGAAAGCCTTGATAATGAGGGCTGGGGGCACTGTGACAGCACAGCCATCTTTGTTGGTGTTCTGGAAAGCTGGCTGGCTGTGTTTGCCATTTTCTTTGCTGTGGCACAGTGTGCTTAGACTTTATTGGGCTAGGCCCCTTGTGGAGCGTGAAAGCTGGTTTCCTTTTTCCTGCCAGAAGAGCTGGCTCTCAAATTCACCATATTTTACGGGTCTGCTGGATCCAGCTCAAGTCCGCCTCAGCAGAGTCTGTCTCTGGGGAGAACGCAGCCCTCGAGAAAGGGCGATGAAAGATACCATTTGTCTCAGATTCTTATTGGCATCCAGGACCAGGTGAACACAGGCACAGGGATGAGGTCAAAGCCCCCCAGCCCCATACAACCCAAATATGCAACTAAGTCGCTTTCCACAAGGTGTTTCACTGGAAAGCAGTACTGCAGGAGGCTCCTTGGAGGCAAGAGCTGGGGGTGGAGGATGTAGGTCATTTAGCTATACAACGAGGCAAAGGTCCTACTTGCCAAGGCTAGAAAGTAGGTGGCAGGATTGGTGCCACCCGGTTTTCTGAGACTACATTTATCTCTTTGGCTCCATTTCATCCCTGTTTTCACCCTTAGATAGGAGCAGGCTGGGGTTACAACTCAGAAACATGTCTTGTAGGAGGGAACCAGTAGCTCATTTAGTTTTCTTTACTAATCTCAGCTTCCTGAATAACATTCACTTCTGTATAATGCAGTGGGCCATGTGTGACACTCTTAAGGATTTTGTTTTCTCCCCAGAATGGTAGTGTTAAGAGATAAGGTATCGGGGAAAGAACAAACCCCAAGTCCTGATGATTGGTGTCAGTGTCCTTGTAACAGAGATAGAAACAAGCTGGCTAGCTACTGTCACCTGGCAAGGGTGCAACAAGAAGGTGCCATATAGGGCTAAAGAAATGACGGGATTGATAAGAGCACTGGCTGCTCTTCCTGAGCACCTGGGTTCGATTCCCAGCATCCGCATGGCAGCTCATAATCACCCATCACTCCAACCCTGGAGATCTGTTGCTCTCTTTTGGTCTCCAAAGATATTAGGCACACAGGAAGTGCACAGACATACATGCAGGCCAAACACCCATATGCATTAAATAAATAATTAGTTAAATAAACAAATAAATAAACTTTTAAAGAAGGTACTGTCCGTGGTCATTGCATTTCTGCTATACATTGAACCTGCCGGTGTTTTGATCCCGTATATTCCCTTTCCATCTTTAACTGTAAGACATCAATGTGTCTCATTCCTCAGCTGCAAGGTTTATGGTATTTGTATTAAAGAGCCATGAGTGGATAAAGATAAGAACCTGGGGATTTGGACATAGTTCAGAAAGTCTCAGAGGCAGAAGGAAAATGAATCAGATGTCTAATGCAGTTAATGTGTGACTTACTGGGTTACAAAGGTTGTCACAGAAAAACATCTCTTGGTGGGTTTTGCTTCATTTTTGTGGCCACAAACATTGAGCCAAAGGTCTGGTACCTTTAAGTCAAGGGTTCTGACATTGAAACACATTCCAGTCCTTAGATGATTTATTAACAGATGTTTTTGTTACTATAGAATTTGACAATTTCATACATGTATCTAATATATCTGGCCCTACTCACCCATCTACCCTCCTTTACCCCTTTTCCATTCCCACAATCGCCTGCTTCTTTCAATGAGGTCCCATCCCAGTACCATTTTTGTTGTTCTGATTGTGGTTTTAAGTCTACTGGGTTTGATCCCAGACATAAGGTAACCACTGGACCAGGGGCAACTTGCCAGTGGCTACATCGTAGAAGACAATTTCCTCTTCTTTCAGAACCCCTGACTGTCAATAGTTCTCCTGGGAGGAGCCTTCCCCATCTATGAATTTTGCTGATGGGCTAAATCCTGTACAGAAAACCACAACTGCTGTGAGTTCATGGGTGCCACGGCCACATCATTCCGATAAGACACTTTCATAGCCCCTCCCCCGAAATATGATTCCTATGTCCTTTGCCCAATTTTCCCATAATATTCTTGAATCTTAGAGAGGATTGTATGGGTGTACCATATAAGGCCCAATACGCAACAGGCTCTGTTTTCTGAACCTTGCTTCCCATATGTTCATATGAACTGACACTTGCTGCAAAGAAAACTTCTCTGACCAAGGCTGAGAGCAGTATTACTACATGGGTGTGTGTGTGTGTGTGTGTGTGTGTGTGTGTGTGTGTGTGTGTGTGTGTATGCACATATATGTGTATATATGCACATATATGTGTATATATATATGTGTGCATATTTATATATATATATATATATATATATATACATATCTATGTATATATTAAAATGTAGTCAGTCACTTAGCAAAATGGTAATAGGTTTACCTTTGAGTCTGAGATGTATAGCCATTAGCCTTTGATCCACAGAATCAGTCATGAACTCTTTCCTATGGGAAACCTAAGGGCCGATCAGAAAGCAGTTGGTTACCCCGGGAACAGTTGAGCTGCTATTGCACCCATGCTCTGCCTTCTACTGTAGCATACAAAGCTTACAGCTGTGAACGATTATTGCTAAGTTTTCTCTCCTAGCCAACTGCATACCAGTTTGAGGCAGCGCGGAAGTGGAGAGGAAGGAAGCTTCCAGGCCGGTTCCAGGCTGATTTCTGTATTTTATAACCAAGGTATGTGGTGTCTCCAGCAAGAGGGTTTTATCATCTGGCTTTTCAGGGAAGACCAAGAGACATGGTAACAATTTATTGCTTGGGGAATTTTTAGAATATTCTGAATATCAATTTAAGAGGCAGTATGCCACCTGTAGCAATGCGATTTTTGTTTAATAATCAGTAAGTTCTAAATGTAATACTCTGTGGCATCTTTTCTTTGTTGTTGTTTACTGGAATCAAAGTAAGTGGTTCTTGGAATCATTCAGGTTTCATATTCAATTTAGAAATGATATGAGAAACCCCTACACAGAAAAGTATCTGAGCCCCCTTTCCTGGGAGAACGCCAAGCAGCAGTTGGAAGGATGATATAACCTCTACCATAAAATGTAAAGCTAAAAAAAGTAGCAACTAGCTTTTCAGTGTTTGCTGAGTTGGTCACTCATAATTACCTATGTCACTACATAGAAAATATGATTATCCTGTCATTAAACATCTTTGTTAATTCATTTTAATTGATAATTAATGAGCTTCAGAAAACCAGGTAGGCTGTCTGCAGACCTCTTCTTTCTCTGTTCCCATACACAGGTCCAACCCCCTAGTCTTATCTCCAGCCCTGCAGTAAAACACCTGTGGCTGCCTTCCCTGCTCCCCTGTTCCCATATCCCATAGATCCCACAGATCTCTCCCTTCTAACCTTCCTCTAATTGTTGATTTGTTCCAGACCCAATCCCAGGTGGAACTCCTGCTAAGTCAAGGGCCTCTCTGCCCAGGACAACAAGTAGTGTGAAAGCAGAGCCACATTTTTCATACTGCTTCTGAGATTCAATATCTCTAGTTTCATACCTAGTTCCATTTCAGGAAATCTGATCTGGTCTCCCTTTTCCCTTTGACCAAGGGATCACGAAGGCCTTCTGTTCCATCCTTTTTTCCCCAGTTCATTGTAGTATCCCAGCCTTCAATACCAACATTCCCCATGAACACACCAGCTGAGCAGGCTAGGAAAACAGGCAACACATAAGTAGTGCATTCAACAAAATCTAGGGAGAAAACAATCCAAGAAACAAATGCTCACTCAAGAAAGACAAATCCAGAAATCAACACCTAGGCCTATAATTATCCTAAACCCAGATGCCTAGACACCATCATAAAAACACAATCAATATTAGCCAGGGCAATATGTTTACACTAGAGCCCAGATGTCTTAGCATAGCAGAGGTAGCTGAAATACAAGAAAAAAAAACTAAACTAGAACCAACTAAATAAATATGATAGATGCCCTTAAAGAAGGAATTAATTAATCCCTTTAAAAATCCAGGAAAACACAAACAATGTGAAGAAATAAACAAGCCCTTTAAAGAAATTCAGGAAAAACAAACAAAAATGGAGAAATGAATAAATCTATTTTTAAAAACATCCCTCTTACCACATAATTGAAACATTAAACATAGAACAAAGAAAGAATATTAAAAGCTGCAAGGGGAAAAGACCAAGTAACATATACAGGCAGAAT
The DNA here is from genome assembly GCF_963924665.1 of Micromys minutus. Classification (NCBI taxonomy): domain Eukaryota; kingdom Metazoa; phylum Chordata; class Mammalia; order Rodentia; family Muridae; genus Micromys; species Micromys minutus. The sequence goes on along the minus strand of NC_137972.1, from coordinate 12,656,099 downwards.
TACTCCTGACTTCCCCATAGAGACTCTAAAAGCCAGAAAGGCTTTGATAGATGTGCTGCACACTCTAAAAAAAATCACAGGTGTCAGCCTAGACTACTATACCCAGCAAAACTTTCACTCACCATAGGTATTCTATGATAAAGTTAAATTTAAACCATACCTATCTACAAATTCAGAGAATACTTCTTAGATAAACAATAATAAAACCCCTCTAACCTGATGAGATTAGCTATGCCCATGACAACACAGGAAAAGTAATCTTACACCAGGAAAGTTATGGTAAGAAATAAACACACACACACACACACACACACACACACACACACACACACACACACACACATACACACACACATACATACACACACACACACACCCTACCATCATCATCAACAACAATAATAACAAAATAACAGGAATCAACAATCATTGGTCATTGGTAGCTCTCAGTATCAACAGTCTCAATTATCCAATAAAAACTCATTGACTAATAGACATAAAAGCAGAATTAATCCTTCTTCTGTCTTCAAGAAATATACCTCAGTGTCTTAGTCAAGGTTTCCTGCAGAAAACATCATGACCAAGAATCAAGTTGAGGAGGAAAGGGTTTTTTCAGCTTACACTTCCACATTGCTGTTCATCACCAAAGGAAGTCAGGACTGGAACTCATATAGGGTAGGAACCTGGAGGTAGGAGCTGGTACAGAAGCCATGGGGGTATGCCATTTACTAGATGGCTTCCTCTGACTTATTCATCTTGCTTCTTTTTATAACCTAGGGCCACCAAACCAGAGATTGTACTACCCACAATGGACCCTCCAACTCTTGATCACTAATTGAGAAAATGCCTTACAGCTGGATATCATGGAGGCATTTCCTCAAGAGAAGCTCCTTTCTCTGTGATAACCCCAGCTTGTGTGAAGTTGACACACAAAACCAGCCAGTACACTCAGCATCAAGAATAATCATTTCCTGTGTTGTAGGCATTGATTTATACATAAAAACCTTATCTGTTCCCATTCTATCTTCCAAATAATTAATAAAGAGACCTATTAAGTTTATTACCAACTGTACCTATACTGGAGAGGTTCTGAGCTATTCCAACCTCTAGGACTGTTCATACTCGACGAAAGCCCTGTAATTTTCAGTCTGATCTTGCACTGACTCTCTCTGGTTCATATATGTCTTCATGTCTCATCTCTCACCATGACTTTATGGTGAATCCTCCTGATCTTTCCACATGGTCATTCTCCTACTTTTCTCTCCCTGAGACCCTTGGCTGGGATTGGAAGTCCAGCCTTCCTATTTCCTCTGTACAGCTAATTGGCTCATCAGCTCTTTATCAGCCAATCAGGATGTTTACAAAACACTGGGACAGTTGATGCTTCATAAAAATAACAATACCAAAGTCTGCAGGTATATAAATCATAATAAAACAAGGATAATCTTTACAAAGTATACAGAAACATCACTCAAAGATAGGGTACAAGGTTGAAATTTTAATATCCAACACAATAGGCCTCAAACCAATCAAAACAAATCAAAAGAGATGGGGAAGGGTACTATATACTCATCAAAGGAAAAATCCCCTACAATGCCGTTTCATCTCTTAACATCTATGTCTCAAACACAAGACCACCTAAATTTGCAAGAGAAATATTATTACAGCTTAAATCACGTGTTGACACCCACTGACAGTGGGAAACTTCAGTACCCTACTCTTAACAATGGACAGGTCATCCAAAACCAAAACAAACAAAGAAAAATAAAAAAAATAAACAGACAAATACTAGAGCTAGCACGTATTATAAGCTAAACACCTAACAGATATTTGCAGATATTACATTTTGCCCAAATGTCAAAAAAAACAAAACAAAACAAAACAAAACAAAACAAAAATTCTTCTCTGCATCTCATGGAATATATTCCAAATTTTACTACATCTTCGGACACAAAGCCAGTCTCAGCAGATACAAGAAAACGAAATAACTACCTGTGTTCTATCAGATCAGTATGAACCAAATCAAGATAAGAACAGAAACAATAGAAAGCTTACAAACAGAACAACTCCCCACCGAATGCAAATGGGTCAAGACAGAAATTAAAAAACAAATTAAAGACTTTGTAGAATTCAGTGAAAAGGAATACACGTACCAAAACTTATAACATGTAGGACAATCTGACTACTGTACCCAGTCTTTTCTTCCTCCAATTCTTTCAGCAAAACTTCCCAGGCTAATCTAAACTCATACGTCAGGTTACTCTGTGGTAAAATACCACCAGGACATCACCATTGCCCACAAATATAGCTGTGAATTGGCTTTCAAGAAAATGCAAGCTCTCCCTGTCAACTTCCCCTCTCCAGTTTCTCACCATACTTGTGGGCTGGCCAAGTAGGAAAATGTCACTGCTGCCTTCAAGTGAGCATGACTTGACTTGGAATGTTACCTTGTTAGTCTGATCTGATCAAGTTAAGATCCAACCCGACATGAAAGCACAGGTCCAAATGATAAAACCTTCCTGGCTTGACAAGTGGGTGGTTCTTCTGGCCCCCTGGGATTACATAACAAGCTGTATTTTATCTTCAGTGCTACTTCCTATCCTGTAATGCAGTTATTCATGTCTGTAGTTTGCTTCTATTAGACTAATTTATCTTAAGGCAGATACCTCCCCTATTTACCACGGAACCCTCTACAGTATCAAGCCAGGAATTGATAAATAAATGATTCATGAATTAAATATTACTCTTCGGGGAGGACCGTAGACTTCTCTTTTAAATTCCAAGTGATCACGATTCAGTAAGTGGCCTGAAATGCCACCTGTGAAATGGGCAGGCATTCCCTGGTGAGCCACCTTCTTGGTTGGGAGACTTTTGCAAAATGGCTGGAGTGAGGCATCACAGACAACCTAGCTCCCAGGAAGGTGAGCTTAGACTTTATGCCTAGGGTATATTAGGCATCCGTACTCCCAAGAATAAACTAAGACAAGAGGAAAGCCTAATGCAGTAACTGGGACTAATTTAGAGACCCAAGGATCTTTGAATAAAGGAGGGGTAGCTGCGGGCTTCAGAGGGCTCTGGTGCATTGAACAAAGTTTCTCAAAATAACAATGTGTGCTGAAGCCTTGTAGCTACATTTATACAGAAAAGGGAAAGTAAGATGTAGAGGATGCTAAATGGAAAAGATACCTTGGATTGTGTACTGGCTGGTTTTGTGTCAACTTGACACAAGCTGGAGTTATCACAGAGAAATGAGCTTCCTTTGAGGAAATGTCTCCATGAGATCCAGCTGTAAGGCATTTTCTCAACTAGCGATCAAGAAGGGAGGGCCCATTGTGGGTGGTGCCATCCCTGGGCTGGTAGACCTGGGTTCTGTAAGAAAGCACGCTGAGCAAGCCAGGGGAAATAAGCCAGTAAGTGACATCCCTCCATGGCCTCTGCATCGGCTCCTGCTTCCTGATCTGCTTGAGTTCCAGTCCTGACTTCCTCTGGTGATGAACAGCAATGTGGAAGTGTGAGCTGAATAAACCCTTTCCTCCCCAACTTACTTCTTGGTCATGATGTTTGTGCAGGAGTAGAAACCCTGACTAAGATAGATTGTAACACAAGGAAACAATGTAAAGTACCAGACAGGAAAGTCTTCAGTCTGCTGACAGACCATTCTATGTATCGAACTCCAGCATCAGAGATATAGGTGGGGATTGGTGGAGGGAGGGAGGGAAGGAAAGAGAGAGATAGAAGGACGAGGGTTGTACTGGATGCACTTGGGATTGAACCTTTGTGGTGAAGAACTGATTCATTCATTAACCACAGTGCTTTTAAAAGGTCTCTGCACCAGACATTGGAGAAATAATGGAGAGAATGCCAGGTGTCTTCCTTCTGGAAAGTTGGGATCGGAAGACCGATGTTTACAGAGTGATGAGTCAAGGCAGACATTTGTGGGCCCATCTGGGAGAGGTTGGAGGTAGAGACCTCTACACCTGGTAGAGCCACCATGGGGAAATCAAGTCATAATTGCTGATACCTTTTTTATTTTACTGTGGCTGCATTCATTCCTCATATTGGCTCCATCAGAGCTATGAAACAGAAGATGGCATGAAGCTAAGAATTGTTTAAGAGTTGTTCACTACAGTCTTGGAGCATCAGAGCCTTGGATGGTTGAGATGCCTACCTGTTCTCCATACACTTAAAGATAAAGAAACTGAGGCAGAGAGAAGGAAATGTCATACTCAAGCAAGTGACCCATATTAGCGTTCCATTCAGAGACCTAAAACCAAGATCCATGCTGTCACAGGGCAGATCTCATTGCACCGTTTCCTAGCAACCATCCTGTTCCTCAGAAGCCAAAATTACTTCCCAAAGGTTGGCAAGAATTCCACAAGCCTGTTTATGATGGTCTGTCAAACGCTTCATGGCTAAAAGACATTTTAGGGACTCTTAAAACAGTTTTACGTATGTGCACGTGAGTGCAGGTGCCTATGGTGACCACAAGAGGGCATCAGATGCCCCGGAACTGGAGTTACAGGCATTTGTGAGCCATCTGACCTGGGTGCTGAGAACCGAGTGTGAATCTTGTGGACAAGCAAAACATGTACTTAACCACATTACCAGTCTTTTCTCAAGCAATGCCACCTACAAGAAAGTTCTGTAGTGGTGGACATGTTCTGTAGTTTGGTATCCAGAAAGGTTTGAGCAGTGCAGGCCTTTATCACTGTGACTGCCTTCAGTGATGTCACTAGGCATGTGACTCTTTCTGTCTGTCTGGCCTGCCTTAACATCCTTCAGAATTAATGTTCACAGTGCCCAAGCCATTGAGAACCAGGATAAGTACAAGGTCAGAATATGTGGGTCTACCAGTGTTACTCTGTGGTGTGTAGATGGGTCTGCTGGTATGAATCTTTGGTGTGAAGGTGTGAATCTGTGGTGTGTAGGTGGGTCTGTTGGTGCAAATCTATAATGTGTCTGGACTAAGCTCCTCTTTTCCAACCCCACCTCCCAACCCTTTTGCAGTTGTGTTTGTTTCTAGCACAGGAACCTTAGTGAGCGCATCCCAGCCATCACAGAATTCTGATCTGCTGAAGCCATTCTTCCTGCTTTCAGCATGTGCAGTAGTACCCTGTCCTAAAAAAGCTTGAGATTAACTGTTCAACCATTACATTGACTTTGTGGGGTGTGTGTGTGTGTGTGTGTGTGTGTGTGTGTGTGTGTGTGTGTGTGTGTGACTGTACATGTATAGTTGCAGAGGGCAAACTCCTGGGAAGATAGTTTGGATCCAAACATGTTGGATCCAGGTGTTGAACTTAGGTCATTGGGCTTAGCAGGAAGTACTTTTACCTATTGACCTATCTCACTGGCCCATACTAAATTTTTATTCAAAGGTTTAAATAAGATACTTTGAGTTTATTTAAACATAGCATTTTATGGTATCCATCTACCTACATCAAAAAACAGACTTTCTAAATCTGCTACAGAGGGAGAGCTTTATTTTTTAAGTTGTTTTCAACTCAGAGTTATTAACATCTATGTTTTTGTATACAATGCCAACCTCTGTGCTACTGGGAAAATCAAGAAGTGAAATTTCTGGAACAATTTTCTTCTGAGATTCTGTCTTAAACTATTGACATCTTTCTTCAGACTTTGAAGATTGTGTGTTTTTTTTTTGCTGGTATATGTGAAATTTGTCCTTGGATCTGTGACACAGCAAAGCTGGTCTATTATTAGGGACCTCCCCACATTGTGCCCCTTAAACCATCTGCTTACAGCTTTGTAGGAAAGAAAAGACTTAATCGTCACCATGTATCAAACACGTGCTTCCACGTTATCAATTTTCACCAGTACTGTTGAGTCTGTGTCTTTCTGTATAAACACAAGGACTTTTGTCTCAAAACCAAGTCGTAGCCTATTTGTAAAGATATTTCATGGGACATTTAGACTCAACAGTGTAGCCCCGAAGAATAACAAGTGACAAACTGTATGGTGGAGGAACTTGGCATAAAATCATGATAATAGGGCCAATGGTCCTGGGGTTAGGAAGACACAACTCATTTTCAGACATCAGAAGATGTCAGTGGGGGAGACCCCATCTTAAAACTGATAAACTAAGGTTTTTGGATTCCCATGATGGCTCTTGATCAAGCTTCTCTATCTTGTTTAATATAGACAGAAAATTCCTCCACCATGAATTCTCTAAAACAAAGACAGTAATAGCAAATCCCTCCCGTTTTTCGAAGTAATGTTCTGTGATCCAGGATGATTTGTCAAGTGTGGGGGATAAAGAAGCTGAATTTAGCTTAGACACAGCAAAGTATAAGCTGGGCTTCTACGTTCTTTTAAAAAGAGCTTCCTACCTTTGTCATGGAATGCCTATGATTTTACAAAAGAGGGAGAAAGGTTACAGTTCTTACTTGTGATGTGCCCAGTGTCAGGGGAGGGGAAGAATTAGCTGCTCTTATTGTTGTGACCATAACAGGAAGTATCAGGGAGGGACGGTTGAGGAAGGTCTGGTGGTGAGAAGGATTTAGACTGTGGTGTCAGGAGCAGGGTGGAGCTGCTTCCAGCAAGTCCACAGGCTGGTGCTCTGCTCACCTTTTCTTCTTATTCATCCAGGGGTAGGTCCCACCCATGTGTGTTCTTTGGTTGGTGGTACTGTCTCTGGGAACCCCCAAAAGTCCATGTTAGTTGACTCTGTTGATTGTGCTGAGGAGATCCTATCCCCTTCTGGGTCCCTCAATTCTTGCCCCAATTCTTCCACAAGACTCCTCCAGCTCCATTTAATGTTTGGCTGTGGGTCTCTGCATCTGTTTGGTCAGCTGCTGGGTGGGGCCTCTCAGGGAATAGTTATGCTAGGCTCCGGTAGGCAAGCATAACAGAGTATCATCAATAGTGTCAGGGACTGGTGCTTGCCCATGGGATGGGTCTCAAATTGCTCCAGTCATTGGTTGGCCAGTCCCTTGGTGTCTGTTCCATCTTTGTCCCTGTACTTCTTGTAGTTGGGACAAATTGGGAATAGTTCTACCTCAAGACCCAGCTATACCACTCATAGGCATATACTCAAAAGATGCTTCATCATACTACAAGGACTCTTACTCCACAGTGTTCATAGCAGCTTTACTCATAACAGCCAGAAACTGGAAACAACCCAGATGTCTCTGAACTAAATATCATCTGACAGTCTGAACCACGTTCCATTGTGGTTCATCTACACAATGTAATACTACTCAGATGTTAAAAACAAAGACATCATGAAAATTGAAGGCAAATGCTTGGAACTAGAAAACATTATCCTGAGTGAGGTAACCCAGACCCAAAAAGACATGCATGGGATGAACTTACTGATAAGTGGATATTAGCTATAAAGTAGAGGATACCCACACTACAATCCACAGACCCAAAGAAGCTAAACAGCAAAGAGAGCCCAAGGGAAGATGCTTGACTCTCACCCAGAACGGGAAACAAATAGCCCTTTATTTTCAAGATAGACTTTTATTCTCTAGCCTTGGATGTATGGCAATCCTCCTGCCTCAGCTTCCCAAACAGCTGGAATGACAATCATGGCCCGTTACACCCTGATGTTTGTTGTGTGTCTTGTTGAGATTCATTTCTCACTCAGGTAAAACAATCTCCTCATATTAAACTTGTTCTTTTCCTCTGTTATATTGCGTCCTCTCCCCAAGAACAAAGCCTGACTCCTCCCCGTCTCTTGGAAGGAAACCCTAGCACTTCAAGCCTGGAGTGAATGGACCCTGGAGGGCGAGCACTATAGCATTGACCTTCATGCCTGACCTCTTCCTGTAGGCCTTTGATGGCCACCGATGCTGCTTCCAGGGGGAGGCAATGGGAAATAATGTCACCTGGATGCTAACCTCCTACCCAGAGACCAAAAAACAAAAATGGAAATTCAGAGGGGCCTGGCCTCCTAAGAGCAGAAATCAGATTCCTCTCGTCTCGGAGGCTCCTGGTCAGGACTCAGGCTGGGTTCACGGAGCTTTAATGACAGCCCATCGTCAGCTGCTTCTCATGCTGGTCAGCTTGCTGAGCCAAGGCTTTGGGTAAAGGCATCTGCAGCAGTGCAGACTGAGCTCACCTGGACAGCTCTCCACGTGCTCACTACTCACAGCCCTGCAAACTCCAGCAGGCTCTGCTTGGACACGGGGGTCTTGAGAGATGGGCAATGGGGTACATGGGGTACTGTAGATCAAGGAAGAGGGCAGCTAAAGGACACGCATGGGCTACTAGATCAGTGTCTTTCAAAAGGAAGGGAAAGCAAGTTTTAAGAAAAGACTAAAAATAGAACTTCTGTCACTACTGGGGAAAGAGCTGAGGGGTCCCAGGCAGAGACCGCAGAGAAATTTGCCTGCCCATGTGCATTTATCCTGCAGAATACACAATACCTAGGAAATGGAACCAGCCCAGATGCCTATCAGGAGAAGAATGAATGAAGAAAATGGATTTTATTCAGCTGTAAAGAAAAATAAAATTGGACCCAAAAGGATGGCTCGGTGGGTAAAAGTGATTGCTACCTGAGCCAGACCATCTGAGTATGCGTCCATGGAACCCATGCAGAAGGTTGGGCCCAAGTTGTCATTTCAGTGATCGGGTGGCCAGACGGATGTGAGAGACAGGAGAATCTCCCAGCAGCCACCAGGCCAGCTATCCTGGAGTAAAAAGGAAGTGGGAGGAAGAGGAGGAGATAGCCTGCCTCAAAACAAGGTAGTGTAAGGACTGTCTCATGGGAGCTCTCCTCTGATCACTACATGCACACAATTGCACACCTACACATATTACATGTGCTCATACACATGTATGCACACACAGAGACACACATGTGCACATATGCACGCCTGTGTGCGCACGCGCATACACACACACACACTCACACACACCCCACATGCAGAACAAGAAAACAGAAAAGGGTATCTGAGAACAAGAAGAGGACAAACGTGGGGAAAGATGGGTAGAGCTGTGGGGATGGGGGGGACAAGGACAATGGTACCAGGACATTAAGGCATATTTCACAACTAGACCCTTTTTGGTCTTCCTGCTTCGTGAGGTGCCAGCCACACACTGCCGCCACCATGAAGCTCTCTCTGCCTTACCTCAGGCCCATAGTAATGGTGAGATCTCACGGTGGATAGAAATTCCCAGAACCATGAGTCACAATAAACCTTTCCTCTATTAAGGTGCTTTTTGTTACAGTTATAAAATACCAAAAAACACTTTCTTCTAAGAGCCTCTGGGCTGAGCAGAGCAGGCAGGAGAAAGCTGGGCTAGAAGAAAGACCACTGCATCCTGACAGTGATTAATTCTCACTGTTCGCTTGGCTGGATCTAGAATCACCTAGGAGATTATGCTGCTAACTGATAGCCTCTTCTCACCTCGATATTTCCCAAGCAATACCAAATAACTAGCTATCCTGGAAAGTCAGCACCTTAAATCATTATTGATGATCTTATACTGGCCCTGGGAGTCAGGAATCTGGGAGTGGTTAGCTAGTGCCAGGCTGCAGTCACTTCAGAGCCGGACTTGGGTGGAGAATCGGCTTCCAAGCTGGTTCTTCTGACTTTTTTTCTGCTTCAGTCCCATACCAGCTGGAGGCTGCAACCTTCTGTTCCTCATCATGATGTGACTCTAAAGCCTGCCCCGGGTCCTCACACCATGGCATCTGGCTTGCCACAGACCTTATAATTGAGAGAGAGAGAGAGAGAGAGAGAGAGAGAGAGAGAGAGAGAGAGAGAGAGAGAGAGAGAGAGAGAATGTATGTTTACAGAATATATACATGTGTATATATATACATATATATACATGCATATATACATGCGCGCGCGTGCACACACACACACACACACACACACACACACACACACACACATGAGAACAGTCCAGCTAAAAGCCATAGTCCTTTCTAATCTACTTGAGCATTACCAACCCTTCTGCCATTTGTTACAGAGACCTACCCGAGTATAAAGAGGGAGCGATTACAAAAATGTGTGGATGCTAGAACATAAGGCTCTTTGGAAGCCAAATCGGATGCCTTGCCCTAATAGGATATTTCCTACACGTTGTGATCTGCGAGTAAAGGGCCAATCACCAATGGCACCAAGGTCGGAGAGCTAGCCAAGTTCCCTGCTTGTTCATACCAGAAGGATCCAAATGTCTGCATTTCCCCAAGAGCCACAGCAGGTGACTGCCCGGGGCTAGGAAAGGTGTTCAATTCTATTTGGTCAGACTACCTGGAATCAGACATTTCTTGTTCTATTACGTACAGGATCTGGAGCAAGTTACTCAACTGTTCCGTTTCTTGGGTAGAGGAAATTTTTTTTTTCAAGTAAAATGGAACTACAGTGTACTTCCTCAGGATTATTGTATAATTTTAGTAAGATTAATGCATATAAAATGAGTGTCCCAGTATGAGTGCTCTGTAAATTATGGCTATTATGATCATTGTTGACATGTATTATATTTTAGGACTCAAAATGGACAAAAAGGGAGTTGTGGGCAGTAGTAACCATAAACAATCAAATTCTTCCTTGTCCTAGGTGTTTTTGGGTTCTTTTTTTTTTTTTTTTTTTTTTTTTTGTCTTGCTGTGATAAATGCTTGAGATAAAAACCCAGCCTCAAGCAGGGAATTTCACTGACTGCTCCGGGAGATTGAGTTTGTGACAGCTTGTGTGGTGAAACAAAGCTGTTCCTTTCATGGCCGCTGTGGTTTGAATGTGAAATGTCCTGCACGGGGTCAGGAGTTCAAACACTTGGCCCACGGCTGGTGGTGCTGAATTGGAAAGCTGTGAAATCTTTTAGGAGATGGAGCCTCATTAGAGGAAGTGGATGACTAGGAGCCAGGTTTGACGTTCTACAACCCGGTCCCACATCCTTTCCTGTCTGCTCATGGTTCCTGATTGTGGACAACCTGTGAACGGACGTCTCACATGCTCCTTCTGTCTTGGTGGACTGCAGGCCTTCTCTAACTGTAAACCAAAACTGAGCCTTCCATTCCTTAAGTCACTGCTTTTCAGGCATCTTGTTGCGGCAGGGAGAGAAGTTACTGACACAGTGACCAATCAGGAATCAGAGAGAAGAGTCGAGGCGGTGCTTAGCTGGGTCTTTCTTTTCCCCCATATCTATCCCATCTGGGCCCCCAGCTTATGCTGGGGATGATACTGTCAACAACTCCTCCCTTTTAATTAATTTTCTCTAGAATCCTATCATGGGTACCCTCAGAAGTGTGGCTCGCCCATCTCCTAGTTGACTGTAAATCGAGCCAATGTGGACTAATCATGCTTTTCCAGTGTCTGGAAGGCCGTGTATCTTTTAGATAATGGTTATTCAACCTTGGATTCTTCTCTTCTCCCATGTATGTAACATTAATATACACTTTGTGGTTTTTTTCTAATTATATTTTTGTTTGTTTGTTTGTTTTTTTCTTTGTCAAGTTGACATGAGGTAGTCTTTTGGGAAGAGGGAATGACAATTAAGATAATTACCTCACCAGATTTGCCAATAGCATTGTGTTTATTAATGATATGGGTGGACTTAGCCATGGAGGGCAGTGATAGCCCTAGACTTGTGGTCCTGAATTATATAAGAAGTCCGCATAGGGGATGCCAGTAACCATGCTCTGCGTGGTCCTTTTTTCTGCCCTGATGTTGCTGTCACAGGATGTGACCTGAAAGCTGTAAGCTGAAACAAACCCTTTTCTTCTCATATTGCTTTTAGTTAGGCTGTTTCCTCACAGCTTTAAAACCCTAAGTAAGACATGGTCAAAGCAAGATAGCCTGCAGGCAAACCTGTGTGTCTGCTGGTAATCATACCGCAAAGGAAACTCTAAGTAGGGTCTTTCGACTCAATAGCATTAGTATCAGGAGAAAGATGAAAGAAACTTTAAAGCTAATGAAGTTAATAAAAATTTGAATGAACAAAGTAAAACTTTCTAATTGGAGTCATTATTTTTTAATATCCCTCGGTTGTCTTTGGAATGGTCACATCTGCCAAATTCCAACTAGGTCAGCCCAAATGTTTTACTTGTCCTCTCTTGGGTTGGCATCAGCATTCAGAAACCCCTAGAAATGCCCTGGATGCTGCTGGTTCAGGCTCCCTGACTGGTGTTCTGAACCAGGAGTACCAAACAGTGGCCTGGACATGTAATCTTTCTCGACCAGAGACAGGAAGAGAACCTGGACACCAGGTTTGACCAGAAGAAAGGAAAGTGCTGGAGGGGTAGCTCTACTCGGAGCACTTGCTTGACATCCTGATAGCATCAGGGTCAAAAGCAAACTTAAAAACAAAGGTAACCCTAGAGGAACTCAAGTAGCCCTGGTCATGGGTAATTTATTATATTTCCTCTCTGTTGGTTGACTATCCGACATTGGGAATATCATGTAGTCACAAAGCAGCCCTTTTTGTCCCACTTTAGTTGAGGCTCTGTCAACATTTCAGGGCCACTCAGTCCCTTCTTAGTCAACTGTGAAAACAGAGAACTTGAGGACCTTGATGCCTGCTGTGTACAGATTAAGGCAGGGCCGGCTGGTGACAGCTCCAATATCTGGTCACCCTCCCAATACCTCCTCTGAGATAACCTCTGTGGCCTCTCAAAACCAGGAGGCACAGGAGTGGCAGCTCAAGCAATGAATGGCCGAAAGAGTCAACAGGCAGCCCATGGGATTCTGAAGATCATCAGAATTCTTTCATAGCCAGTCCTCTGAGTGACTATTCCTTCTCCTGGATACAGTTCCTGCCGCCTGACACAGAGACGTTCATAATGATGGTGGAAAGCTGCCAAGCTCAGCACACTTCTTCAGACAAGTAGTGAAACCCATTAAAGACTGCTCGACTCTGTAGGAGCAATAATGAAGACAATAATATTTTGTATACCTAAAGTGCTTCTTGTCCCCATTCATTTTTTAATATGTGAACTTTACACGTTGGGATATGTCTATAGGAGAAGAGGCACAGTGTATATTAGGGACATAAAATAACTCCATGAATCATTGGCGGCTGTTTAATTTTCAAACTCTATTCTATTCTCCTACTTAAAAACTTTAATTTCGGATATAACATTTGCATCCAATCAATCTTATCAATTTCTCCCATTAGCATTTTACTGGAAAAAAAATTCATCTATTAATCCTGCTCATGCAACTAAGGAGCCATGAGTCTCTTCCTCTGAAGGTACAAGTTCCCACCCAGAAAGCTAAAACATGAGAGAATGAAGCCCTAAAGGGAGAATAAAAAAAACCACATTGTCATTAAGGACCGGGCCTGATTTCTCTGAGGTCAGGAGCTCATGAAGTAGGGCATGCTAGCCAGGGTTTATATGAAACAGTAGAAATAGAAATTTCTGTGGCATGAATATTCCTGCAGCCATAGTGACTCAGGAACATAGCAAAGGAGATAACGTTTGATCTGGGCTCCGGTCTTGAACTGCACCATTTTAATCTCTTTCAGCCTCCCTTTGAAACCAAGTGCTCCCCACCTAACATATCACAGCCTTAGCTGAATATTTTCCCCAAGCTCCTGGAGGAGGAAGATTGCTCCTGTGCAAAGTAGAGCCCTGCTTTATTAAGGATGTGTAAGAAAACAAAACCAGGTTTCTACAGTGACTGAGTGATGTCATTCGATGTCACATCTCTGTCACAGTGGGCTCCTTGGATGGTTTTGATTATTTTTTCTATGAAGGTCAAGAGAGCAGTGGGTATGGGGGCAGTGCGACTGAAGAGAGAAGGGATTTCATGGAGGAGATTCACTTCAGCCAGTATTCATGGAGGCAGGTGCTGGAGTGGAAATCCAGAGATGTCCGGCTACATGAAGTCATAAAGCGGACAATTCCAACATAATGTGCTCACAAGTGATGCTGAGCTACAGGAGTGGATGTACCTGGGGAGAGCACCATGGGGTTTCCTGTTACCATGGAGACTTCAAAGGGGAGTTCCTGGTGATGGAAGGTTGAACTCTTGGTTAGTGTGTTCAAGCCTTTGGGTTTGTTTCTTAACATTGCAAAATAAATGGTTTTTTGTAATTAAAAAAATGTGCAGTTTTTTTCATTAATAAAATTCTAAAAGATATACAGAGAGAAAAAAGAAGTCTAGAAAACAGGAGCACAGCTGTGAGCTGGTGCAGGGATAAGAATGGGTATTTAAGTATCTTGGAGAAAGGACTTAAGAGACCTTTTGGCATATACCAAGATGTGTCTGGTTCATATGATAGATCTGTTTTGCACTGTGGTTTATAGAGGCTGTGCCAGTTTATACCCCTAGCTGCAGTGTACAACGGTCCCTATCTCCCCACATGCTTACCAGCATCTGTCACTTCTTTTCTTGATGATAGCATGTCTGACTGGGGTGAGATGAGCTCTCAGTGTAATTTAAATTTGCATTTCTCTGATGACTAAGAATGCTGAAGACAGGGGTAGACCGAGGAAGATTAGTAGAACTCATGTTACATGAAAGCAGAAGGGGTCACTCGGGGAGAGGAAGGGGTCTGATGGTTTGGACTGACGAACAAGATGGGTGGGGTTTAGGAAGATTTTTTGTAAAAGCGATGTATGAAAATGTCATCATGAAATGTCATGCTATTTTTTTTTTTTTAACCAATGAAAAAAATAAAAGAAAATGATGCATTGATGAGAAGAAACTACAGGTGTGTGGTGGGGTGTGCTGGCTCAAAGTTGTCATAAGAAATGTTGGGAAAAGAGAGTAGAGAATATACTGTTGCCTCTTCATGTTGAAGTGGCCATTGCCTCGTATGTTAAAATATCTACGTTTTGTTGGCTGATAGTGTTGGAGCCACTGCTGGGTTTGAGTCAAGAGCAAAGGGGGTGGGCCTTGCATACAAGATAGGTGATTTCACTTGCAGCGACACGAAAGGGACAAGAGAGGTAGAAGAGAAAGAACTAGTGTGGTACTGGTGGGACCCAGAATTCTGGAGACATATCAATGGGGTTTGCTTAGATCATTGCTGCATGGGAGGTCGGACCTCTACAAGTGATGCTTGGTCCTCAAAGTTGGAAGCCACTGTGTTGGAAATCATCTTGGACCCGACATAAAGGGAGCCATCCAGACCTTCTACATCAGAAGATCCCAGGATAGAATCCACCAATCAGCTAACAGGCTCTGTAAGTGATTCCAGTGTGCCTCCAACTGACAAAACCACAGGCACAGAACAGACTGCAGAGTGTTGCCTCGCAGCCCCGGTAAAGTCACGGCTGATGGCATTGCCCTGTGCTGAGTTAGGGACCACTCCAAAAGGATATTGGTGTCAGCAGATGCCCGGAATTTCAGAAAGAGAGAAAACCAAGATAATACAGCAAGAAAACCAAAGGGAAACAGGGGAGCAGTGAAAGAAGAAAAAGACGCTCACCAAGTTGACTGAGGGCAAGTTTGAAAAGCTGACTGGCTCTTCCTGGGATACTGGCAGGAGACGAGGTTCCAGTCAAAATCGTGATCAAGCAATTTGTTTCTGAATCGCTAAAATCTCAGGGTTTTTTCCAACTAGCCCCCTGTGTCATTTCCGGCATTTGATGTCAATGTTGAGCAGAGACAATCTGTGAAGATCTGGATCCTTCCCACCCAGGCTTGGCCAGGAAGAATACTAGAATCACGGGAGCCCGGATTCCCACATCCCATGTTCTTTTGTGTTGTAAGATTAGCATTTTCCTCAGGCAGGAGTGAGGAGGTACTTTGGAGCTCATACCAAGACACAACCAAGAGACCAGAAAAGTTGCTTTCACAAGGAGGAGACTTCCAATTATTCACCCTCAAAGGGACATAGCCCCAAGCTACCCTAGTGAGTTCTTAGGTTAGTGTAGGGAGTCCTTAGGGAATAATGAATATCAAGGGACAAGGATATGTTTTAAGGTGGTTTGAATGGGGATAATTCCCATAGGCTCATTTGTTCGAATGCTTTGTCCACAGTTGGTGGAACTTTTTGGGAAGGACTGGGGCATGTGAATAATCACTCTTGTTGAAGAAGATGTGTCTCTGGGGCAGGACTGAGGTTTCAAGCACTGGTTGATTCCCAGTGTGCTCTCTGCCTCCTGCTGGGGTTTCAAAGTGTAACCTCTCAGCTTCAGCTCCGTGTGCCTGCCCATCTGTTACTCCTCAACCATGGACTCCAACCCCCTGAGGCTATAGGAAGCTTTAAACAATTTCTTCTGCAAGTTGCCCTGGTCATGGTGTCTTGTCCCAGCAACAGAAAAGTAACTGAGAGATGTTACTTCGGCTATTTGCTAGTACTCCAGACAAAACGAGCAAGGAGAGTGTGCGGGCAGTGTGGGTGGGGTGGGGACAGGGCAGAGGCGTTGTTAAAGGATTCTGCTGTAAAAAAGTCTCTGCCCGGATCTACTGCTCCATGCTGGAAAACGTTAACATGGTCTGCCATGCTCATGAAGTGGAGGTAGTTGCCCAGCATTTTCACATCTGAATCAGGAGATTTCGTGTGCCAAGAAGGAAGGCCACTTGCTTGGGAATGGGAGATGTAGGCAAGCTTTTTCTTAATATGGTGTCTGAAGACAAAAAAATCAGCTCAGGGTAGACACGCATTTTAACTGCTGCCCCCTAATGCAAATCCATCATCGCTTAGATGTGCTCCTTGACCAGCCTTTCAGCAGTGAGAATGGGTATGCTGATGAAGTAACATGTTCCATGCCAGCACTTCCAAGCCCTTGGCTTCACAGCACCACATACCAACCAACTGTTCCTCTCTCCGTTCCAAGTCATTCTATACCATCACTGCCAGATTGATTTCCTAAGTAGGTCCCATGTCAGTCTTCTGCTCCGAGCCCACAGTGGCTCCCTGTTGCCTGTACAACTGAAAACCAACTTTCCAACTTGGCTCAGGTATCTGGGCTCCTTGACATGTGTGCCTCCCCCCTCCCCTTCCTGAAAGCTATAATGGGGGCATTGTGACACCTGGGAAGAATAGCACATTCTCTCATTAGCATCCATTGAAAATTTAGCCGTGGGTACGTTTGACAGATGGATGGAAAAGAGGCTCCTGTGGACAGAGGAGGAAGATTTTTAAATTAAACCCACCTTCATCTGAGCTGTTTTATGATAGGAATTTCAATCTGGCTCATATTAATGGACAGGAAGGTACGGAAAGAGTGGGACCCCGATGAGGTTCAGGAGCAGGCCATTCTTTTATACAAGGACTCTGTGTTTGGAGAAACACAGGGTAGGCCGTGGAAAGGGCCGAGGGAGATACCACCCCTCTCAATTTCAACTATATGCTTGCTTAATTGACTGTCCTCTGGGGGCTCCCACTGCAAACAGCCTTCAAGCTCTCCTTTTTTTTTTTTTTTTTTTTTTTCTTAAATAATAAATTGATAGTGCCAAGAAGTTGTCAACTGTTTTCTTGGGAATCATCAAACAGGAACGCAGAGCCTCCTGTTCCCTGGGGGAAGAACAGCCGAAGCCAGAGCTCTGAGTAGCAGAGTGTGCTCTGGTTTTCCATTCCTGGCAGGGCGCTTTGTGATCTTGGCGCAGTCACTTAGGCTGCCCGTGCTCCAGAGTCTCCATGGGTAAACTGGAGATGAATCGTGGCAGTTTTTAAAGGATTAAGAGCCCTCTAAAAATTGAGATGATCCGTGAAAGGTACTTGGCACAGCGCCATGGACCTTGCAGAGAGGCTCCGTCAGGGCTGCTGCTCCTGTGAGGGCTACGGGATGCTGCTTCTGAAACCGGAGACTCAGGCTATGACCTCAGGTTCACCCTGTGACCTTGGCAAACACACTGACTTTCTGTCTGTGCTTCAGGTGGAAAGTGGAAACAGGTAGCGAATCTCTTTGCTGAGACGGAAGAGGAGGGAGTATGTCCACTCCGTCCGCACTATCGCACATGAACTCTGGACCACTAACTACTGGTTACTTACTTGGCTCTGTACCCATCTCCACTGCCTGCCTCTGCCCTACTCCAACCCAACTGAGTCTTTCCTTTTTTTTTTTTTTTAAAAAAAGAAATGGATATTTTCTTTATTTACATTTCAAATGTTATCCCCCTTCCCCCCTTCCCCCGTTTCCCCTCTAGGATCACCCTATCCCCTCCCCCTCTCCTTTCATCTTTGAGGATGCTCCCCCACTCACCCACTCCCTCCTGCCTCCCCGCCCTGGCATTCCCCTACTCTGGGAGACATCTACCCTTCATAGGATCAAGGACCTCTCCTCTCGTTGTTGCCTGAAAAAGCCACCCTCTGCTACATATGTGGCTGGAGCCATGGGTCCCTCCATGTGTACTTTTGGTTGGTGGTTTAGTCCCTGGGAGCTCTGAGGGGTCTGGCTGGTTTCGACGTTAATAGTATTTTTTAAAAGGATAGGAATCCTCGAGTCTTGCTTTCTGAAAGCTAATTTTGTTTCATATCTTGCCTGTGGATTGTAGGTTTGTAAACCCCAGTCACTTATTTCCCAATGATGATACTCAGTTCCATGGCTCTGGGTCTCCCATATGGGTATGTGTTTTTAAAATCGCAGTGATGGTTAACCTTGATTGTCTACTCGGCGGGATTTAGAATTACCGTGGAAGCACGCTCCGCGGAGGGCAGCAGATTTTGAACTTTGGCTACAGTTTGGAAATAAGGGAGAATGTGGTGTGACTATCAGGATCCCCCTCTCTTCATGGCTTCCAAACTGTGCATGAAAGTACCTGATGCTCTGCTTCTGCTGCAGCGCCTTCCCTGACCAATCGGCTGATTGGTCCTTTGCCCTGTAAGTCAAAATAAGCCCCTCCTTCCGGAAGTCACTTTTTAAGACATTTCACCAGCGCACAAAGACAGTGACAGGTGAACCGAGGCCTGTCATTCTCATCTTAGCAGTGAGTATCTTAGATAGAGAACCAATGGACCAGACTTACATGAATCAAAAAGCGAGAACTCTAGGAAGTGAGGGCCCCTGAGAACTGGATGAATAAACTCTCTGGGGAAGAGCACACCAACTGGCCATCCAAAACCACATGGTCCGCCCTGAAAACATTCATACAAGTTACATGATGCAGATAGAGCAGGTTGTTATTAGGAACATAGATGCGTATACATGTAACAACAATTAATGGACAAAGAGGTTATGAATCTGAGAGTATACAGTGGTATATAGGGAGGAGAGAGAAATGATATAATTATGCTGTAATCTCAATTTTGTTTTTAAAAAAATAAAAAAAAATAAAGAAAGAAGAACAAGTTGGGGGCTAGAAAATTGCTCGGTGGCTAACGCTTGATGCTCTTGCAGCAGACCCGAGTTCGTTTCTGAGAACCCAGTTGTGTGTTACTCTAGCTGTCTGGGATCCAATGTTTTTCTGGTTTCTACGGGCACCCTAGGCATGCGGAGCACACATACACACACACACACAGGAACACACACACGCACGCACGCACGCACGCACACACGCACGTATAAAGGGTTGGAAAACAGAAGAGCCAGTGAGGACAGAGCAGACATGCTAACCCAACATCGATCCAGGAGCCTTGATAAACACTCCAGACCGATTCCGGAAGGAGCTTGTGTTTATGGGACTCTCAAGATCATTCGGAAGTGTGCTTGGCCTCAACTTAGTCGCCCGCTGTGATATTCTCGGTGGAGCCCTGTTCAAGTGTTCTCAGGTTGGGGAACGGAGAGTACCACTTGGGAGACATTAGGCTCTGAGTCTTCAGCTAGGATCTTTAAGATTTGCTTGGGTTACAGAGGACAGGGAGAGATAGATGGCTGGAGGAATAAGAGTGTCCCAGCTGCTGGAGGAGAGACATTCAGTTTTTTTTTTTTTTTTTTTTTTTTTTTTTTTTTTTTTTTTTTTTTTTTTTTTTTACTCTAGAGGCAGATTTCAGAGTCACTTGCTTCAGGCGAAGGGCTGTAAGCATTATTCTGCAAGCTGTGGGGAGTACATGGAGATTTGGTGCAGGGGAGCCATAGCAAGGGCAAAATTTCAATAGGAACCATGATGACAGGATGGATTGCATTAGGGAGAGAAAGAAGGCAGGGACCGGCACTAGAAGGCAGTAAATACAGGGGCTGGGGAGATGGCTCTGCTTGCTGCCCAAGCACGAAGACTGGAGTTCTACCCCCATAGCCCACATACAAAAGGCCAGGTGTGGTGTGGTGTGTGCTTTAAATCCTCAAATTGTGGATGCAGACACGAGATCCCAGAGGCTCAGTGGTCAACCAGCCTAGCCTACCTGGCAATACCCAGCACAGAGAAACCTCGCCTCAAAAACCCAAGATAAAGGAAAGCCAAGGTGGATTGGCTCCTGAGAAATGACATGCAGTGATAACTTCTGACCTCCACACTGGGCACACACACATGTCCCCTACCCCACATACAGACAGAGGCTAAAGCAAAGGTGGCCATGGGCTCAAAAACCGCAGAGAGAAGTGGGAAACAGGGTATAACCGGAGCATTCGAGTCGGGTAGAGAGTGACCCCGGGTGATCCTCTGAGGAGATACAGGGTCAGATCATCAAGGAACTGGAGAGTCGGGCTAAGGATAGAGCACATATGTTACTCCAAATGAGAGAAGGGAGGGGTGCATTTGGAACAAAAGACTGCTTTATGGAGAACAGATTGTAGGCAAGACGAAGGAGGGAAGATTAATGTGGCTTATGTTATGGGGTATATGCTTTATAGAGAACCCGGTATGCATTTGAGGGTAGAAATGGCAGGACCCGATGCCCTAACAGTGAACAGTAAAGAGAGACAAGGAATTCTTATTCCATCTTAGCCTGAGGATCTATTAAGATAGAGATGTTTTCCAACTAGCAAGGTCATTGGGATAAGTCACTGAAGTCGGCTTCCTATCATGTTTAATTTATATAGTTACTAAACTTTCTGATAGAGAAGCAAGGGCTAGAGAGAGGGTTCCACAGTTAGAAATACAGATTCCTCTTGCAAAGGACCCAAGACTGTTTCCCAGCACCCATGTCAGACGGCACTTCTGCTAATTCAGGTCTAAGGAATCCGGCGCCCTCTTCTGGCCGTTGTAGACATTGCACTCATGTGCATGCATGTTTGTGTACTGCGCACGCGTGCTCACGTATTATAACTTTAAAATAAGGCAAGTCTTTAAAAAGCAAGACATTTATGCTGGAGGAGATAGATGTTTAGGAGAAAGAGTTCCCTGAGAAAGCATCTGAAGGCATAAAGGGTAAGAGCGGATGAGTTCCCTAGTACAGAGAAAGGTGTGTTCCGGGTGCAGCTGGGAGCTGAGTCAGTGTGTGAACGTGAACGGAGCACCAGTTTTACAGAGGGCAGACAGTACTGGGAAACTGGGGTTGCTTTCTGAGTGCTTCACTGCTCAATTTTTATTGTGGTTGGTATATTTAATATAAAATTTACCATCTTAACTGTTTTAAAGTACACTTCAGTGACAAAGCGTGCTCTCCTAATATTACGTCGACCACTCCTACAGTCGGATTCATCTTGTAACACGGAAGCTATGCACCAAAAAAACTCCCTCGCTTCCCGCCTCCCCACACCCTACAGGTTTGCGACTAACACTCCTGCCTTTATACTTCTGTCCTTTGACCTTCCGGCTTCTCTAAGAGTCTCAAATAAGCAGAATGAGAAGTGTTCATCTCTCTGTGGCTGACATATTTCCCTTAACACAACGCCTTCCAGGTCCACCCATATAGCGCATTGTGCATTTCCCTCCTTTAAACATTGAATAATTTTGCTCTGCGCGCACATGCAACTGTCAAGCAGGTTAAGTCTTCTTGACTTCAGCCGTTATGAATAGCGATGCTGTGACCAACAATACAAACAGTAACTTTAGGCTGGGCCTTCAGTTCCCAGGGCTACATCCGCTCACTGACTCAGTGTTTGCTGTTGTACTGCAGCACTGCCAAGTTTTCCACAGTGACAACTCTGTGCTCCATTCCCAGCAATAATGCGCAAAGGCTCCAACATCTGCTTTTATCAACGCTTCTTCTCTGGCAGCCATCTTGATGGTTCCGAGGTGCTGTCTCTCCAGTGACTAGTAATGCTGAAATTTTTTTCATGTTCTCTTTGGTTACTTTTAAATCTTCTTTAGAGAAATGTCTATCCAGGGCTTTTAGCCAGTTTTGATTTTTTTTTCCTGCTGTTGATGCTGCTGTATTTGAGAGTTCCCTGTATAGTCTGATACTGGTCTCATTTTTTGGATATGTGATTTTTCAAATATTTTCTCCCAGTCTTTGCCTTTTACTCACAAATACAGCTACCTCATGTTTTACTTTAATGGTCCTTATTCAGTGAATTTTAATTTTTAGTAAAACATTTAATTTTTAATTTAATTTTTAGTAAAAACATAGTTATTTTTACATAATGTACTCTGGTCACATTTTTTTTCTCATCTCCTTCCAGATCTTCCTCACCTCCCCATCCTTCTAAGTGCACACCTTTTTTGTCTCTCTCATAACAATACAAACAGGCCAATAAACAAACAAACAAAGAAGGATAAAATGATAGGAGGAATTTTAATCCAGCAACAGGGCTGCTCTGGTTGGAATACAAACACACCCTTAGCACACACCTTTAATCCCAAACAATGTTGGTAAGATTAGTTTATAGAAGGAAGCAGCCATGTTTTAAAGTGACATCTAATTGAGGGGCAGACAAAGTGACAACTCGGAGAAAGATTTGACAGAATGAGCCAAAGACAAGATATGCCCAAACTCTCATGAGAACAGACAGGAGAAAGAGAGCAGCAGAAAGAAAGGAAAAAAGACAGACAGAGATAGAGAAGAGGCAGACTTACTGAGATAGTTTTAAAGAGACACATCATCTGTTTCTACAAACATCTTCTTCAAGCACCATCTTGACAAATTTGAAAATCATTTCCATGAAGCTCCATTTGCCTATTTTTTATTTTGATACCCATGTTTTTATCTTCCAGAAACCATTGACAAATTCAATGTTAAGAGCCTTACACACACACACACACACACACACACACACACACACACACATACACACAGACACACATACAGACACACACACACAGACACACATACAGACACACACACACAGACACACACACACACACACACATAGACACACAGACACACACAGACACACACACACAAACACTCACAGACACACAGACACACACACAGACACACACACACAGACACACACACAGACACATACGCACACATCAGTCCATCATCTTCTGCTCTCCAAGGTTTCTGATGATAATCTGCTGATAAACTTATTAAAAATAACTTGTGTATGACACATTGCTTCCCTGATGAGGATGTTAATGCCCTCCCTCTGGGTTTGGCTTTAGCAGTGTGCTTCACTGTGTCTCTCTCAAAGTTCACTGTACTGGAGTTCATTAAGATTCTTGGCGTTTATATGCATGCATCTATTCAATATGGGGTACAGCCATCTTTCTTCTTCAGATATTCTCCCTATCCCTGTTGCCCTCACTTCTTCATTTGGGATGTGTGTGTAATGTGTGCACACAAACTGGTCCATTCAGTGGTGCCCCATAGTTCCTTGGGGTATTCTGATTTCTTCAAATGTTTCTTTCTGCTCCTTTCAAAACAACAACAACAAAACCCAACATGTATCTACTCATCTTCAGCCTTATTGATTTCTTTCTTATGCACCCTAAACCCCACTTTCAAATTCCTCTAATAATTCTGTAAGTTTTCTCTGGGTGTCCTTGACCCTCTTGGTTCCTATAATCCTTACTCTTCTTACTTGTCGAGATTCGCCTAGTTCTGCCTAATGTTTGGCTGCGCCCCGGCATCTGTTTCTGTCCATTGCTGGACAGAGCCTCTCTGAGACTCTGCTGGTGATTTTGCCAGCCTCCTGTCCACAAGTATAGCAACATTCCACTTACCTTTTCTTCTGGGTGTGTTTGGTTCTGTCCTATGTCTCTGGGCCATCTGACCTCTGGTTTCTGGTCCTCCAGGCCACTCCCACAATTTCTATACCACCTTATCCCAGCACATGTTATAAGCAGGACAAATTATAGAGTGAAGGTTTTATGGCTGGGCTCAATCTCTCCACTGGAAGCCTTGCCTGGTTATAGGAGATGGTTTGGTTCGTATCCCCCACTGTTGGGGTCCCCATTGCTAGGGTCATCTTCATTGATTCCTAGGAGTTTCCATTGCACTAAGTCTCTAACTTGTCCCCGAACTGCACCCCACCACACTTCAGTAGTTTCTCCCAGTACTTTGTCCTTCTATCTCCTCGCCACATGGTCTCTCCCGTTCCCATCCCACCTACCCCCAGTTCACCAGCAACATCTATTCTATCTTCCCTGCCCAGGTAGGCTCATATCTCCCCTGCTTAAGCCCTCCCTGCTATGTAGCCTCGTTGGCTCTGTGGCTGCAGAATGATTACCTTTGCTTTACAGCTGTTATCCACCTGTAAGTGAGTGCATCTTTCTGTGTCTGAGCGACCTCGCTCAGGATGACCTTTCTAGTTCCCTCCGTTTACCTGAAAATTCCTAATTTTGTTAACAGCTGAGTAATACTCCATTGCACAGATGTACCACCTTTTCTTTACCCATTCTTCTGTTGAAGGACATCTAGGTTGTTTCTAGTTTCTAGCTCTGATGAATCTGGGGCTCACTGAGACTGACCCGACAATCAGGAAGTCTACATAGGTCTAACCTAGGCCCTCTGCCTATGTGTTATAGGTGTGTGGTTTGGTGTTTTGTGGTATTCCTAACAAAGGAAGCATATTTCCAAAGGCTTTGCCTGCTTTGAGGACCTTTTTCTCCTTTTGAGTTGTGTCATCTAGCTTTACTATGAGGGGAGGTGCCTGCTGTGCCATGTTTGGTTGATACCTCTGGGAGGTGTGCCCTTTTCTGATGGGAAACAGAAAGACTGGATCTGGGGGAGGGGGGTGGGGAGGAGCTGAGAGGAGAAACTGCAGTCAGGATGTAATATGTGAGAGAAGGGCTTAATTTTTAAAAAAACCAAAAAAATATTGGATATTAATACTAATTTAATATAACATGATTTGTATATAAGCAATATGTGATAGAAAATTTCATCTAGTGAATTTATTTGTTATTGTCTTTTTGGTTGAATACTTCATTTATTTGTCTTATCTGTGGTATTTTCACTCTATTGTGAATCATTTCCTTTGTTGTTGCTGCTTTCCTTTTGTTCTCTGACCATGTTTCACGAAGCACAGCTATTCCAATGTTATCTAATACATCTGCAATCGGAGTTTTGTGTTTGGGGGGGGATGGTTTCTGTTGATGCATTTTTGCATTTTCCCCCCTTTGGGCCATATTTTCCAGTGTCTTTGTGTGCCTTTGTGAGTTTGTTTCTAGTTGTTAAAATCCATCATTTGAATCTAATAAGGCGTGAGCTCCAGAAATCAGTTCTCTCTCCCAGCGGTTTCCGGGTTTTATTTTCTTGTTATTTTAGGCTGCCTCCACAAGGAACAGTGTGAGGTGTGAACCACCTAAAGTCACTGAGTCTGAGCCTGTGCTTTTCCTTGGTCACATGTGTTCATATTCTGCACTTCCTCTCTCCCTGCCCTATACTTGAATGTCTTAGTCTTTAATGGCTGAGCCTGGGTCATAAAATGGCAGAAAGGAATTTCCTTAAATCTCCAGGAAGCTACCTCAGCCAGATTTGGAGAGATCTGCAACAGTGAGAGTGGTTCCGGCAAAATGGTCAAAGATCTTAAAGGTCACTATGAAGAACAAGGTTAATTAAGAAAAAGTTTTTGGTACCCAGAAAGGTCAGAAGAAGGCATCAGACCCACTGGTACTGGATATGGATGGCTGTAAGCTGTTCTGTGTGCTGAAAATCAGCCCCAGGTACTAGGGAAGAGAATCTGGCATTCTTAACCTCCATGGCACCTCTCTAAGACAGAGCAGGAGTGAATTTTGCTCACCCTTGTTCCTTCAACCCATGTATAGGTACTTCTGGAAAATGTATGTAGCCACTTATCTTATGAAAACAAATAGGTGGGCAGTTTCCATTTCATTCATTTTTAAAATGTAATCAAAACTGAGGAAAGTCCACTGTAACGAGCTGTCTCAGCCTTTCCCTGGGTGTGGTGCCCAAGGATGACACATTCAATAATAATTTTATTGGGGAAATTCTGCCAGTACAATTGTTTTCTAGGCCATAAGTAGTGTCTTCGTGGGGTGGTTTTTCATCATTTTCTCCTAACTGGTTTTATTTCCAAATTAGGTATGATACAAGGTCATTAATCAAGGGAAAGAAGAAATAAAGTTGCGGAGGAAAAGTATCTCTCACTGGTGGTGAAGCTAAGGGCATAAAACACTGCCCTCATTCTTAACTCTCAGAGTCATCAAGGAAGATACGCTCCCGTGACAACCTCGGTAGACTCCGTGCCTGCACCTTGGACTGCATCCTCTCATCAGCAAAAATCCTCATCTCTCCACTCATGCATGCAGCCCTTTCTTAAAGCTCTTTCCCAAAGGGACCTCCTCTCTCCCCTCCTCCCACATTCTGATGTCTTCATACAGAAGTTATTTTCTGGATTCACTCATGACCATATTTATGCCCTCCACATAAAGTATATTGTAGTTTCCCCTTTAATGAGACATTTCTTCTCGAGTGTCTTAGCCACTTAGCTAAATTTTAAGTGCTCAGGGCCAAGAGCCATAGCTCTCAGCTATCTTGGGATAGCCTTTCTGACAATAGAAGCAGGAAAAATAAAGAAGCTAATCTCTTAAACACAGGAACTGTGTAGTAAAAGCCCAATAAATGTCTACTGGATGCTATTAATGACTAAATAGATTAGGATATCATTCCAGAGCTATCGTTGGTCTCGTATACCTATGACCAATGTTCAAGTATTTCAGAAAATGTGTTCTTTCCTTATTATGAGGTTAAAGTTCAATAACAGTGCTGATCTTCTTTAGATATTTATCTGATAACAAAACATACATTATGTATTATATATCATTATTAACATAGAAATGTAATGTTAAAGTATAAGAATGATATAAACCCCACATAATGCTTGCTCTGTGAAGACACTGGTTCTTGTCATGTTTTAATACATTAAATCATGGACACACTGAGGTCTTTTGTGTTTATTAGAAGGGTTATTAATACCATTGGCAGACAAATAAATAATTACATGGCAGATCCTCCTAGAAGTTCAAGACTCAGTGTCGAAAACAAATACGGTGGGGAAGAGGGTGGGGAGGGGGTCTCTGAAGGAAACTGAAGACCCACCCACCAGACCAAATAGGAGTTGCTTCTCACGGGGTCTCACAAAAGTCTGCAGCTAAGCTGTCTGTCTCTGAGCCACCAACAGGCCTCAGGGAAGGAGTTGTAGTCACTGGTAATCCCAGGTAACTTAGCTGGAGCCTCTTTGTCAGGGGTTGACAGTAGTGACAGTACTAGGGAGAGAGCAAGGCTGCTGAGGGCATCCTTGCTGGGACAGCAGTCTGGACTGCACTGTAGCAGACGCTCGGTGAGGGTTGATATTATTACCACTGTGGAGAACAGAAAACTCAATAGAGAACTTAGACAACGGCCTGGAATCACATAGTCAATCCACAGTCAACAATCTCAAAACATAATCAAATCTCTTAAATCAGTTTGTCCTAAAATTTCCCAGGACATATAACAAAAAACCACTCCACAGACAAACATGAACTTATGCATCTGAATTGAAAGTTTCACAAGCACTTAACCTGTGGCACTTCCTACTTGACAATGGGACTTTGATTTCAGTACAAATGCCCATTGGATTCCTTAACACCAATTTCACAGCCTTACCAGGGAGAGTAGCAGGCTGCTAAATGCTGCCCTGGCTAAGGAATGCGTGAGCTACATTTCTTCTGCTCTCCCAAGCCACCATTTTAGGTAACAGTCATTTAAAAAAGGAAGTATCCTAATAATAGGTCTTGGAGCTGGTGTTTAATTACACAGCGTTGAACTTAAGTTAAATGACATATTCCCTCATGAGTTACAAGTAACCTAACTACAGAAGCACCGAAGGATTAGTTAAGACAGTCGTAATTGAAAAAGAAATATAATTAAGTTCAGAGAAGTCAGCTATCTCTGAAGCAAATCCCTCTTCTAGCAAAAGATTTCCTCTTGTTTATGCCCCACTGGCTAAACATCTTTTTGACAGGTGGAAACTGAAGTTCGTGTATGCCATTCAAGCCCCCACAAGGTTACTAATTTACCAACCTAGTTATTTGGGCAAGCTTGGTTGGATGCAAAAACCAAAGCAGCATTGTTCGTTTCCGTGATGGGCCCTGTCTTTAGTGTGAAATCAGGGTCATTTTGTCCCAAAGGAAAGTTGCCACAGCTATACAGGGGAACAAAGAGTGAGACTATTCACAGTGGCTGAGGGGGATGGGTCAGGAGGACAGAGGAATGATAAGGATTTTATAGGGGAAAAGGGCTGGACATGGCAGGCGTGGGAGGAAGGAAGAAAGATGCTACTAGTAAAAGAAAGCAAAGGGATGTGCCCAAGGCGTGACAGGGCTCATGCTGACGATGTTGGGACAGTGTCACATGAGCTGAGAAACTGGACAGAGGATGGTGATGTGCTCCATGCATAGGTGGTAAGGAACCACAACGCATTTCACCCAGTAAATGGCACAGGAAGTGTTTCAGAAGGCACAGACCCTGCGTAGGAGGCACGGTGAAGTGCAGTATTAGGGGGTCCATTAGGAGGTGAGCGGTGTGTGGGATGTAGAAAGAACAGCAGCTAGTGATGGCCATGTTCACAGTGGTACCCTGTGCTTCTATAGGGTCCAGTCAGATGCTAGTGCAGTTTGCCAGGATGAACTCAAGGAAACTGAGGAGAGGGAAGACGAACCAGTTAGTTGTTTATATTACTGGTGAGTTAGTTTAGAAAGCTATGTTGGTTATCACCCAGAGATGTCTGGGTGTAGCAGGAATGAATCTGGAATGGCAGCTCAGGCCTGGTTTCTGATATAGGTCTACAATCATAAGCTACAGCAGACGGTTCAATCGGTGTAAGCAAAGAGGGCTTAATGGCTCAGAGCTCCTTTTAGAGACTCCCAATTCTCCACAGTCCCTAAAACTGACATGACAATGCTCATTTACTTAGTAATCCCTCATCTCTGGGGTGGATTAGCAATGCTGTTCTCTGTCCCAGACGTGAGTGGGGCTATATGAGACAAGAGTGTGGTGTCGCGTCTTTGTGTTTATTTTCACCACTGTTGTTATGACGGCAAGTAGGAAAAGGTGGGGGAACAGAAACTGAGTGACAGCGATACAACATGGAGCTGACTGGAATGGAAAACGCAACCCAAGAGGCAGGAAATGCATCAGAGGTTACTGGCCAATGCAGCAGGAGGCCACTGGAGATGCACCACAGCGGGCAGATCAACGGCTACAGAAGGGAAGCTGCGGAAAGCAGGGCTGACAAAGGCAGTTCAGCATCATGATTAAGGGAAACCCCTCATGACAATCTCACTCACTCAACTAATATTGATTGAACATCCACTCTGTCTGAACATTTGTCTAAGTCCTAGGGGATAAATCGGTGAAGAAAACAAGATAAATATTCCCCACTCATAAGACATACGTCACAGATGACACGGGACTGAGTTCTGAATCTGCCATGTCTTTCTTGTGTGGCCTGGAGGAGTTATTTAATCAAAGCAGGTTTTAGTTTACCAGTCCATCAAATGTTGTGATAACGGTCTATGTGTCATTGTGTAGCTGGAAGCCACAGAAACATAATGTGAATCACTTGGCTCAGTGGATGACACCTAATTATCCTCAATAAACATTAACTATACTAAGTAGGCTGTGGGCTACTTTTTCTGGAGACATGCATATGATGGTAATTAAAAGAGATCTGATTACAATTAAAACTGGGTCTGTGATTGCAATGGGGGGCATTTCTCAGAATGGGAGAGGCCTGGTGTGTGTGTGTGTGTGAGAGAGAGAGAGAGAGAGAGAGAGAGAGAGAGAGAGAGAGAGAGAGAGAGAGAATCACAGAGAAACAGGCTGAGTATGTGGATCTGGGGCAGAGCAGACTATCTATTGGATGGAATAGGATGGAGCTGCTGGCCAGATTCATCTCACCCAAGGGTCAGTCACGTGAGGCAGTGCCCTGATCTTGACCTCTGTCCTCTCTCATTATATTTTCTGTACAATCTGTTTCTGGATCAGACTGCTCACCCACTCAGGGAAGAAGTCATGAGTGGGCAGCTCCACTACAAGGGCAACTGTTATCCCAAAAGTCAAGGCAAAAAGGGATTTATATCATTGAGGTATAATGATATACTAGAAAACCTCTAAAAAAGGGGGGGACTCTTAAGTTGACATCTGATGGGGTAATGGGAGTCTTGGTAATACCAAGGATGCTTGGAAAGTGTGCACATCCATTCATGGGTATCAAGTAGACACGAATAGCTTAAGATACCAACAACCAGAATTCTCCTGTGGTAAGGTCACCTTGTATATTTGAAGAATGGATGGGCATAAAACTGGGGGTAAGAAGAACCTTCAAGGCACCATTCCTTGCTATTGTATTGTTCCTGACAGAGTAAAGGAGGGCCGGACCTAAACTGGAGGGAAGTTTTAGGCATATTTTTGAAACCAATTTGGCCTGTAACAAGGGAGCAGTCTGTAGTCTAGAAAAGCCATTCAGCTCATGGTGGCTTAGAAGAGAATAGACAGAAAAGGGGCTCCTGCAGAGATACCCTGCAGAGAAACATCCCGATGTCCTACTTCAATTGAGCCTTATTAAAATTAATAATAATAAGTGGGTTTCTCCCATCTCCTAACAGTAGGGGCCACATGTTCATTGATGGAACTTTTGGAAGACCTTTTGTATCCAAGTATCTTAGTCAGGTATTCTATTCCTGCACAAAACATCATGACCAAGAAGCAAGTTGGGGAGGAAAGGGTTTATTCAGCTTATACTTCCATGTTGCTGTTCATCACCCAAGGAAGTCAGGACTGGAACTCAAGCAGGTCAGGAAGCAGGAGCTTATGTAGCAGCCATGGTTACTTACTGGCTTGCTTCCCCTGGCTTGTTCAGCCTGCTTTATTATAGAACAGAAGACTACCAGTCCATAGATGGCACCAGCCACAATGGACTCTCCCACCCTTGATCACTAGTTGAGAAAATGCCTTACAGCTGGATCTCATGGAAGCATTTCCTCAAGGGAGGCTCTTTTCTCTGTGATAACTCCAGGTTGTATCAAGTTGACACAAAACCAGCCAGTACACCAGGCCACACCAAGCCCAAATGTACAAAAGAATGACTGTGGCTTTATAAGGAAAGAGAATTTACAGGGGTACAGGAGGAGTACTTCCTGGTTCTTCTCCATTGAGTAGAGCCTCTACAAGTGAGATGCTGTAGTAAACATCCGCCTCTATCTTACCCATCCTTTCTGAAGTCTTGTTGAACACTGGGACATTGATCCACTACAGATATGGTGCTTGGGCAATGTCAGAGCGTGAGATAAAAAGGCTGAGATCCTTATCTTGGACAGACATTGGTCCTGGACCAATGGGTGCCTCGGTTTCTCCATTCTGTTAATATTAGGTAACACTGCACCCAGTAGCCTGTTTTGTGGTGTGAAAGTCCAGTGACACAGCTTGTCCTGCATGAACCAGTCTGTGAGAGACTGCCCTGAAAACGTGATTTGCTTGTCCACATCAAATTCTTCTTATGCCATCAGAATTATAAAGAATCTGCTGTGCTGTTCCTAGTGTGAGGGAGGCAGGGTTATCTCGGGATCAGAGCAGATTTTAGCTAATAGAATTACACTCCCTGTGAGCACTGTGCCCTGCTTTCCTCTTCTTTGTTTACACCCTCTTCTCTCTCTGCTGGCCCTCTTCAATTTTGCTGTGTTCCTGTGTAGATGGTTCTCCCCTGCCAGACTTCACCTGGGAAAGAGCTGCTTTGGGGAGAGGAGGAAAATGAGCCCTAAATGGGTTTGAGAGACACAGGCTGTGACACTCCAGGGCACTGGAACACTGCAGGGGTCTGAACAAGGCAAGGTTATTAGTTTTTCTTTCTCTGCCCTCCACATATGAAGCTACCTGTGGCATCTAAACTACAAAGGCTATGCCTCTGTGCTGGGCCTATTGACTTGAGATTACTGGGGAAAGAACAAAGAATTATTATTGTTTGCCTGACACCCATGGAGACAGGCTCCATGTGAATGTGGTTATCAGTGGGATAGGAAGCTCCTGGTAGAGAGGGCCTGTGGTGTCTCCTCGTGATGCAAGACCAGAAAACATTTGGCTTTGGAGATAGGCCCAGAACTGCAAACATTTTATGACTCTTGACTCTGGAAAGCAGGGTTCTAATCTAACCAGGAGGGTGCTGGGGAAAGTTAGTTTAGACAGGAATGTGGTCCCTACCTGCCTGGTGTAAGAAGTGCAGTATGAAGCATCCCTGTGGCTGGTTCTCAAACACCATCTTGTCCAGACTCAAATTACAGGACACACAGGGCTCTCAGAGTTCAGACTCCTACAACCCAAGGATCCTGAGTGCAGGGAAGGGAGCCGAGCTGGTCTCCTGGAAGACTGCTGATTGTGGTAGCTGCTCTACTAGACATCATAGCCTCCAGGCCCTGGTGTCTGCCTGGTTATGGCTCTTAGGAGAGCGCCTGTCATCCTCTGTTCTGTTCTGTGGCTTCTTATCCCAAGGTGGATGGCATTCAGCCTAAAGCAGGTACCAGAGGAAAACGGAGAGAGAAGAGAAAGGTTTGAACTAAAAACGGAGGCTGGATGTGTGTGTGACATTGAGCTTCGTGTGGGAGAGAAGAGAAAGATTTGAGTTTCTATTTTTGCCGTATTTTGCTTTGTTGCTGTGAAAGAGGACAGTGCTTAGCCACAGGAAGGATCCGTCTGTGTTCCTATTCAGTTTAATCCTGTTTTCCCTTCTGTGTGTTCTCCTAAGATTCTGCATTGACGCATCCCTTCCCCTTTGTAAACTCCCAAGAAGGAACTCCCCCGCTTCCCCCCCTCCCCCTCACACACCACCACCACCCTGTGACTTGGCACCTTTGATCACATTTGCAATCTTTCTTTTGAAACATATTTTCCTGATGGACAGCTTCAAAAGGAAAGACCACTAGGGCTACAGCCTCAGGAAGGACATCCTGGGCAAGATCAATGGTACCTGGGGTATCCAGTATGGTTATCTCTAATAATTAGTATTCAAGTACTGCTTAGTCATGAGAGCATCCTCGAGGCCACAGCTGGCCTTGTGGAAGGTAATGTGTACCAGTAAGGGCTGCACAGGGTCTCCTTCCATTTGTTTTTTTTTTTTTTTGTCTAGCTTGCATAGAAATTTTGTGAGTTGCAAAATAATGTGTGAGGTGTTTCTATTACATTCTACAGACAAAAGAGGATGTCAGAGATTAAGATAGCTCAGAGCCCGAATGGTCCTTACGGCCAGGAAGTGCTTCAGCTGTAAGGTGAATCTGGTTCATCTTCCCATCTGTAAGAAAACATCTGTATTTCCTTGTCGCGTGACAAAAAACTCCTAAGAAACAGAGGGAAATCCTTTTTGTGGGCTTGGGCCATTCATTTCTCACTGGCGAGTGTTGAGTGGAGATCTTTAGGGCAGTTTTCTTCATGTAAAAGTTTTGTGATAATGACTATGCCTAATTCGGAGGGGGAGGGGTCTGTAGACATTCCTTACTTTAACTTCTGCCCCGTTATTCTCACCATCCTACGCCACGTTTTTCTTCTGTACAATCCTGCAGTTAAGCATGTGGGTCAGGAAGGGAGCGTGACACAAAAGCTAAAGAAATGGGCTTGGCAAACCTGTGTTCTACTTCTTCATTTCTGTATGATCATGGAAAAGTCCCACACGCCCAGCACCGGTTCTGGTTCTGTCTGTCCCTTTGTGACACTTGCTGCCTACTTACCTGTCAGGTATGCTGTGAGACGCCCAGAGAAGTTCTCAGGTGCCATTTCTGTTTCTAAGTCACCTACTGTTCTCCATCACTCTTACCTGTAACTGTCAAATCTGTAGATAGTCCTTGATGGCAGTACCTGCTCCTCACTGCAGCTCAGGTGTGGCTTTCACGGGGCTTCATGATCTGTGTCTGTAGAAGGATGCTCCTTTTCAGAGGGTAGTCTTTGTGCCTGAGAGCTCTGGCAGCTGTTACAGTAGAGCTGGTACCAAATGAATGAGGGAGGGGAAGTCACATAAATAAGTGTATGTGTGGGGGGTGGGAGTGGGGTCATCCAAATTTGTATCTGTGGGGTAGCTTGGGGCATGGTGTTCAGTCTCCCACTTAAAAGCCCATCTGAAAATTGGCCTGGAGTCACATTTCCAAGTCTCTCTAAGGAGGTCTGAACATGAATCCTTCTCAGGGGCTAGGATTTTCTATGTTTTACAAACTGCTCTTTAACCTTTAAAATATTACAGGAGAACATACAGTAGACAATAAATATGTGAATGAATGAATGAATGAATAAGAAATAATTCTAGATGGAAACTCTAGCTCTCTCCCCAATTTTTGCAAAGATCATTTCTTTAGGCTGCAACAAGACTTTGTGATTGTTGTTAACTTGGAGGAGGTTTCCTTAATAAATATTTGCCAGTGTTTATTTCATTGAAAATGAGACACAAACAGAATAAAATCTCTTTAATATTGGCTTGGCAAAAAAAAAAAAAAAAAAAAAAAAAAGAACAAGACAAACTTTTGTTTTGTGCCTTTATTGTGCTGGAGACTACAATCCATGAAGGCTAGGCAAGCACTCTACCATCGCAAGAAATCCCCAATGTCTCTTCTTTAGTTACCACAACCATAAGAACAAACATGTAAGAATCTCCTTACAAGAATTGTTATTAAATAAGTAATATAGAAATTAAGTTATGTACTGTATATTGTGGATTGTGCACTAATCTTATGTAAATATAATCATCTATGTAAAGTCGGTAGGGAGTAATGTCGTCTCATTATATGCAGCTTGCAAATTAATTTATTCTAGCTCACCTGCTGGGATGACAGAGCAAATGCAGTGTTAGCTGTCACAGAATAAAGAAGCCTGAAGCTTAATCTTTGTCTTGAATCATGAATTGATACATGAATGTCGTTGTTCTATATCTATGATGTGTGGTTTTTTTAGAAAAAAAATATTGTTAGTTGAAAGAAGGGTGCTGGACAGAGCTATTTCTCCATCCTTACACTTTGCTTTGATGCCAGGGTTGTGAAGAATGTTTGAGGCTGACAGGAAGTTCTCTTTCAGGTAAACCAGTGTTTGTCCAGTGAGGACCCAGGCCACAGTTGTAACTTGAACAGGGGAATTTTCACTTAGAACATTGTTTATAAGGCAATTGTTCCCAGAAAGAAAACACTAAGTTAGCATATCAGGACAACTGCAGCCCTGAGATTCTACACTCTGGTGCGGGCATATGTGGTGGTATAGATAAGAATGGCCCTCATAGACTCATATAGTTAAATGCTTAGTCATCAGAAAGTGGCACTATTTGAGAAGGATTAGAAGAATTTAGAAGGTGTGGCCTTGTTGGAGGAGGCGTGACCTTGTTGGAGGGAGTGGGTCTTGTTGGAGGAGGTGTGTCACTGGGGGTGGGCTTTAAGGTTTCAAAAGCTTACACCAAATCCAAGCTCTGTCTGCCTGTGGATTAGGATGTAGCTCTCAGCCACTGCCACAGAGCCATCCTTCCCACCTTGATGAATTAAGACTCTGAAATTGTAAGAGTTAAATTCCCCCAGTTAAACGCTTCTTTTATAACAGTTGCCTTGGTCGTGGTGTATCTTCAGTATATGAAGAGTGTTAGTTAGGACACTGTGTCAAGTGTCAAGGGTTAGCTGGAATCTTTTCTCTCCTTCTGCTCTATGTGGGTCCTGGAGATTAAACTTAGGTCCTGGGGTTTAGGCAGCTCATTTACCCTCAGAGCCATCTCACCAGGTTAGTTCTTTTTGACTCTAGGCAAAAAAAAATATTTCTGGGTTTTATCTTTAGATTCACAAGGCTGGGGGACTTTATGGCAGTCTTTTGCTTACTATCAGTTTCTATTTCTTTTGTTTGGCATTAAACAACACCTTTCATGCCTAGTCCTGACTCCATGTCAGAGTCACCTAGTGAGTTTTCACTGAATATATAGCTTTTGTCCTTTCAAAATCTCAAGTAGCTCTAGCATACAGCCATAGTTAATGACTGGCACTAGAGAACAGCAAGATAAAAAGCTGCCAAAAATATGTTAAGACCACTGCAGTGGGGCTCTATCCAGAAAAGGTCTGGGGCAGGACAGTTTTGGTTGGGCAGCCTTATACTTTATACCACCGGTCATCTAAGCATATCTTGATTTTCATCTGTGTAAACAAGAACATTAATATGATTTTCTCAGCATTATTACAGGTTACAAATGGGAGGACATGGGAATATTTAAAACAATGCTGATGATTATTAAGTATTCTGTAGATAATACTTTGTGGTAACAAATGGCTACTTTCACTTGCAAAGATCATCTCTGCACGTCTTTCTCAGACTTGCTAACCAATGAGACTCTTGAACAAAAGAAATGTTATAGCACATGAAGGAAACAAGATTATCCAAAAGTTATTTCCAAGTAGAGGGAATTAATTATGGAGCACCAGAACCGGGCAAGCAAATGCCAAGGCATTGCTAGACAGAATGGTATTATGTTTGCCCAGTAACTTCACCATTCACGGTGTGATTGACCCTTCACAACCTATTTGGGGGCATCTGCTTAGTAGTAAAAGGGGTAAGTGACCCCAAGAGATCAGCCTCACTGTTTTGAACATTGTTTCATCCAAAGGCTGAGTGACTTTTGAGTAAGCTGGTGATTTTTCGAACCTCAGTTATCCTGGATTGTTAAGAGAGAATTCTTCAAGTAATAAATTACAAATGCTTAGAATACAGTGTTTGGCTGTTAAATGACCGCTTCCTGCCCAGTCAACTTGATTTTCTGATGTTGAAGATTCTTTTTAGACAGGACAAAGGGTTACAGTGCTGTTTGCACAGGGGTTAGAGAAGGACCCAATTGTCTAATTTCAACACTGATGGAAACATTGTAACATTGAGAGATTTGATGGGCAGGTTTGGTTGAGTGGTGTAGGCAGCTGGGATCAGGAGCTGCTTTGTCAATCACCAATGGGATGGGGGAACCTCAGAATATAGACTGAGGAAAAAGAAGCAAAAACAGGTGCTGCTTTGCTCTGAAACATTAATAACAATTATCTGGTGTATATACACCTTTGCCAAAATGTGTCTGTTTATTATGAGGAAGACAGCCAAAGGAAGCTAAGTGTCCTCTGGATTTAAATATCCCCTCCTGGACCAGGGATGGGGGTAGGGGTAGGGGAAACAGGTTCACGGCACCCACAAGCCCTATCTCTGTGGGTGTACAGACTGCCAACAATTGGTTTAAAGAAGAGACTCTTTGCTAAGAACACAGCTTTGTGAGCTGTCACCTGTGAGATTCAGGGGGTCAATGATAGCTGCCTTTGAGTTGTAGCACATCCTGTAGGCAACCGTTTTCTCATACATCGAAGTAACTCCAATAAAGTGCTCAAGTCACCAAGCTAGACACTTGTGGGATCAGTTCTTCGGTCTGTTCTTTATCTGGACGGTGTATACTTTGGTCACTTTTCCCTGGGAAAAGTCCTAAAACACTGGAAAGCCCAAATCCCTGATTGCTTGTTCTGAGAAAGTCCCCTGTGATGTCAGACTAGTTTAAACCATCCAGATCACGGGCGTGTTTTGCCTAGGGTTTGCCTGGAAGAGAGGAAGGCACTCGTTTCCTTAGAAGAAAAGGTAGGTGATAGCAGTGCAGATGAAGATTTCCAAAGGATGGAGACTTAACAATGGGCCTGAAAAGTGGTCGTAAAGCAGGTATGGCAGCAAGTTCCTAGTCTTAGCCCTCAGGATGCTAAGATAGGACCAGGTTTGTCTGAGTTGCACAGCGAAACTGTCAAAAACAAAACAAAAACTTGAAAAACAAAACAACCTCAAAAACAAGAAATAAGCACCACCAAAACAAAACAAACAAACAAACAAAAAAAACCCCAAAACCAAAACCAAACAAAATCACCACCAAGGAAATGATTGTGTGGACAAAGGTTTGCTCACCTTCAAGCCTATGACCACACGGATGTAAAAGGAAAAGTCTGACTCTTGCATGTTGTCCTCTGACCTCCTTATGTATTCTGTATGAGTGTGAGTGTGTGTGCAGTAATGCATACACACACACACACTCACAAAACAGTAAGTGTAAACCAGATTTAGCAAATAGACAAAAATATAGTTGCACTCTTAAAAAATGCACATTCTAAAGTTCAGAAGTTATACTTACGAAGATATATCTTGTGACATTTTTGTTTTCCTTCTGTGATCAGGAAAGTGATCATATTCACTTCAAAATGCAAATTTATGTAAGGAATTTCTGTTATATAGATTAGCTTTCCAGCATGTCTGCCTCACCAGGCACTGTGGTAAAGAAGTACAGGGCTGTGCTCTAGTGTTTAATTTCGTCTATTCTGTAACTCCTAATGGAGGAGAAACAAGGTTTAGATGTTCCCTTTTTACAAAACTGTATCTGTAATGAACAGATACAAAGCCTTTTAAACTCACCATCCCTTAGATGGTCCAGAATAACAAGTATTTACACAGTACTGACATTATGTTAGGAATTATACGTTTGTTTCCTAGACATGCCTTGTAGTTACAGGAGGAAGTGCTTAGGTTCTGTGCAAATACTGTGCCATTTTATACAGGAGACTTGAGCATCTACTGAGTTTAGGGATTCACAAGGAGGCCCTGCAGCCAATTCTCTATGGATACTGGGGGCTGAGGGGTTTTAAGCCAAATCACCATGGCGATCTCACTTTTTGGGCAATGTTCTGTAGAGATCCTGACCCTGAAGCTGGCTGGGATCGCTCCTGCTACAGTTTGGGTGTGAAATACCCCATATAGGCTCATGTACTTGAACACTTGGTTTCCCGGTTGGGTCGGTGCTGTTGAGGAGGTTGTGGACCTGCCAGGAGGCAGGGATTAGCGGGAGGAATGAGTCACTGGGGTGGGTGAAGGTCCTGATAATAATCACAGCTTGGCCTTCCTCAGGCCGCTGACTGCCAGCTTCCTGACTCATGGAAACACAGCTCCACTGCCACAGTCCTGAGCTGCTGCCATGGTTGGGCCTTCCCCCATCTACGACAGCTTCAACCCGTACTTCACAGCGAATTCTTCTTCCCTAAGGGACTTCTTGTCGGTTATGTGGTCACAGAATAAAGAAAGTAACCAACTCAGCTGCCTTTCTGAGACAGTTAATGGACAGTGGTGTTGGCCGGTCTTCCCTGGGTCTTTCTGGTGGCACAGAGCTTCAGGGAACAGAGAGACTCGGAGTCAATGTATTTAAGAAGGCTCAGGTAGAGTGTGACCAAGGCAGCGTGGGGAAAAGTTTCTTGCTACAGTATCAAAATATCATCACACGTAATCTGCTCACGCAGCCTTTGTTTTATTTAAAGTGTCATGAGTATCATCAAAGGTTCAATTATGTCTTTATCTCCTCTGCCATTCTGATTCCTGCTTTCAAGTTTTCTTGTTTAAAACCAGTGCCAAGTGAATGGTGAAGCGTTCTCCCCCCCCCCTTTCTCTCCGATTTAAAACACATTTCAGGTTTTTCAAATCATACCTACCATAATAACTTTCAGAGTCTTGTCAAAACCTCAGAACAATTTGGGCTTTAAGGATGTCTGTCCAACAGTGAAGATGTGAAGATGTGTGTCTAGCCAGAAACAACCCTTGCTTTATGTCAGAGCTTTCTACATTCTGGAATGTTCAAGATGAACAGGCTCTTTTGCTCTGGTACAGGGAAAAACAACGCAGGGGGGAAGCAACAGAGAGAATCTCTCTGAGACAATGGCTCCAGAGTTGTCTTGGAAGATGCCATGTATAATAGAGATTAGCCAGACTGGCTTCTAGTCTGGACTCTGTTTGAACTCATAGAAGACATAAGTCGGATATCTATTATCTGGCCCTCGATCGATCCTTTCCTTTTGGAGGGTGAGAGGAGGACTATGTGGCTTTTAATAAGTGATGTGGGGACGTGCCAATGATTGCATTTTGAAACACTGTTTCTGGTATTTTAGTTTATCACTGGAAACAGATGAAGAGGGACTATTAACGTGAATAAATTAGAAATCAAAGCATAAAAAAGAATCATGTAGCATCTACATATAAAGCCAGTGGTGGGCCTGCAGCAGAGACTATTGTGGAGAAACGCAGAATTCAAGAGAAAAACTCATGACAAGGGGAAGCAATCTGATGCCTTTGTAGCTAGGCCAGTGTTCCTGTTGCTGACCTGGAGGATGCTTCTACCCCTGGCTCTTCAACTCCTAAAACCACACTTCACACTGGCCAAAATGAAGGGCAGATGACTTTTCTGATGTCCCCAAGGAATTCTACATCCAAAGGGTATACTAATCATCAGTTTGTAGAAAATGCAAAGGGCACAGTACATGTTGGTCATTAATTTGAGAATTCAAGCATCAAAATCAAAGTAAAGGAGCCCCACATAGAACAAAATGCGGCAACTGCATAGCAAAATACATACTGAGAAGACAAAACTCAAGAGGGAAATCTATAGATTCAAGTAAACTTGAGAAAGAGTTGTGGAATCTGAAGATTGTGATGCTTGACTTGTGATGCTAAAAAAAAAATTCCCTGGAGAATGACATTATATTTCTACACTGAAGTGTTTGAACAGTAGACATGCACTGTGGAAGAATTATTGTGGCATATTTGTGTCATAGTGGCACTGTGACCTCTAAAACATCATCCTTTTTAGGAGTACCCCCTTTGAGACGCAGCAGATAATAAAACAAATCAACTTGTGGTGCTTGCTTCAGGATGATGGAGGGAGAGGACCTGAGCAGGGCTATGATTACTCCTAATGGACCCTATTACGTTTTTATTTCTTTGTTCCATCTGTGTGTGTGCACACAGATGTGCCCTGGGTCACCACAGTATTTGTGGAGGTCAGAGGACAACTTGTGCAAGTTCACTCTTTTTTTCTATCAGGTAGGTCCCTCAGGTCTTCGGATTCAGCGATGCAAGCACTTTGACCTACTAAGCTGTCTCAAGGCCCCGCATGATTTCAAATCCAACAAACACATCGGCACGACTCAGTGACCGTAGATAGAAGCTGCGTGTTGACCTCTGCAGGCTCATTGAAGCATCTTGTCCACCTTTGAATAAATGTACAGCTCTTGTTTTATATCTCGAAGAAAACAAAATGTAGTTGACAGTGATAAATGAAGAACCTTTAAGAAGCTCAAAGATTGGTTTGGGACCAAGACCAGCTCAACTCCTCTAACTTATAGCCCGGAGACTCCTACCCAGCAAGATTCACAATACTTGTGAGTACAGAGAGAAATAAATACTGATAACCAGAATCCCTTGGGACAGAGAGGCACCTTTCCTTGCTCAAGACAGAACATTAATAAGACTCTCTAAAACCCTGTAAAGAAAAC
The DNA here is from genome assembly GCF_963924665.1 of Micromys minutus. Classification (NCBI taxonomy): domain Eukaryota; kingdom Metazoa; phylum Chordata; class Mammalia; order Rodentia; family Muridae; genus Micromys; species Micromys minutus. Next base: position 12,614,712 of record NC_137972.1, on the reverse strand, counting down.
ACCAAGTCCAAGAAAAGACACCGATTCTGGATTTTTTTTTTACCCTGATAATTTGTGGTAGGTTTCTTTATTTTTTGAATATAAAGTGACAGAAATAATTTGCCATTAGAAAAGAGAAAGGATCTTTGACTATGTACAGCTTTTATACATCACAAAGGTTTTTTTCTTGTTTTTATGTTGTCTTTTTTTTAATTCATTTTAATTTTTGTTCCTGCATCATTTGAACAAGTCCAAACTGGAAATCTATACAGCTCACAAAAAAGCCCTCCACCCGAGAGACCCCCCCACCCCCACCCTACCCCAATGAGAAACAAGATAAAACAAAAGAATGAAATCAACTTATTTAGATTGTTAAAGGTAAGTCATTTGCTTATATATATACTTGTATTTTTTTCAAGTTCAAACACCAAAATCCAAGAGAGAAAGAAAAAATAAAAATTAAAGACCCAGTCATCCGCCCCTCCCCCCACTCCAGAATCTCAATTGATCCCTGCATGTCCAAAATAAGAAATCGATATTTACAGAAAACAAAAACAAAAACAAAAACAAAAACAAAAAAAACCAAACAAACCTAAAAGAACCTGGAAGTGAACGGGCTGGGGGATCTGAGAGTCAAGAAGAAGGAAGGCTGGCCCAGGGGAGGAATGTAGGATCTGGTCTCACAGAGTCCAGGCAAGCCTGCGTGCTTCCTGTGCAGGGGAACAACACACCCGGGAAGCTCTGACCATTGCCCCTCCCCAGGAACGACTCCGGAGGGCTGTGGTTCTCAGACTGCTGCCCAAGCCACTGTGGGTGTATTTTGTGTTTCCACCATCAGCCCTTCACACTGTTGCTCAGATTCACACACACACACCCACACACACCCCCACAGGCACACACGCACATGCTTCGGCCATTGTGGCTAAGTGTACTTATGACATTCTTAGAGTACTGGAAGAAAAGAGTTTTTTTTCCCCCTACAGGTAAGAGTTCATTGTCCTATCCTGTGTCTTCTCTGGTCCCCTTGCTAACATGCCAGCTAACTCCCGGGATGAGTTTCCACAAATGCAAGGGCTAACTCTAAGCTATGAATGCAGGGGTTACAACGCCCCCACTTAAAATTCCTTCTCTTTTGTTCAGCTTCTTCCCCTCCCCCCACCTCACACAGATTCTTTACCTCTTCATGCCCAATTACTTTGGTTCAGCCACCTGAAGCTAAGGAAATCTCAGCAGATGGACACCAGGCTGGGTTCAGTTTACCTTTGAAAGGCTGGATTCCCGCTGGGCAGGAAGTAAAGCAGCAGGGTTGACCCTTTAGCGGGCAGGAAGCCAGAGGATAACCTTGCTTCCTGGTTCTTTCCTAAAGAAGTTCTAGCAAGCACTGGTGTATAAAGCATGGGCTAAGCCCTTGAGTTGGCTGTAATACTATCCCAACACAGAACTGAAGACAGGCATTGGGTGAACCCTGGTGAACAGCGGCTAGTCTTTGAGAGGAACGTGAGGAAGGAAAAGACTGAGCTGAAGGGTGTGTATTTCCAGGTGAACAGTGATGCTGCACCCAACACTGCCCTTATGACATCCTCCGTCCCTGTTCAAGATTCTCTTGGGTCAGAACTAGAAATGGCTAGTGTCTCTTCAAATTATGACTTTCTAAAGGCCATTTAAATAAACTAAGATCAGTCTGTCACTGGCGTCAGGCCAGTGGAATGACCCCCAATACAGCCTCACTTAAAACCCATCTTCCCTAACTGTCATCCTAATCTTCCAAGATGCGCCTCTCCCCAACCCCCAGCTTTTAAAGATGTCCAATCACTTCCTACTGCTCCCGTCTATTGTTCTCTGTCACAAAAGAAAACACGGAATAAAAAAGGATCGGGGGGGGGGGGGGGGGGGACTTCATTTACTAGAATTGGGCAGAAGCAAAGCTGTTTGCTGTTGTCTGGGAGCTCTTTGAAAAGATGGACAAAGGCTAAGATAAGCAAGAACAAAGAATTCTGATTTTCCTCCCAAGGAGGCTGGATTTAAAGTAGAAAGGGTAAGGTTGACAGTGAAGGGCAATCTTTCTGGAAGGAGTCACTGCACAGTTTGCCTTTGGGCTCACATCTAAAGGCATCTATGACAACAGGCAGAGCCAAACCAGGAGTGGATGTTGATGCATGTTATTCCAGCACCCCGGAGGCTTGAGGCAGGAGGATTGGACTTTGTCTAAAATCAAATAGATAAGCCAAAGTAGAATGTTGCAGTAGAAATCTAGAGGCAATTAAAAGGCAGGTGTAGGGAATGGAGGTGCCGAGGAACCTGATTACACATGGCCACACACTGCTGGCAGGGCCTTGGCTAACATGGGCAGCCCTGCCACTTCCGTCTTATAAAGATGACCAGTACCAACTTTAGCTGGCTCAGGAGAGTCACTGTGAGGAGCCCACTCTGACTGTCATCCACAGGTGAGCATGTCCATCTTTTAGTGTGGCCCATCTCTCGTTCATCCTAGCTCCCATTCCTTCCTATTAATCCACTGTCCTCTACCGCCACACATGCCCTGATGAGTTCTGCCACCCTCTTGGCTCTTTCTTGAGGCGCCGGCAGTCTAACTGAGTAGTGTCCTCTCCTGACACACATTTGTCATGGCAGCAGTCTAGAGGTGGCTCACTTGCTCATGGCTGCCATTCTCAGACCGTTGCAGCTCTCTCCCTTAAAGCAATCCAGTGACCAAATCTAGAGTCAACTGTATCCTTGGCTCTCCTCCTCTGCCTGGTTTGATCATTGAAACTGACCTGAATTATCCCTCTTAGTTGATAAGCTCCCTTTGCATTTCACTGAAGAATCATGAATCGAAACAGTCGTAACCCAAATCTGTCTACATAAATGCATCTGAGCCCAATACCACAGTCTTTCCATTGTAAACCACCGGTAGGCACCTACGCCCAGCCTTCTGCTAGTGTATTACCCATTCCCTTTAACTCATCATAGACATGACTCCTGTCAGCATCTTCTTTTTCTAGGAACTATCAACTTCTAGTTTCTACTGGACCATTCTGGTCATCACAAAATGGGCTATTTAAAAAGGATCTTCCTGAGGACTTCAACTTCAAGCTTTGGTAGCCTATGGCCTGATCTGCTCCCTGCGTGGATGTTTATTAAGCATCTTATGGTTACTATAACATGAAAGATTACCTCTCAGTGACACAAGAACCTCAAGAAACAGGAGCTCTGTTGCTCTCACTCCCAGCACCTAGGCCATCCTAGCATAGGGTTTCAATTCAATAAGCAGCCTTGCAAAGATAAACACGCCCTAGAATTGCAGGCAAATGTTTTCCAACTACAGTTTCCAAAGAAAAGTAAAGTAAAACAAAGAACTACTAAGGCTTCTCTTCCAAGAAAAATAAATAAAGGCAAACCCGTAGATATCTGTTACTCATGAAAACACTGACATGACAAACATGGAGTTCATTTGGAATCTAAGAATTGATGCTGGTTTAATTTTTATTTTTAATAATTAGAAAGGACCCTACGTCTCCTTAACTGGTTGGTCTCCATCTCTACCCTTTCCCTCTGCTGGTTCTCTGTCGCCTACTTCCCAAATTCATTCTGCTATTGTAGAATTAGCAAATGGAACACCCCCGAGCATTACTTCATGCTTCTAACAAAGTTGGTTCAGGAACACGGGGTGTATTTCCCTTCAGTGAGGTTTTACAGCTTAAAGGATCAGGTCTGAGTCAGTGAATTCCATGTTAATATGTGTAAGAGTCAGGATTAAGGCAATCTGTAAAATGCCTGTTTGTAATTGAATCCACCAATTTCCTTTCTGGATAAATAGTAATCAGATTATGAAGCTTGGTGTTTTCACTGGGATGAAAAGATGAAATTTTCTTTAACAGATTTTCTCTCTCAAAGGTGACCTAAGTTTATGATGGCAAGGCATGCTGAAATCAAAGAAGATGAAGAAATAAAAAAGTTAACCAATTCTGTTCTCTTGATACATTTGCCTCTCCTCTGTGCCCTTTGGCTTCTCAAGTGGAGTGATTGCAATTGCTACAGTCATGTGGCTTTTCTCCTCAGAATATTCTAGACTGGACAACAGAGATGGTCAGTGAGGAGCAGTCCTGAGCTCTGTAGATGAGCTCTTGAAGACTTGAGGTATATTGCTTATCAGTGCCTCTCTGCAAGAAAGCCTGTGACTGTTTCTAAAGTCAATCCACCTCCATGTCTGAGCAGACAGCAGCAGCAGGCTTCTCCTTCTACTGGAGATTATGAGAGGTTGTGGGGTGACAGGCAATATTTTTAGTGGGGATAACTGTAATGTCTTGTTATGAATGTTACCCCTTTTCATCTTCCAAACTATCCATCCCCTTTACCCCATTTCTCTAGCTTCTGGAACTTTGCTCGGCCTGGTGAAGAACATTATTTCAAAACACACTCTGTTCTACTTGTCGCTGAATTTATTTCACACTCTATTTTTTTCTGTTTTTAATGGCATATATTATAAAGAGTTCGGAACTGACATGCAACAGCTCACTGGCGGAAAGATTTAGCGGCATTGGCATCCTATATACTTAGGGCAGGGCTGGGGAGAACAGCATCATCTGCATGTTCAAATTAAAACGAACACTCTCCATGCACCGATCCAGGGCCTGGAAATGACAGAGGAAAGGAGTGGTTTGGGAAAGAAGAGCTAGAGAGAGAGCAAGAGTGAGAGATTAATGCCTCCACGTGCACAGAAATCATCTTGACCAAAGCCCATGTGCACCTGCTCAGTGGCTGCTTAATATTCGGGAGAACATCCCTCTGCTTTACAAGTCCTCAGGTTCCCACTTGATGGCACTCACTTTCCAGGCCCTTGACCTCGAGTTGAAGCATTTGAGGACAAGGCCTTGTTTGCCTTCCTTCTCACTATTTCTTTTCAAACTTCTTTCCAAATTAAAGAGTAACAAGAAAACCAATGGGAAATTATTCTCAGATCATTTTCTGGGCAGTCTGTCTAAATAAGAACTCTGTTTAAGGAGCACATTCTTCTCTAACAGGAAAACAAGGTAGGCAGGGAGACCGACATCAAGAAGTGGTATAGGGAGATATGGCAAGAGGCAGGGAGGTTTTAGGTCAACTCTAAAACCCACTTTACAGGGGCTATAAAGATAAGTACTTGGGGGGGTGTCAATTTTCTAGCATAGCTCTCATTCATGTTGTAATAATGGCTTTTGAGAGAAAGGGCTTCAGAGGAGAGAGGGATTATATACAGACAGAATGGGAATTTTCAAAGATGACTGGGATTTATTAGAATACACTGATTTTACTTTTTTGTTTAATTATTTTATGTCTATTGAGTGCTGAATCTGCATGTATGCATGTATGCCTATATGACAGGTGAGGGCATCAGATCCCCATCACATGTCCACAGGAGACCTCTTTTCTTGGTGTAGAAACACATTGTGTCCACCAGGGTATCTAGCTTTATCCAGCAGGCCATACCCAAACAGGTTTTAAGGATTGTTCTTCAATAGAAGTGGCAGATGACAAGAGGCCAAGGGAAGGTTATAAGTTACCCCAGAGCTCAATGACCAGTGGGTAAGCTTGGCTTGGGAGAAAAATCAATCTGCAATAAGAGAGGAGTTACATTCTGTCCTCAAGGTCGGTGGCAAGGAGTTTAGGTTCATGTGCTGCTGGAGAGAGTCCTAGGCTCTGAAATTGACTTTTACCTATTTCTATCTTTGCACAGGAAACATCTGTGCCAGCAATAATACCCTCAAAATATGAAGCTATTGAGATTCTGTTTATACTTTCAGTTTGGCTGCTTTGGCCTTGGTTAGATAGGAACTTTCTTTCTATGACTTTTTCCACAATGCTTCTCTGATCGGTACTGTGGGCAGCTGGGCTCGAGGGCTGCCTTTTTCATTCTCACTTTAATATTTAATATTAAGCACAAGGGCTTTGTGGTTTCAATTAAGCAATTCTCCATCTATTCCTGTAGGGTCCTATGAATCCTCTTTCCATCCTACCCCACAGTGACTATGAAAGGAGCACTAGAGAGGGAATGGTCATTCCAGGGGAATCAAATCTTGGACCTGTTTTCTGTTAGTAAGGAGCACCATGATGTAGGTAATGTAACTTATAAGAAAGACAAAGCCATTGTGGCATCAAAGTAGAATAAATGGGCTGCCCCTTTTCTTTGTTTGCTATGCATACCAACATGATCTTATTCCAGGAAGCAAGAGGCAAATGAATGGGAGAGAAACAGTATTTTCCACCAACTTAATTCAAAGCTTTCAGTTAAAGGAGCATTCATGTGCTGGTTTCATGTCCTCCTCCCATGCACGGGAATGAGTGATTTACTCTACCTTCCACTCTGGGCACTTGAACCAGGTTCTTGGGATACCCTCACTGCAGAAGGGATGCTGTAGATGTGTTACTACTCTTCATTAGCATTTTCCAGCTTCCTCACTACAAGAGGATAGACTGATTAAATTGGTTAAAGCCTGCATTAAATTAGAGCATTTCACTGTTCTGAGTTTAAGTAGAACATCCTGTATATGGATCAGAATCTTGTGAGATATAAGTCTAAAATGCTATTTTTTGGAAGGGTGGGTTGCTTTCAAGTTTGGTTCCATTCCTCAGTGAGCAGGAAGTAAGAGAAGGTAGCTATGGGAGACCTTCAGTCACGGGTGTTAAACAATTTACTGTTAGAATCTTGGGGCGAAATCAAAGTCCTACAACCATCTGTTGCAGACCTGACTGCTCTTCTTCCTTAAGGATTTAGGGAGCCAATCATTATTTATTATGACTCTAGATGACAGCAGGTCTTTTATCAGCAGTTCCTTGCATATGTGAGTTGCACTATACTTCTTGGACATGATGTTTCCAAAACCAACTCATGCTTTGATATTAGTAGTAGGATAAGCTTGAATGTGGATAAATTAGATACAGTTACCCAGGGAAAGAATGTAAATGATTCTCTTTTGAAGTCGCCATCCCTTTGGACTAACCTAAACTACAGACACCTTGAGCATTTCATTACCACCTCACACATATTCTTATTAGTTTCTCTCCTAGGATAGTAACTGGAAGGGTTGGGCTGATCACATTCCATATGAAAATTTTGAATAATAAAAGTTACTCCCCATGTCTTACTTACCTCACAAGGTCCAAATATCATGATTTGCTCCTCAAGTTTCCTTCATGACAGATTATTTTCTATTACTGCTTTGCATATTTCTGCTCTGTTACACTATTTGACTGGTATCTGTAGACTTATGGGAAGTGGGTTGGGTGGGAAAGATGAATCTTGTGGAAAAGATTTGCTACAACAGATGCCTGGGTTTCATGACATCCCTCTGCTGTTTGGTATTAAAAACTTGAAGCAAGTAAGCACGTGTCACATGACTTTCTGAGATAGACCAGGATACAAAATCCAGACAATGCATTATAGATACTTTGACTTACCAATGCATTTGTACGTCAACGTGTTCATTTGTCCAACTAAAATTCACCACATTTCCATGTCCAAGAAAGCCATCTGGAGAAATGGTGATGGTAAATTATCCCATATCCACTAGTTTGGTTTACTTAAAATATAAGCCAAATATGGTGAAAATGCAGGCGAGTTGTTGGTGGCTCCACACTCTCCTCAAAAGAGGCAACTGGCATCTTGCTAGAAACTAATAGTGCTCTGGACCTTCTTTGTGGCATTAGCTAAGAATGCAGAAGGGTCAGCCTTTCCCATATCTTACTGATCAATTTCTTTTGCCTTTTACCAAGATTGAACTCAAGTAACTCAAAAACTGAACTCATTGCCCTAGTCATTCAAAATGGCCAAGAATCTCAAGAACTGTAATAAAATGACTTTTCCCCTCTGGCCCAAGATGCTTTGTTATGTACATCTTGGCCATCAAAGAACAAAGTGGGGTGTTAATAGAACTATACTGGTCAGCTCTTGTCTAGGACCATTAAATATCATGTATACATGAATGTTCTATATATATATATCTTAGCTTCTTATCCTAAGTGTGTGTGTGTGTGTGTGTGTGTGTGTGTGTGCGTGTGTGTGTGTGTTTGAATGGTATTGGTGAGATACAAAACCATAAAAGCACTCATAGTAAAAGGATCATCCACTTACATGCAAATATGAGAAGGAACATATTTGTAAGATTGAAAATACAGTTGAGACAGAGGCAACAAAGTGGCATCATCTGTGGCTTGCCAATGTTTCTTATATCACATCTAAAGGGAACATTAAATTGGCCCTGATTTCCAAGGAAAGTGATTATAGATAATAATTAGCTACAATTAATTCATTAGAATTAAAATGTGGAAATGACAGGTACTAGATAAACTAGTCTGACTAGGACTGAGGTATCAGAAAGGCATAGTGTTTTGTTTTGTTCTGTTTTAAAAGGAAAAGAGAATTCCTTTGGAGCTAAGTAATACCATCATCTGAAGAAAGCAGGCCCCTGCACATTTTCACATCACTCCGATCACAGCCCCTGCAGCTCCTCTCCTGTTAGATCCAGCACTCTGAGCCTGCTCCTGAAGAGGCAGACAGATTTGCAAAGGTTAGCATTGTACAGCAAGGATGGCAGTACACACTGTGCCCTCTGTGCCCAGGGTGGTGACCAACAACTCTCTGGGTGTCATCCAAAAGTCTAGGGCACTGACTCAGGAATGACATGTGACCAGACATCCTGTAAGCATCTAAGACCTCATGGATGAGGCTGGGTCCAACTCCCTTATCTCAGGTACAGAGTTCTCCTTGGATACCTCCCCAGGCATTTCAGCAATGGCTCAAACAGCCTAAAGTCCCCAAGAACTTTGAAATGGGCCATTAGAAAATGTTTTGTAATATACCCCAGTTCTAATCAATCTTGCTTTTACCTCTCAGGTTACAACCAAAAGAGGTAAACAGGAAGGGCAATTGTCCCCTCCTTTGAGAGACTCCTGGAAATCATGCTTGAGTGTTAAAGTGAGTTTTTGGCTGTGGCCAAAGGAATGGGCACCTGGGAGGCTATTGTCAAGTCTGGAGTTTGGGGTTTTTCTAGTTGAAGGGGAGCCTTAAATGAGGGACCAACAGGCCGCCAGTTCTACTTGTGATGTGAAGAGAAGACCTATTGTGGGCCTCTTATATTTGCCCCATTGTTCTTTACAGGTCCTGGTAAATACATTTTTCAAAGAGAAGAATAAGATGTAAAATGATCATGTAAAACTGCAGGCAGTGTTGACTCAGACATTGGTTCAGCAGAAAATCACAGATGTCCTTCTTTGAAAGAACACCTACCTGTCCCCACAGCCACTAGTTAGTACCAGACTGTCCCTCTGCTTAAAACAATTGTCTCATAATATTATAAGATGGACTTTGCTTTAAAATGTTAATTATCCCCATTGCTAGGATGAATTCTATCTACAACTATTAGAATTGAAAAAAAAAAAAAAACCCTTCCCCTTTAGACTTAACATTTTAACTTTTATTAGATTCCTCCTAACTTGTCACAAGTTTCACCCACTTTGCCAATAATAATCTCTCTACCCCTTCCTGTCTTGATGAAGAATGAACTCTGCCAGGTTTCTTGAAAAACAGACTTGTCACTGCCTGTAACTTATTTGAGTTAGGTTCACTACGGTGTGCTTTAAATTAGCACTCAGTGGCAGAAGATACCTCCCAATGGAGAATAATTCATGACCAATGACATCATGAGATTTATAGGAGAATCTGGGCAGGAGGAAAAAAAAAACGAGAATATTACCTGGTACCAGAGAAGCTTAGGTAAAAGGACAGGGCTAGCCCCAAGAGATCTTTCCAAGACAGAGATAGATACCAACTAGAATGAATAGGTGAGATTGTTAAGTAGAACTAAGAGACCAAGGGGAGCAGCAAAAACTGCAGAAAGATGGAAAAACAAGAGGGTCATCAGGCCAGGGGTGACAGACACTCTCTTCTCTAGGGTAAAGAATCTAATCAAATCTACAGAGAAAAGAGGAATTGAGACACAAGAATTCTTCTGGATCAAGTCAATGAAATTCTGATGTGTTCTCCCTTGAGATGTGCCTGTCAGAGGTAATGTGTTTAGTAACCTCAGTGCCATAAAGCCTCAGAAAGAACGAGAAAGGAAGTCATCTATATTGTTATTTATAATATCAGATATTCACTAGTGCTCTTCATATTCAAGACACCCTGTTAGGTAATATAGGAAACAGTAGACTAGTAAATGTATGGCTTGTCCAGAATCTATCAGGGAACATAGCGTGCACAGCCAAATCATTACAAGGATGGTCTCTGATAGGTGCTGCCCCAGGTGAAAAAAACAAGTATCATGGACAGCCATAAAATGCCTAAATTTTTTGTGCAGAGTTTGTGAAGGGAATAGATGCTGTAGTTGTTTGAAGACTTCTATAGAGGAAGTGGATTGTTCAAGAGAGGAGGGAGAAGAGAGTTGGGAGCAGGGGAGTTTGGGAAAAGAGTAGTTTAAGATACATGACAATCTAGCTGGCTCAAGAATAAGGAACAAGTTTGTATTTTAACTGTCCTGCCACAAGGACAACACAAAGGAACATGACCACCAGTCCTACCTGTTGGAAAACCACTTCCAGGGAAGCGCATTATACTTGTTTCTGGGATTAGGGATAACATGCACTAGTTATAGTTAGCACATGCAAGCTGATGAGAGTAAACTGAAATAAAAACTCCTAGGACAATGATATCCAACACGGAAATCACTAGTGGGAGGGAAGAGCTAGGAGGAGAAATGGAGGCCAAAAGTGGAACACAATAGGCTTTCCAAATGATTACATGTGCAAAATCCGGAACATGAGGAGGCAAATATTCTTGGCAAAATCTTAGTGTGGTAACAGAACAGCGGTATCATCAGCCAGAAGGAGACCAGCTAATTATGATGGTTTGAAGGGGTCGATTTAGGTATTTGAGTCAATCTTAAGTGAGATATGTGCATTGAGCAGAAGAGAAATTCGGGTCTAGGTGTGCAGACTTGAATTCACAGAAGTCAGAACGATCATGAGGAGTTAAGATGGAGAGAGGAAGTGAACCTGAGAACACACACCAAGTCAAGGTTGAGCAGAAGCAGGAAGCAGTGAGGTCCCAGAGGACCTGAGAGCTAAGATGTGCATCAGGATTTACCATCTGTAGCCTCTCGATGCTTAGCTCAGGTTAACATCTAAGCATGAATGACAGGGAAATAAAAAGGCTGTGGGGCAAGACGCTCATTGAAATATTGCTGTTCAGTATTTGTAGGTGAGTAGCAGGTTATAGATTATATTGCAAAGCCAAGTGTATGTAGACACCAATGGCCACGATGGGTGTGGATGTAAGAAAGGCTATCCATCTGAGAAGACTTGAAGAGCAAAGACAGAGATAAGTGGGAATTCAAGAGTCCAATCAAATGGAGAGAAGGTTTGCTCCTACAGGTGGCTGTCAGGTTTTGTTTTGAGATGAACACAGTCAGTTCTGTGGAAGAGAGTGAAAACGCAACATGGAGAAGCCCTATCGTCTCAAGTGTACCTCAGAAAGATGGCAAAGGTGATGAAGGTGCACAGGGGTGAAGATGAATGAGGAACTGCAAGACTGTGACCTTAGAGAATTTCTGAGCCTTCACTGTAAAATGGGTAGAAATTGCAGAAGTGGCCAGGGCTTGGCTCTGACGTAGAAATGTTGAATCTCTGTGGTATTCCTAAGTAACATAACGAATATTTTTGACATAAACCCTGAAACCAGAAAATATTAAATCTGAATGTATAATCACAGAAATTTATGCACACCTATTTTTATATCTACAGAATACACACGTTTAAATAGTTAATGCTTACTTAACTGCATATTCTGCATGAACAACAACAAACTCCATTTTATAAACCTTTATGCTTCTCAGAACTAGCTCAGGGACATAAGAAATTCTCAACAGTAATTGGTTTATTTTTAACTTACATATTTATGTAGAGCTTTTAAACTGATTTTTTGTACCACCCCTTAAAGCACATCTGTCATATAATTATTAACTGATAATCAGAGCTCAGGTTAGAAGCCGTATCTCCAAAATAATAGTTTTGTAATGGACTTAGGATTTTACTTCTTCACGGAAACTTTGATCCTTGCACTAAACACCGCTTTTACTGTTGCCGAAACCAGATGCTATACAGCAGCATCCCAAGGCTCTGAGGAACTCTACCATCCGCTCTCCTCCCCACTCTCAGTTCCCATTAACACCACCATCCCCCAGTCACACCAGCAGACGCAAAATGTGGACCACCACCAGCAGCTCACAGTGATCGGCTCCAAAAACAGCGCACAAGGACAGAGTGACAGAGTTATTCACGAGATTCCTACTGTTCCCACATGCTGCAGGCATTGCCATGCTAACCCAGTGCTCTTGGAGCAAAGTCATTTCCCCTCCCCCTCGCTTCTGTACCGCTACCTTGAACTTGAACCTCACCATTCCCTCCAAGTCGTGAGAAAAGCACAGGCTTTCACTTACGGCTTCGGCTAGGGCTCTGCTGTGGGAGTAAAGCACAGAACTCACAGAGACCTGGTGTGTCTGAACAAATGTGGTTAGAACTGGGCTGACAGCAGGATGTGCCATTCTGCCTGTGACCTTGTAGATGGCTACCCCCCTCAAGCTAGATGGAATCCTAGACCCAGATCAATACTAGAAGCCCTCAGAATGACAAATGCTCATTGTAGCATTGTCCTGACCAGATCGAAGGCCCACAGGTTAAAGAGTACCTGAGGGTCAATTGGCTTCTTCACAAGAATATGGGGAGGGAAACTAGGAAAGTTTGGGATGCAGGCAAGTCACTTAACTGGCAGATTATTTGATCAGGAACAAAGAACAGATTCTTCAATGATTCTTACTATATACTAATGGATTACATGCTAAACATATACTAAGAATGATTTTTTTTTTTTAACAGCTCTCGCCTTACTGTCTTGTATTAGAGGAGAGGCATCTGTCTTCTGCTTCCCAACTTAACAGTTCTTACCTGCCCTACATGTCGTCAAATACAGCTGTTTATAGACTCTGTACATGAGTGTGTGTTGAAGACCTAAGCCAGGTTCCCATGGGCCTTAACTGAACGGTAGAGATGAGACATAGCTTAAATAACTAGCTTTCTGGACCCTTTATCCTTTTTCCCTGCTCTGTGGTTCATGATGCTCTGGTTGCTTTCTCCTGCTGGTATATTATCGCTTATCCCCAGGAAAAGGAATGAAAAATCCTAATGTAGATTAGGTGTTTAAATGTACAAATCCCTAATATGGCTTAGTATGTCACTCTTCCTGGGAACACTTTCATTTCAACAGCAGATAGATAGCTCAGCCCTAATGTAGTAAATCTGTCTGGGAAGCTGGCAGGTGGCAGGCTCTTCCAGGATCTCGAAAGCCAGCCATGGGTCATTTGCCTTTGGTAAGGCCACTGTCACTAGAGTATGACTGACTGACCTCCTCGGGGTGCCTCTTGACCTAAAAAATTCCTTAGACAGCAAGAAGCTCTCCGACACCAAGGTGAAGAAAGCAAAGGTGGTGCCGTGTGTTTTAGCGGCCCCCAGATCCCACATTTTCTATATGGCTTTGGGAACATACAATATGGCCACAATGCCCAGAAACACCAAACACATTCATCAAATAAACTGCCGTTACAGCATGTATGCGCACACATGAATCATTCCTGGCACACCAAAACAGACACACACAGGGTGCCAAGCAAGAACAGGGCCTTTTCAGAGACAGTGATCAAAATAATAATAATAATGATGATGATAATAATAATAATGATAATATGGGTTCAGGAATAGCTCTTCCAAAGGCTTTTGCCCAAACATTACAGTTAACCTGTTCCTAAATCTTGTAGTAACTAAAACAAAAACAAAAACAAAAAACAAACCAAACAAAGGAAACCCTAGCTTTTACACGAGAGGTGCAGGTGACCAGCACTCTGCAGAGAATTCTCCCTGGGGCAATTCCCAATGGCCATGGAAGACTGGGTGAGTGGTACTCACATCACTGTTTAGAAGACTCCTATTTTACACATGCGTTCGGGCACTATTGACACCACCAACATTTAATGGGATCATCTGGGATTTTTGCCCCAATCACAAAATGGCTGTGGCCAGTACCGGGGAATACACATTAGGGGTGTTTCCCAAGTGCTGGTGGAGAAAACACAGTGACAGCTTGGAAATAACCAGGTCCACTGCACATGCCGCACTCTGAAACGGTGTGCACATCTTCACTCAGGCAAATTCAAGGGTCAGGGTTGTTGAGGTCGCTGGACATGCTGATGGAACAGCATGGCCACTAAAAGGAGTGACGAGGGACCATACCCATCAACCCACTTCCGAAATGGAAGATAGCACTCATGAGAGAAAGCATGGGTTCTGAAGGACACCATGGAACATAAGATGCTCTCAGGGCTCTGCAGAACCTCACAGTTTTGAATGGATTGAGTCTTGGTCCATATCCATCAGTGATGGAGATAGGAACGGCTGCTGAATTGTTATGGATTCCACTGACTTGCTATTATGGAATTTTCCATCTAAACTTTGACAGACTTCATTTTCTTATTCATCCTAGAGCAGGCCATGAATTACTTTGGTCTCAATTCCAGCATCCAGTTGGAGAAAGATGATCAACTGAGGCCAAATAAAGGGTTAAGGAGAGTTAGATTTCCCAGTTGACAGTCTCCGATGGTAGAATAGGGGAGAAAATACAGTACGCTGAGAATATCAATTTGGGGATAAGAGAGAGAGAGAGAGAGAGAGAGAGAGAGAGAGAGAGAGAGAGAGAGAAGCTGCTATCTTTCACAAAGCCAACAATCCAGAGAAAGAGATTCTATTTGTCAGATTTGGGACACCTGACTTGAACAAAATACCACCTTCCTAATGGCAGAAACAAGAACAAGGTAACTCTAAAGCCACCATCGATACTGTCCCTCAATGTACTGGACCACCTCTAAAACTGCTTTTAGCTGACTTGCCAGTTTTGAGGGAATCTGGAGACCTTTCTAGAAAAGCAGTCTGTAAGACCCTTGTATCCATCGTTATCCCTCTACAACCTGAAACCACATACGTAAGTAGAATTAGTGGAGATTTCTTGGGTGTGCCTGAAGTGCTCATTCCTACAAGTAGGCACAGGGAGAGGGATGGGCTGTTCAGAGCTTGGGTACCAGAGCATGAAGGATCAGAATGGTAAGATGAGTGTTGAGCAGCAGAAAAGGCTGCTGTGAGATTCCTCAGAACTTAGCTTTCAGAAATCTCTCAGCCATGCCAAGATTGGTGGGTAACTGGACCTCAATTCTTTTTCAAGCCCTTTTGCGGAACCATTGTAAGCCCAGGTACTGACAGGGAAAAAAAATCTGATGCCACCAGCTTGTTTTTGACAGATTGATGTTTTCCTATGGTCTCCCTAGAAGACAAGAGTCAGACCAAGGTTTGCTTAGTGCTGATATCGACCCAGCAAAACTCAGGCTAAAGTGCATGCTTAATTCTCGAAGATCAGCAGGAAGACAGGTTCCAGAGATGGGGCACACACATAAATGGCTTTCCCCTGGCTTATTTACCATAGTGGCTTCTGTTCCCATTAACTTTTTCCAGACACTCAGAAGCAAAGGCCATGCCAAACAATTCCCCAACTGAAAATGAAAACCCATAACGAAACATTTCCCCCCTCATTCCCATCCCCACCCCACTCCCTCCAGCTCAACACCCTGAATACTCACAGGAGAACACTTTATCTATACAAAATTAAATAGAAAACAAAATATTTACATACCAAATAAACACCATCTTGATTTCTGTGGCCTGTGGAGACCACCAGAGCCCCCTGTTTTCTAGATTGCTGTTCGCTAGGTTAGTTGGTTTGTTTTGTTTTTTTTTTCCTTTTGTCTTTTACTTTTTTTTTTTAATTTTAAAGGGTGAGGTAAGAGGAAGAATTGGGGATGAGCCCTGGCCCTCGGACAGAGCCAGAGTGAAGCAATGTTTCTAAGACCCTTCTCCTCCTTCCTCTGGGAGGTGCCTCACGCCCTCTGTCCTCTCTCAGAGTCTTTCCTGGAAGCTAAAATAAAGCACTCCGTGCTCCTCTCTCCCAACTGTTGAGAGGTTCAGCCCCTTGCCCCCACGTTCATTTTAGAAAGAAAACAAGGCCTTCGGTTGGCATTTAAATGAAAGATACTGAGGTTAAAAAAAAGGAAAGGAAGGAAGGTAGGAGACTGCAGTCGAGGATGGGGATGAGGGAAGGCCGTGAAGCAGGTGACCAGGAAGGCATGAAGCAGGCCAGGAGGGAGTGACGCGAAGAGACATGGCAGCTTTGTTCCAGAGGAGGATAAGCACCTTTCTGGTTTATGTGTCCTGTGTGCGACAAGGTGATCCTGCAGTCAAGCTTCCAAACAGACCCAGGGCTCTTTGGACGCCACCCTGTGTGAAGGGAGGCCAGGGCAGCAGAGCTGACCCGTAGAACACCCCTACCCCAAGTTTCAGGATGGGCAGTGACAAATGTTCATTTCCCTTCTTAATTTTCCAACTTTAAGTGAGGGGGCATCACACCTGCCAGCACCCCCATCCCTGGAGTTTTACACGCACTCGCACGTACACACACACACACACACACACACACACACACACACTTACTGTCGAGTGGTACAATCTGAGCAGGGAACTGGGTTTACAGAAGAGGAAGGCGTCTATCAGAATTACTTGCACTAGTTCAAGTCACATGCCCAGGGAGCCAGACTCCCACTTCATTCTCTCTGGTTTCCAGAGATGGACCCTTGGGGACAAGCTCATTTCTCTTCCCCATGTGTCCCCCAATCCTGGGGGGAGAATTCTCTTGCTCTTTCAGCTCTAGGTTAAGTAAGAAGGGATCAAAGCATTGAAAACGTCCCCCTCTCTCACTAACCCTACTGTAAATGATTAACACATCGCCCTCTCTCTTACCCTACCATAATGACTCTCTTCTTCAAAGCCTTATACGAAGAGCTCTCCCCAAAGCCAGTTAAGGGGTTAAATGCCTGGTAGAGTTTTCTGGAACCTTAGCTCTAAGTATGGATAAAGGACTCATGGTTGTCCTGGTTTCCCTTAAGCCTTAACTGAAAAGTTCTCTGCCCAAGCGGATAGGAAGCATAGGCAACAACTGACATGTTGCCATGGGGGTTGTCTCAGCTCTGTTCATTTTCTTCTGTTGCTTTTTCTGCAATACAAATTCTTCTTTGTCCAGAACTTCTACCTTCACTCAAGAAGGAGAAAGGGAGAGATAGCCCAAATTGGGGTAACCTGGGACATCAGTTTATATATAAGCCAAAAACGAGCATGTTGCTTAAGGATGTGAAAGGAAGCAACCAGTCAAGGTTTCCTTCTCTCTCTATTCAGAGGCACCTGACTACCAGTGGGTGCAAGCATACAGGGACAAATGTGCACACACAAGATTCCAGTGCACCACGGGACACCATAGCAGTGAACTATATCTACTTTTTCGGAAATCTCTCTTCTACCAATGGCCTTTCCCTTTGGTTCACCAACCCATGAGGCTTCTGGAGCTGAAGAAACTTTTTTTTTCTTTTTAATATTTTTGGCTTATATATACACAGTGACTTCCTGCCCTCTGCTTGGTACATGGTCCCTCAACAGATGCCAACCATGCATCAAGAATTCAGTGAAAGCCTCTTCTCTCTTATGAGCAGGAGGTTCAATGGCCTTCCTTAGAACACCTCTGCTTCCTCACCCGAACAAAGGGAACAGTATCAGGAAAGCCTCACTCAAAGTGAATCTCTCAGAGCCCTTCTGCGCTAGGAAGAAGCACACAGGCAGCGCTTCGGTCTCCTCTCCATCCTCCTACACTGAGGCCCGTTCTATCCTCTCATGGGAACAGGAATGGTGGACAGATGCGGGAGAAGAGAACTGCGCGAGGGAGGAGAAATGGTGCTGGCCACGAGGGTTGCCTTCAGTAAGGAACCAGAACTCCAGGATCCCATAGAGAAATTAAAAGAAGAAAAAGCAAATGGGAGCCAAGTTCACCCCCGACTCTTTCCATGACATGCGCACCACGCGGCCCACAGCCCTAGCCCTCCCTTACCCACCTTGACCTCTCTCTCTTCCCTCACTCAGACATCAGACTCAATACTAGAAAGTTTCTCATAAACATGTCCATTGCTGGAGCCATTGAAAGCCCTGGGGTTTTTGTTGTTAGGCACACAGGGGTTGGACTGGTTCCCTATACAAATGTCCTTCTGGAAACGACCTGGCACAGCCCCATGAAGGGCTGACACTACTGGCTTATTGGTGACAAGGGCCCGGAAGTCCGGCCTTGTTTTTGACGCCCCTGCCACCGTGGGCTGCCTGAAGAAGTAGGATTTGCTGCCATGAAGCAAGCACTGGTCATCCCCAAAAGTGGGGATGAAAGGGTTTTGCGTGACCCGGTCAGGGTAGAGCGACTTGCTGAGCATGTAGCCGCTGCCGGGGTTGTTGTGGTGGTGTCCGGCAGTGGGCACTGAGGACTTGTTGGCAAAGGAGCTCTCACCAGCTGGCATCTCAAACATATGGGCGTAGGGGCTCCCATCCATGAATCGGCCCTTGTCTTTCAGGCTCACGCTGCGTGGGGCCAAGGCGGCCTCCTCCTTCTGCAGGTCCACGAAGGTGTCATAGGAATGCTGCCGACGCAGTTTGTTCCGATTCTTCTTCTGGGCCTTGGAATTAGTCGGGCTCTGAGGGTACTTGGTGGTGGAGGCATTGGATGTCACAGCCACAGGGGCAGCCGGCTGGTCCAGTTCCTGCAGGGAGTTGTCCTCGCTGATGTCGTACAGGTTACCAGCCTTCTTGCACGCCTCACACCTGATGCAGGCCTGCCGGCCCGAGTTCTGCCCTGCCACCGTAGAGGAGTAATTGTGCAGCTTGGAGGGACAGCTGCGGCAGAAGTTGCCCCCAGACCGGTCCTCCCACTCCACATTGGTCAGGTTCTTCTCCCAAGGAGCAGGCACCCCGCTTACCACTCCATGCTTATCGCCTGTTCCGTGTTTGAGGTGCGACCTGTTGGTACAAGGTCCCCCTCCACTGACCGAATCTCGCTTGAAGTCATCACTCCGCTCTTTGTAAATGTCAGTCAAGTCCACGTGCTCCCAGTGAGGCGAGTTCTCCTTGGTTCGGAACTGGTCCAGGTAGAAGTCTCGGAGCCCTTCTTTGTCCCTGAAGTAGCGCTTGTGGTCTGGGGAGCGGGGTGGTCGGCGTCGGTAGGCTAGCTCGATTTCATCAAACTCCCTCCTGGATTTAGCCGAGGCTGGCCGCTTCTTTAGACTGTCCTTGTATTGCTGCTTCCTCCTCTTGGCTGCGTTACCCTCGATGTTCCCGTAGGTGACAGTGTGCGTGGAGATGTCTGAGACATCCGATCTAATCAAGTCGTCGTGGCCACCGTAGCGGTCACTCTTGAAAGAGAACTTGCCGTATAGGTCGCTGAGCTGGCTATGTTTGGAAGAGGGCAGGCCGATGTCCAAGGGTTTCTTGCTGATGGACCTGGGCTGGGTCGTAAAGGGTGGGTTGTCACAGTCATAAAGCCCATCAATGGAGCTGGTGCTGCCGATGCTGTGTGGCCGGTGGTGATGGTGATAGTGGTCTTGGTACACGTTGCTGTCCTTCAGCTGCAAGTTGCCAAATGTTCTCTCTACCTCACTAATGTAGTCACTGAACAGGTTTTCCTCGCAGGGTGGGTTATTGTACGACTTGCAGTCTGAGTGGGTGAAGCTACGGCGGTGCTCCGAAATGTCGTAGACGGAGGACTCTCGGCGGATGAAGTCCAGGGCACTCTGAGGGGAACCGTTTACTCCAGACAGGTTGGCCATGTTCTTGGCCGTGCGGAGCAAGCGTAGGATGTTGGAGTGTGTGTTGTTCATGGTGGCAGTGGGGGAGTTCATCACAGATTGGCGCTCCTCTATCGCTACTCCGTGGATACAGCTGTAGATACCCTGAAGGGACACAGGACGGCACTCGTTGAGTTTAGAGAAACCCAAACACAACATAAACAACAGCGCCCTACCATTGAAGAGCTAATGAGGTAAGACAAAGTTAGGAGTATCGTAAGACAGGCAGTGTGCTACGTTCACTGAAAACGTGACTCGAAGCTTGGTTCATGCGGCCCCTTGAATTCAGCCAATTTCATTTCATGAGCTAATGATCACACTGCCATCGGAGAGGGTAGTGATCATACCAGGGGACCATGGCAGTTGTGTCTCAACGCCATACGTGGTCTGTCTTGGATTCTTGTCCTACTTAGGACCCAGAGTCTTACATTTGATAAGAGACCATGATGTAAACATATAAGCAAAAAGTATAAGCAGACTTTTGGAAGCACAGGGTATCTCTCCACAGATGCTAGCTCTTCACTAAGCTCTGGTTGGCCATGCCTGGGTGATGTTGCTCACATGGCTTCTTGTTTCTGACTCTGACCAATTTTGAACAGTTTTTAGAATTTTGATCAGCAAATACCAAGGCAGCAGTGTTGTTCTGTAGCTAAGCATTAACCGAATTCACACAGAGAGTTAGAAAGCCCTGGGGTCAAAGAAGGATTTTCTACTGCTGTGGCCTACACTGTGGGAGGGAAAAATTGGGACAAATATCAAGAGCTCAATATGAATAAATAACTTTCTTGTTGAGGTGTCCCTTTTATTCACCCTTTAACTCTTGGTTTCTTTTTTATAGTCAACATTAGCATAAATAATTAATGTTCTATCAAATTAGTATTGATGAAGGACACCAGGCAAACAGCTGCTTGTTCAGGGCACTGAAGAGCAGCATCCTTGAGACAAGCTGGTTTGCTTTCCTGGGCAGACAGGCTGCCCACATCTACAGCCATGTCGGCCTACTACTCATCTCTCATGTGTTCCCACGAAGGGCAAACTGACTTGGGACTTTCTCCCTGGCAAGATACGGTAGGTGAAGAAGTGGCTTTAAACTGTGTCTTTAATCTAGAAAAGAACATTATCAGAATGGGCAGGGCCGAGAAGAGAAAAGGTCAGAAGGAAAATGGTAACCACGTGGTCAAGAAGTGTCAGGCCTTCTGAGACACAGGTCTTCCTGGAGCGGACTGACTCTACTCCCTGGCTCTTACAGTGGCCAGGAGGAAATGCTAAGTGTGTCCTCTTCTGTGAAGACAGTGTCCATGTCAGAGGGCCATGATTAAGATTTCTCTTTTCTCTCACCTCTCTGACCTCTGGAAAGTGCTGAATAATGGAACCCAAGGCCCAGGGATCAGGAATCCCACAAGTTCCTTTCTCCTGTTCTTATGTGACTGAATGACCTGAACTCACTGACAGCCAGAGAGGAAATGGAGAAATTGTTTGCTTGTTCCCTGTCCCCAAAAACACTACAGGAAAATGACTAGAAAACAAAACAGTTTGATGAGAAATCCATTTTCTTTCATAACTCTATTTGAGTCATATTTACAATGTAATCCTCAATCTTAAAAGGATATGTGAGTTCACCACTCCATGCGTAAGTGTAGATTTCTGTTAAGTTGATATATGATTGGACAGTGGAGGTGGGCAGAGAAAAGGGAGGAAAACAGAAGAACAGGGATTGAAAAAAATCAAGATGGAGCCGGGGAAACCAGGCTTAGATACTGGTGGCTGTAATTGGACATAGGTAGATATATTTAAAGAGATTCTATAGGTCTTTATCTCATGTGGAAGGACAGTTTGTATCTTTGTCTACTAGATGTAATCTTATTGTGTAGAGGGTTTGTGAATTGAGAATTTATTATATAAACCTGTTTGAAAACTTTCTGGGCTTTAGAGTGATGTTTGTGATGGGCAATATGCCAGGGCAGTGATTCCACCCAGGCAGTAGGGCAGGTGGGGTGAACTGCTTGGAAAGAAAATTGTGTGGAGGGTGTATCATGCAGACCGAGTGACAGAGTCTGTGTGCACGGCTCCATACTAAAAGCAGCATTACTAGAGTGAGACCACAGGGGCCAATAAAGAGATGAGCCAGGTGCTATTTAATATTTATTGCAACAAGTGACTCCCTTCAACTATATCAACAAAATCAGAAGAATTCTAGTCTTTAAAAACTTCCCTCTGTGACTTAAGGTTCATATATCTGTTTTTCTAATACCTTCCTTTGAATCAGAAATGAAGGTGATCTCTAAATAAAGAATGACCTGGATTCTTACTCCTTTTAATACATTTTTTGCAATATATAGATTCATTAAATATATATACATATGTGTGTGTGTCTGTGTGTGTGTGTGAATCAAGACTTGGGTTCAGTTAGACTCTTTCAAATGTTATTTATACCTGTACACCACAGACACACACACACACACACACACACACACACACACACACACATGCAAACACATGTATGCACGTGATCCTCCTGCCGTAGTCTCTCTGTGATGGTATTTACTATAGGCATATGTCATCATGTCCACCCTTTAGGCTCTTTAATTTCCCTACTTCACATGTGTCTAAAATATAGAAACAGTAAAAACACACTAATAATATGTCTTTGTGTGCTAGAATAAGTTATGTGACACTCTGCTATTTAAGAGAAAGATCTGGTTCCTACCCCAAAGGATCAATTGATTAATGCAGCCTATACAAGAATCAATTAGTGGTGATATAAGAAGCAAATGGGAAATTTTTCTATTTTGAGAGAGCTACCGTTTTTGATAGAAACTCAAGAGTCCAAAATGGAAGGAATGAAACATAACGCCATCTATCTTAGGAACACTCGAAATTCTCTTACACAGACTCTTAGGGACGTGCCCATGATATGGCTTTATGGTTTAGCTACATAAGGGTAGAGCAAGCACCCTCTTGGGTCTCTCTGCTCAGCACAGAGCAAGGCTGAACTGTCTTCAGCAAGCTTCGAATACCTTGATCAAAACACTTACTCTGCTGATGGAGAAGACCATGCCAGGCTTGCCAGAACAGACGCCCATGAAGCAATGCCGGAACTGCCAATAGAACAGATGTTCACAGATGAAGGTGATGAGACTGAGGGCCATAGCTGCCCCCAACATATAGAAGACGCCCGCCATGTTATCGATGTCCAGCTGGCTGCTCATCACCTCGTTCTTCTCATTGTGGCAGATGCCAGTGAGCCAGAGAGCTTCCAGTTCTTCCATCTCCCCTAGAACGAGGACAAGGAGACAGATAAAGGATGGATGGGGAGAAGGGTAGGGAAAGAAGGCAGGGAGTTGAAGGAGAACATAAAAGCATGACAGAAGGGGACAAACACAAAAAGAGAAAAAGAATACTTTGTATTAATACCTTTGCGTCTTAACTCATCAACTAAGTATTCAGTGGAAATGTGATGAATAGAACTACAGGTAAAGACAAGGACATGGGACTTCCCTGTGGCTCTCCTTCATCCAGTGCAAATTAGCAGCTCAGTGCTTGGTATTATATACAATATGCCCTGCAAGGAGCATGAGTTCAAATTAGTGAGAACAGTTTTGGGGCGTAGCAGTCAATTGGGGTTTTATGAGAGAGAGAGAGAGAGAGAGAGAGAGAGAGAGACAGACAGACAGACAGACAGACAGAGACACAGATAGACAGTGACAGAAAGAACACAAACTTAAGAGTGGGAATGGATTTTATTCCATATTGTATTTAAAGGCATTCCAGACTGTGAGTGTAGCATAATCACCAACGAAGAAATAGGGAAGTAGATGCTCATTTAGGAAGAGGCAAAAAAAATAGTTCAAGCAGAGTAACCCTCAGGAAAGATAGCTTAGTAAAAGAATTCTGACTTCAAACACTTTGCCCTTTATTTTATAGACAATGGGGACAACATAAACAAGTAAAACTCTTGGAATTATACAGGGCCAATTAGATTGAGGAAGAAGAGGCGGAAAGAGATTGAGAGAGAGGTCAAATCCCTATGGTCTCTCAGAATTACAGATGTCACATAGAGAAAAAATTGGAAACCCAAAAGAGGAGGAAGCTGGAATGAAGCACAGGCATCCCAACCTGCCTCCTCTCAACTTTGCTTAAAGGGACACAGACTTCTCCAGTTGTGTCAGAATCTTGCTTGCTACCACTAAACACTAGTCAGTAGAAATGTAGAAATCTCAGACAAAAAAAAAAAAAAAAAACCAGAACAAAAGTAAAAACAAAAACAAAAAAAAAAAAATGAGAAACCCAAACAAAACAACAGACAGAAAACAAAGAAAGAAAGAGAATAATTATGTGCTCTAGAATGTCACTAATTTACACGAATAGAATTCTGGTTTGGTAAAATTTTGTATTTGCATTGTACAATGAAACCCAAAATCCTCTCTACTGGCCTTCTTCCTAATAGAATCGGGACCCATTTGTCTCTGACTACTGGGTACACCAGCATAGATTAATCACTCTAGCTATGAACACCTTCTCTTTCTTAGAGGAATCTACTCACATTTTTTTCTTTGATTAAACAATGCTTTCTCTAACTAGTGTAGCAGCCAGATTCAGGTGGAATGTGGAAACCTACCCTGGGCTTTGTGTCTGATGTCTTCCCCAACAGAAAATGCCCTACATCCCTAACTGACGGACCCACATGGCTGATGGACTGGGGAACCATGCAGAGTGAAGATCATCTGTATCTACATTAGTTTGTGTGTGAGGGTTGTGGGTAGAGTGCTTTGGCCGAGGACATGAAGAGAAATGCAGAAGATAGTGGTTGGATGAGATACATTTCTCAATGTTCATCCCGTCACCAGAAAGACATGAGAAGTGCCTTCTGGTATCTACATCTGAGGATCCTTGCCCTCCACCTCTGCAGCCAGAAGTTATGGCAGGACAGAGTGAAGAATGCAGAAACTGACATACATCTATTTTTCTTTCATCCCTCCAGGAATAGAAAGGGTACCCCCTTACATCTGTCTGGTGTTGTATCACATGTATGGTGACATCTGAAACATATAACTGCAGTCCACTTCATTCCTGAAGGTTTCAATATCTCACACAATCTTCAAATGTACCCTTGTCACCAACTACTTTAATCCCTTCCCTCATCTTTACCCAGTACAGGTTAAAGCATGTCTCCTTGTAATTAAACATATTAAACCCCCTACTTTCTGGTAGCTTAGGGTGTGACTTTGAAATTGGGTCATTGCAGATGTAAATAATTATGGTGAAGGCACACTGGAAAACAGCAGATCCCTTATTCCATGTGATTGGCCTCAAGAAAAGGGCGCAGAGAGAGGGGGGGATACAGAAGAAAGACATTCACCCAGGTAGAACGAAAGCAGAGATCTTAGTGGTGCTTTCCCAAGTCAAGAAACAGCAAGTAGAACCATCAAGAAGAGAGCACCAAGAAGAGCCATCGAAAGCCATGCAGCAAGCACACAGAGGATTCTTCCTCATTACTTCCAAGTGATGCTGACTGTATTGATACTTGTAGTGCCCAAAACTTCAACACAATGAATTCAACTGTTTATGCCACTCCATTCCTATCATTTGCTATGGCAACCCTAGGAATCTAAAAAGTGCTCTCCCATTTTACCATATCCTGTGACACGCTGCCTGGATACATAGAGAATAAAGGTGGCTATTTCAGAACAGCTATTGGCTGAGGCCAAGTGGACACTCTCTCTTTCTTTCACTCACCATCTCCAAACAGCTGCAGGATGGCAAGGTCCACCTGGCGCTTCCACCCAGAGTCTTTTTGGATAGCAATGCCATAGCCTGTAGAAGCAAAGACCTTGCCACTGCCAATGGTCACCAGCTTGCAGCCTTCGTCTCTTCCCGCCATGTAGTTGAGCACGGCAGCGTCATAGATGAATGCATCAAGCTTCCTGCATGAGAAAGAAGCGAACCAACAAATACCAAAGAGGAAATTACATGACAACACTACCTACTGGGCCATCTATGTGAAGTGGGAGGGTTTCAGAAGCTATGTGGAGGGCTGGCTCACAGTAAGGCTCAAGTGGGACTATTGTCAGAGTCTGAAGCCTGCATCCCAGGCTGCTCTTGATGGGGACTTCAGGTTGAAAGGAGTTGTTTCTTTTTTTCCCCCTCCCACCAGGAGTGATAAGAATGTAAGTTGGGCCCGAGGCCAACTCATAAGCTGTGTCTGAAAAGGAGAAGGAGTAAAAGGGAATCAATAAAAATAATAACAGAAATAATGAAAAGTAAGCACCACAATGATAACAAATAGCACGGGTAAGATTTATATAACACTTTTCATTTCTCAGTTCATTACGGTCCAGAGTGGGGGGGAAAGTGTAGGTGTATATGTTTCAGTAGATATGTGGCTATTTCGGTGGTCAGAAAGACTTATGCATTCTCTTATGCTTTGTGACTCTGCTTTGAGGGGCCATCCTGGTGACAAGCTTGCGGGAGAACAAATGTGAAGTGGTGTATGAGACCAAGGTCTTCCAAATTCCTAAGCCTACATGCACATCTCATGAGACATTGGGCTTTTGCAAAGAAGGGATGCATAGAGAAAAGATGAGGGCTAAGAGCAAGAAAGCATGCACCCCTGTTTCCAAACATTTCCACAGAGAAAGGCTGAGGGAGCAGCTCAGATAAAGCCATGCAAATAGCAGGTATGAAAGTGATCAGGACATGCAACCCTGCAGGATAATTTCAGGCTAGGGAGATTTGTCACTCCTCAAGAAAATAGAAAAGAATTTTCTTTTCTACAAAACAAACAGACAAACAAACAAATAAAAAACCAAGCCCCTTTTGACATGACAAGCAACAGAACAGTTCATAAAATGCATCATATAAAATGTAGGTTGGTAGCATGCCCAAACAGCAAACACCCAGTATAATCGAGAACTATGAGTATACCACAGTTTAAACTACCCAGAGCTCTCCTGCCCTAACCTCAGATCCCGTCTTCTGAAACCTGTTGTGACTTTGCTCATAGCAGTGAGATTGAATGCCACCAAACTCTAAATGGCCACAAATCTAGGTGGTACTTGGAGATCTTGAGGTGCAAAGGTGGCCAGAGGTTATCCTCAGTCGTCACAGATCAGAGGGAGACTGCTGTATGACCCACAATGCTCGAGCGCTGGTCATCCTTCACAGCTCTGGCTTTTTTCAACAAAAGGACAAGTGTGTCCTGAGAGCTACATCGGCAGCTTGTGAACAAACACACACTGGACACAGAGAATGGCTGTGAAGAGTGACAATCAAAGCTGAAATTGGGGGTCAACCAACACATTCCTACTTGTTGCCATCTACAAATATTTGCACACGTCCTGCTTTATTTCTCCCTTGTCCATAGACCTCAGAATTGTCTGTCACACATCTTAGACTATAGATCATGTGTGACAGATATGTTGAGCTGTCTCCTTCACTCTTCCTTTCTAGTTTTCTATCTGTCTCTTTTCCACTCTAGGGCCACATTCATGCAAGCAGAAAACAATTTGCAGGATGATACAGAGAAGCAAGTAACAGCATAGGAACTCTTGTACAGTGGTTGGAATGATGCCATCAAATTTGACTTGGAAACAGTCTTTGATTTAATGAGTATAGCTCCAATTTAATCTGTGTCTAATGAATGTGAGAAACATATCACTCAGCTTGGAGGCCGTTCTTACCCTGTTTTCAGGGAGAGCAATGCATCATCTACACCCCTTTGGTTGAACTTTCCCATGTAGGCATGCATTTCTGCATAGTTATTACGAATATTCCTCTCTGTGCTGCCATTGGGCACAGTCCCAAAGCGGAAAGGAGGTGAGAAGTCATTAGGTCTCTGGAACTGGAGAGAGAAAGAAAGAGAAAGAGAGAGACAGACAGAGACAGAATAAAGAAGAAATGCTTTAGAAAAATGTGAGGAGACATTAAGTCAGCATTAGTGAGTTTATAATGGAAAGGAGCTATAATTCACCAAACACATTAGCCCTCACCCAGGAGCAGTAATTGCCTTCGAGAAGTGGACTTCAGTTCAACTCAATTTAATATGTATTGTTGAGAGATTTCCATTTGCTCAGTCCCGAGTTTAATTTGCAACCCTGTGTGCTCCTTCTGGGCATACGACACAATACCAGTGATGATGGGCCTGAAAGTGGTGTGATATAGTTTGTGGTAGATTAGTCACTTTTATTTCCAAAAATTGTCTCAAATCTGCACCCAGGCCTCTTAATTCAGAGGGCCAAACACATTGTCCATGTACAATTAAGGTCACACAGCATTACAGTCATGAAGATAATGTTTGAATATTGAATATATTTTGCTAGGAAATTTTTTGACATTTAAAGCACTGAAAATTCTGTTGATCCTACACCAACTATTGGATAACACACAAATCCCATGTCATCTTAGCTATGTTTCCGTCTTGCTTAAATTCCGAGAGAGTATCTCCAATGCCTAGCACCGGAATTTAAATTTCTTGGATTCTGTCGCTATGACATCAGCGCTATTCCTAACTACTACCCTACAATGAGTTGGGTCTTAATGATGCTTCCCAAGCACACAATTTGACCATTTGGATTTCCACAGCCTCCTCAAATCCATCTTTTAACACAAACTCACCTTTCTCTTTGGGCCAATTCATGTCCTCCATTTTAAAATATAGCTCAAAGCAACTGCTTTGGGAAACCTCCTGCGAATTTTTCTCTTCTATCAAGTTGACCCCAAAATGGTCCCTCAGTACTTGTGATTCTGGTTTAAGTACTGGATTCATACTATAAATGCAATACTTTCCCTAAATCTACCGGCTAAGTACTGAGAACTACACTTTCACATGGTCATGAATAGTTTAACCTTGAGGTTAAAACAGCTATGATGCCTAGCTCTGTCACTTACTACTTAATGACTGTGGTCATCACCAGAAAAGATGTACCATTTTCTCTTCCATGATAAGGAGTTGATGATGCTCACTTTTCAAGAATGAGAAATATTTGGCACAGCACCTCTGACACACCATATAGGGTTGCCTGACACAGCCCAGGTCACTTGGTTAGAGAGTGGCCAACTGAGAAAATGCCTGCAGCACATTGTGCTGTAGGCAAGTCTATAAGGCATTTTCTTGATTCATGATTGATGTGGGAGGGTCCAGTCTACTACACTAGGTGGTGCTGGATTTATCAAAACAAGCAGGCCTGAACAAGAAATGGAGAGCAAAACAGTAAGCAGCACTCTTTCATGGTTTTTGCTTCAGTCCCTACTGCTGTAGTGTCTCCCTTTGCTTCCCTCATTGATGGACTATGATTGGTCCATGTAAAGCAAAAAAGCCCTTTCTTCCCATACTCCCTTTGGTTATGGCCTTTATCACAGCAATAGAAAGCAAATCAATACAGTAGATGCTCAGTAACTGATCCCATATTGTTCTAAATTCATGTTCATTTTAGTTTTGTTTTGCTGATAAACAGCAGACTGGCTACCTGGGGTTCTTGTCCTGTAAGTATGCCTAAGGTGACACAGAATATGTGTATAAAGCTGTCCCTTGGTATAGAGAGGACACAGAAGGTGTTTAAAGTGTTCTGGGTTTCAATACTCTTATCTGTTACCTTGGAGCTGCATTTAAAAACCTAGCCCATCCGCCTGGGGTCTACTGAACTTTAAAAGTAGCCCAGGTTCTGTGGTCATTGTTCTCCTCAGAATGTGAGGGCTTCGTGGGCCATAGATTCTCACAGCACAAGCAGCCATTATAGCTGCAGTAGCTGCTCCTGTCAGCCACCGTTGAGGGTTGAGTCAGAGTCACATGCTGTTGTGGTTGGGATATTTAGGTGCCACATCAAAAAGAGACTCTCAAACTGGGAAACTCTCCTCTTGTGACCAGCATGTTTTGTACCATTAATAGCCTCTTTTTTTAAGGGGTTACATTTTTTAACCAAATAAACTTAGAAGAGTCAGAATTTTAGCGCTGAGTTGTCTCCTCAAAGGGACCCAGTGAGGGTCACTTGCTCACTGTCACCCTGAGGTGGTGGTGGCAAATATCATCAGCGTTTTCCCCTGGCCTAATTAAGAATGACTTCTCATGATGCCTGGCAGAGAGCAAGCTTACAGTAAACAAGGTTATGCTTTAATAGAAGAGACAGACACTAGAATACTTCACACATCACTGTCAAATGTAACTCCTCGGAAATGTGAGGAGACCCATCCCCTCAATCCGGAGCAGGGTGGATGGCACAGGAGGCGGTGGCCCCTGTAGTCATGAACTCTCTGTCACTGGTAAATCTGCGCTGTGCTAAGACAATGACAGTGACCACGAACATTGACTAAGACATGGCAGGTCCCACAATAGTTTCTGAAGTATTGCTAAAAACTGGGATTACATCCAATTCAGGTCTAATCTCACCGAGGTATTTGGAAAACTTAATGCACACAAGATACACACGACTTTTGATTAATCAAATAGAATCCCATGCCCAGGGTTCAGGGTTCGCACTTCCTGGTGGAGCTACAGGCCTAGAGTCTCTACATTCTCTTACAATCATATCCATGGTTACATAAAACATAAAAAAAAAAATGGATCTAGAAGAGCAGACACAATTTTCAAGGAGAGGGGCAAACCTGGGGGAATTTGAAGACTTCCAGGAGCTCCAGCGACATGGCGTTGGGGAGGCTGTCAGAATGGAGCAGCCCACAGACATGCACATGGGTGGTGTGAAGGCTACTCAGGGGAGATAAACTAGTTGTCAACAAACGGAGTGAGGTAATCAGATGTTCATGTACAAAATAAACCTTACTCCTCTCCCCACAAAATCAATAGCAATTACACCAAACTTGTAAATGTTTCAGGAGAAAAAATGTATGAGAACACTTTGGCAGCCTAGAGTTAGATGAAGACCATGTATCACATGTTCAGTCCGCCAACAGAGGGAAATAAAGAAAAATTAAAGGTCATCAAAATTCAGAACTTCTCTTTAAAAGATGCAGTTAGGATTATGAGAAGGTAAGCCACCAGCTGGGAGGAAGTATCTGAAAATGAATTAAAGTGATTTAAAAAACAAATTAGATAGTGGCAGAGTAAGACTTACATCATTTAGGCACCATCCCTGAGCAAATAACCAGAGAAAACAAACCCGATTGAAATGTGGACAAAATTTAGGTTGGAGGCAATTTGGTTTAAATTCAGCCCTTTCTTACGCCTGTTGTGGGAACATGAACACCAGCAAGGTACTTAGCCTTGCAAAATTCCATTTCTTTTTCTGGAAATATCATTTTAATACCTAAGATAGTACATAAGAAAGCACTCAACACTGTAAGAAAGCTCAAAAAACTGTTAGGTTCTTCTGTGGCAATGAACTTCTGTCCTGTGTGAGGCAGTGTTCCCTCAATTGAAAAGTCTTGTTCTCCAATCTGCCCCTTAAACTAGGCCAGTCTGGGGGCCTAAAATTAGCCAGAAGAGAGGCAAGAAGCAAGCTGGCCTTCTCTTTTGAAAATTCTTGTTCAGCTCAATGGGAGGTTTAAATGCAATAGGTCTTTAAAAACATTCAGTGGACCTTGAATGTAACTAAAATTCACATTCACAGGGAACAGTTAGTATGCCTAAGAAGACCATAGGGAAGAAGGAAAAGAAAACTCCCAAATGCCTTGATATTCCAATAAAGGTCCTTGTAATAAAACTCACCCCAAGATATAAGACCCTACTGTTTAACCTTGGTGACAATCAATGGTCTCTGGGGTGTGGAAGAGGGATTAAAATGTATACTGTGAGGAATCTAAATTAGAACACAGAAGACCATGACAAATAATTTTTAAAAAATTATGACTTCAATAAGCCAGGGAGAATAATAATTAGATTTGAAAACTCTGATTTCAAAACGGTGAATTAAAAAAATGGCATTTTCTAAAATTAATCACCTTTGACCACTGGAAAACATAGATCCAGTTATCGACATGAAAGTGCAGGAGGGGGAGAATCTTCAGGGATCATGCCCATTTCACAGATGAAGACACCAAAGTCCTGAAGAGGTCAAGGGTATTGTTCCAGGCTGTGCAAAGGAGAAACAAGGTGGCATCTCTGGTGTCAGCTGGGATGTTGCTGAGAGTCATTTTGCCCTGGCTTCCTGGGCAATGAAGCCATGTGTGTTAAGTAGGGTCCCCTGGGAGGCCCTTCTTCCCTTTCCAGGGTCACAGTTGTTGGCTCCCATCCTCTCCACTGGATCAAACACTTGCTCCTGGCAAGGACTGGGAACTCACAGCAGTATGTGGGGTAACACAGGGGCAGAATGTCAAGAGAATTATAATCTCACTTGCTCTTCCAGAAGAGCAATGCATCAGAATTCAGCACCCTGAGCCTCCCACATCAGGGCCTCAGTCTTGATGACCTTAAAGTGAATTCCTCTTGACAGTCAATCATGCAAAGGAGAGACGTCAGAGGACCAAGGGCAAAGGCTTTCACTTTCAAATGATCCTTCCATTAGTTTTTGGGGTCCTTTGGCTGCCACCACCCCATGAAAGAGTCTTTCATAGAGCTTGTAGCCAAATAGATAGATAGATAGATAGATAGATAGATAGATAGATAGATAGATAAGTAGGAACAAGGGGAGGACCAGTCCAGTTTGTTTTCTTGCCGTCAACTAAATATGACAGTTGATTTTCCTAAGTACAGGGCTCTGTTAATCTAGTAATAATAACCACACTAATTCAACACCTATGAATGTGCTGTGAATTAGCACATCATTTTCTTTATTTGTGGTAATTAGAATACACCAGTTTGTTTGGAAAATATTTACCAAGCATCTATTAGTAGAGTGGATTGTATTAAGAAATAAAGAAAAGACAAACAAACAAAAAAAATATCAGGCCATTTCTAGGAGCCAAGCTCCTGAGAGAGTCAGAAAGGTAAGTGTTCTCTGCCATTGACTTCCTGCACAGTCTTTTATCTATATTTGTATTCAGAAAGTATTTACTTTCTGTAGACAAGGTTCTAGGTGTAGGGGATTTGGCCTTGCAGAATACCTGGCCGAAGTTCATACCAAAGAAGGGTGATGACTAACATATATATATATATATATATATATATATATGACTAACACATATATATATATACATATATATACATGCATAGATACATATATATGTATTTCGATGTACACTCACATATGTGCATGTGTGTGCTTTGAATATGTGGTAGGCTAAAGTTGTCCACACACATTTTGTTATTCTTCCATCAAGAGGGAAGCCTATGTTCCTTCTCCTAGGCTGAGCAGATGAGTTAACATCAAAAGAGAAACATCGCCCTGAGACTTCTGAGCTTGGGAAGTGAGTATGTGCTTTTACAGACTCTTCTGTGGCCTTCCAGAACCTCATACCAAGGGAAGGCTTTTAGCATATAGGGAGTCCTATATCTCTACTCTTGGGCCCAATACCAAGCCCCAGTCTCCAGGCCACCAAACTGGAGACAGCACCTGTCTGTGGGTGCTCCTGACTGCAGCCCTAGCTGGTCTCTCTGCTCTACCCATTCCTGCCAGCACACCAGAAAAGTCACTAAAGCCATTGTGGTCCCTCAAGCCCAGCCAGGTCTAGCTCTACCCTTAGGTGAAGATCTGGTGACTCTATCCTTGCCACATAAAATAGAAGACACACTCAACCAGGCTTTACCCAGATGTTTGACCCCTAAGACAGTGAAACACAGTGAAGCAGTTCTTGCTTTGAGAATGTAAGGAATGGGGTCCGAGCACAGCAACGAATCACCGGTGAATGTGGAATGTTTCAGGACAAGACACACCCCCTTTAACTGGATAGTTTCCAGTGGAAAGCCATTTGCAAATTCCTCAGGGTCTCTGGAAAGAGGAAGTTCTGAAACCAACACCCCAAATCTCCTCAAGGCATATGGCCTCTGTTGTTCTGACCCTGAGACCTTTTGCTCACTGGCCTGTCACCTGTCCTTAGGAGGCCAACAGGAGGTCAACTGCAGCTAAGTCTGGCGAGTGGCATCTCACAGGGAGAGTAGCTCAACTGAGATGAAGGCGTTGGGCAAGTGCCGTTCACGGTCGAGACAAGCCTGAAAATGGCTCTTCTCCTTCCGTCTCTGTGCTCAGCAGATGCTGATTAGTGCCAACCAGAGTTGTGACCTTGAGAAGCTGCAAACTGGACACTTTGCTCACAGCTGTCCTGCTTGTGATGAAGGAGCTGGGGGCTTTTGTCTTTAGAGCGTGACAATCCTACACATAAATAATTCATCCCGATACTTCTGACTCTACATATGAATCACAAAGAGAATCAATGCCCTAGTGCCATTCAGCCCTTCTAGGCCCTCAGCAAAAGTAGATGGGTGGGTTCTTCATGCAGTCTGTGTACAGTTAGGAACTCTATAGTAGCCCTCTTCACCTATCCTGAATTCTGCTCACCATCCCTGTTAATGTCACCATCCCCCCATCCTCCACAGTTCTTCCAAACCATTGACTTTGGCATCATTATTATCATCCTGAGCATGTCTATGAATCTTAACCTTACATTAGATCTTGTCTCCAGCACTGTCAAGATACAATGTAATTCCATCACCCAAAAGAACTCATGGCACTCCTCTATAGACCTCCCCTGACCCCTGACACAGTGACCTGTTCTCTCTTCTATATTACCCAGGAGGATTAAACCAAACTACCATACTGCTTACACCCATATATTCCCATTTATTATTGATAACTATATACAAAGACTGTTTCAAAAGCTAGGAGGGGAAACTCACCAAAGCAAGCAAACCATAATAATAATAATAATAATAATAATAATAATAATAATAATAATAATTAAAAGAAAGATGATAGCAGTAAACTTGGGAGAGATGTGACATGCGGATGGTCTGT
Source organism: Micromys minutus (assembly GCF_963924665.1). Taxonomy (NCBI): domain Eukaryota; kingdom Metazoa; phylum Chordata; class Mammalia; order Rodentia; family Muridae; genus Micromys; species Micromys minutus. The sequence goes on along the minus strand of NC_137972.1, from coordinate 12,580,070 downwards.
TAGCAGTGGAGGACAATGCAGTTCTAAAATGTTATGTCTATATATTGCCTCAAGGTACAAAGATCTATTCCAGTTTGAACTCTTCTATTCGGAAATGTGGGTATCAGTGCAGTCCCTCAAGACCCCACTCAAGGGTCAATGTGGCAGTGGAGACAATGGTAAATTATACAATGAGATTCCTCACCAGCCTTAAAGTGACAGTATGGAATGGAGGCAGAAGGAGCAAATGATCACCCAGGGACTGTGGAGATGGACCGGTAGGCAAAGTGCCTGTTGTGCAAGCCCAAAGACCTGAGTTATGATCCCAAGAACCCATGTAAAAACCTAGGGTGATGGTGCTGAACTCCTAAACCTCACTACTAGGGGTACAGAGAATAGAAATAGGCAAATGCCTGAAGTAGGGTCAGACTAGTGGAGTCCTTAGGCTTCATGCTAATGAGGTAGCCTCTCTCAAAGAAAATAAAATGAAGAGCAATGGAGGAAAGAGGCTATACCGACCTAGGGCTTCAACACATAAATACACCCATGTGCATATGCACACACACACACACGCACACACACACACACACACAGAGACTCCAAACATGTATGCATGAAAGAAGATTGGTTAGCTGGCTCTTCTCCCTGATCACACCATCATTCTAGAAGGCTTCTTCAGAGTTCTGAATGCTATACTGCTGGGGAAGAAGAGCTCCACTTCTCTGGTTTAGTGTGGAATGGCAAATCACCTTAAAGGCTTCAAAGAAAGGAGGTAAGGGAGGGACAGGATTCTCTATCTCATAGCATCATTCTCTGCTGAGGCTTTTAGGGAACAAAACGCCAGCTCTTCAAGTTTCTCAAGACTAGAAAATTACCAGATTTCCTCACAACAAGGATCTTGATTCAGAAATTCAATGATTTGTTTGGAATTTGCTAAAAATTTAAACAAAGATTTGTTTCTATGTTTACCACATCAATTTTATTGACTATGTCTTCACCTGTCCCCTGAGGTTTTATGTGTTTAGCAAAATCTGGGTCTTGCCATAAAATACCATTATTGATATTATTAGGTGGATAAGTCCCAGGTATGTGTTTGAGCTTTGAAGAACAATAGAGATGTTCAACATCATATGTTAACTTGGAGTAATGATAGTTTAGCATCGATAGCATCTAACACTTGTCCCAGCACACACTAGGTACTCTACAACTTGTATGTGGCTAGTCATTAATTTTTTTGTTAAGCCCATGAGGTAGACATTCTTATTCCTACTTCATGGGTAAGGATGCTAACACCTGATAGATAATTTTGGCCAATCCTTGCAGCTAGGTGAGGACAGAGAAAGAACTGAAACAGACTCCTCACACCTAACCCTAAGTCACATCACACCATTCCACACAGACAGAATACAGGTTCAGAAAAGAGACTGTCTCAAGAATCCAAAGACCAGAGGAGCATGACAAATTCCCAGTGGCAAATAGAAAAAGGGAGGGCTGTGGAGACTTAGAGCACACAAGAAATGTCATGGTGGGGTTAGAGCTTGGGTGGTTTAACCCTTACACACTGGCCATGATTGACTAGGTAAGGGGCTTGCGGAAGACATCCTAGCAAGTAGGCTCTGGTGAACAAAGACAACATGGCCCATGCCCATGAGCACATTGGGTATGCTGAAGGTGAAAGGAATGTCGGTATGTGTAAACATGATGCATGAGTGTGTTACCTGCATGGAGACCACTGCTTGAACACAGTGACTGACCAGGCTAGAGAAAGACACAGCGTTTAGGTGAATTAGAACTCAGTGTTAAGGTAAT